>NC_138202.1:153355700-153525700 GCF_964194415.1 Vipera berus | reverse complement strand
ATTCTAGTCATCCACTTTTGCTTTAATTCATTAGATTATCACTATTTTTAAGAGTTAACAAAAGAGATGCATTTGAATGTAGTGGTTCTTTTCAGCGTGCATATTTACATATCTGTATGTTTTGTTGGCAAATTAATTAGTGGAATCTATAAGAAATTCAATATCTTAAATATAGTCAGTGTTACTACCATGGATCTGGTGGTATTTTCAGTATAGCTGGAACTATTTTGTTTTGGAACTAGAACTTAATTTACAACAGATTTGCTTGTGATTTTGTGCATGAATGCAGCCAAATAGGACTGGAGATGGCTACTACTAAAATACTGTTGGGCACATTTTGCAGTTAACAACCCTCTCTATATAAATTCAATTGTTTTGTACTGAAAGAAGGCTGTACTCCAAGTGAAGTACAATAAAGATCAAAATTATTTTCTTTGCTGTTGTTCTAAAAGTTAATATAATCTTAAAGTTCTCCCCTCCCTTAACCACTGGGGGTGGTGGTGGTGGAGGTAACTGTTATCTTAATATTCAGTTGTGCACCTGAATTTGTTACACATTTAGCAACTGAATTTTCACGTCAGGTTTTCCTGTAGGAGAATAGGGTGAGTACAGCTATTAATCATGTTCTTTTGACAGAAAAATAAAAAATAATGGCTTGGCTGAGGAGTCTTGATGATTTTAGTGGAGGCAAAGTAGAAAATAATTATGGCTTCTCTTGATTTTTGTAAGACAATCAGCTGATCTAAAGAAAACAGGCACTAATGAAAATGGCAAGCTCAGCACGAGGCAGCAGCAAGTAGCATCACCTGGACTTAAAAGCCAACCCGGGTTTGCTTGGTTACTGCTGGGATGGGGACTAAAAATGAATCAGGCTAGATTGAAAACTCACAAAAACATTTCAGAAGGAGGCATTTGAAGATCTTCTGTATTGTGGCCAAAAAAATGAAAATCACCAGGAGTCGAGTTCAATTCGAAGGAGTCTTCACCTTTAACACAAAAAAAATGACAGTAGAAGGATCAACCTGCTTTTCAGCTTAAAGAATGTCTTTTTTAAGTAATTACGGTGGCACTTTTTCCTCTTCCCCCCCCCCTCCAATTGTAGAAAACCCGTTGTGACGCCGAAATCATTCAGTACCTTTCTGTAAGCCAGTTATGAACACAGTGGCTGAAAACTAGTAGATTTTGAAGAGGCTGAAATATTTAAAGCAATAAAACAGGTTGAATATCATGCATAAAATGAGGAAAAAAAGACCCCTAAGAAACTCAAGGGGGAAAAAAAAGAGAAAAGCCATGGAAAGGTCTTTCCATTTTGCATCATCACCCTACCTGCTGCAGTTCTTGGTCACCCAATATCAGCCTGCAACTATCACAAGCCTTCTTACTTCTGACCTAGAGAAAGATCTCAAGGTTGGATGCTATTGTCAGTGCAGTGTCAGCCCAACTGCACTTTATTCCACAACAAAACATGAACTTACTGCAGCAAAGTCTGTCCTTTACAAAGAATATGAGTGCTTTAAAGTTTTCAAAAGCCCTTTTTTCAAGTGCTTGACCTAGTCCTGCTGTCCAGCACGAGAGCTCTCTCTGACATCAGAAGGGAGAGTGCTGTGTAAGTTGTCTTGAAGTTGCAGCAGACTGCGTAGGTAGGTACACAGCTCACCTGATCGCTGACCTATTATTGAAGAGTAAACTTACATGGCCACACTCTCAGTGACTCTTAAGGTGTTTGGAAGTGGCAAGGTAGGTGAAAGCTGAGCAACCGGTGGAAGCAGGCCAGCCTCGCAGTCTCAGAACATACTGAGAGTGATCACTAGATGGCAGAAATACAGTGCAATCTAATTCTCTGATGCAGAGGTCCCCAACCTTTTGGGTACCAGGGACCAGTTCCTTGGAGAGAGGTTTTTCCGTGGACCGGAGAGTGCATGGTTTTGTGCGCTGCCTGCATCCCGCGGATGGGGCTTTGCTTGTTTGTGCAGACTAGTTGCTGGCATGCTATGGGCTGGTACTGGTCCATGGACTGGGGATGCTCTAATGGTCATCCAGGTTCTTGCAGCTCAGGGAGCTCATAATACTCATGCTATTATTGCCATGGGCTTCTTGTTCCTTCCAGTTTGTGTGTAGGAGCCCCAGGCACCAAAACAAGTCTGCTTCCCCTCACATTTTAAATTATGGCTAACATGGTAGGGTAATCTGAAAGGTTTGACCCTGAGGATTGCCTCTGGTATTAAAATGTCTTGTGCAGGTCTAGCTTATCTATTTATAAAATGCACCACATTTTGGCCTGGCTTACATATAACGATAAGGATCGTGCCATTTGCATCATGGTATAAGGTGTCCCGAGTGCCGCGTAACAGACTGAGCGCCTGTTACTCGTCCCAGCTTCTGCCAACCTAGCAGTTCGAAAGCATGTAAAAAATGCAAGTAGAAAAATAGGGACCACTACAGTGGGAAGGTAACAGCGTTCCGTGAGCCTTTGGCGCCTAGTCATGCCGGCCACATGACCACGGAGATGTCCTCGGACAAGTACTGGCTCTTCGGCTTTGAAACAGAGATGAGCACCGGCCCCTAGAGTCGGAAACAACTAGCACACATGTGCGGGGGAACCTTTACCTTTACTTTATAAAGTGTAAAACTAGCTATTCATTATAGCATAGTATAGTTTATGAACTAAGCCATTCTGGTTGCTCAATGTGCCATAACAAAATATTATTGTTGGTGCTATGGATAGACCAAGCCACTGAAGCAACTGTAAACAGGAAGTGGACTGTCCTGATTAGTCCTGTTCCCAATATCTCACACACTAGCTATCCAGTTATCCACAATCATGCACTCAAACATCTGTCGTACAACCGCCTCCGTTTGTACAGCAGGTGGGCAACAAGACTCACACGAGGAGAGACAAAGAAGCTATTGCTTAATACTTAAGAGAAAAAAGATGGCAAATGGAATATGTAATCAAGAGGAGCATGTTTGTTTCCCAAGGGAATTAGGAATTAGCACTGGGAAAGCAGCAGGGGTGGCGACATGAGAAGATCCTTTTGTGGGGCAACTAGCTTTGGGCTGTTTTCGGGAGACATCTCTGGCCTAGGATTATCCATCCATCTATCACTTCAGAAATGGTTCTGAGGTACAGAGACCAAGTGGTTGTTGGTTTATAGACAGCAGGAGAGTTATACAGAGTGTTCGGTCATTTTTTTTGTCCTTTCCTAGTAATTCTCATTTACTTTCAACCTCAAGAATTTTATTGATGTGTCTCTGTCAAATAGATACTAGTAATAAATAATAATGACAACAACAATAATAATAATTTTAAAACCACATTGCCCGTTCTAAATTCAGTGCAATTATCTTGCATTGCCTTTTCAGAAATGTTATTCAGAAATAGATGTATTTGTTTCACGGTTTGTTTGTTCAATTTCTACTTTACTCACTGGATTGTTTGGTTGTTGTTTTTCCTTTTCCTTTACTTTCCAAGGTCCTATCTTTGGGAGCTGATGTACTACCAGAATATAAGCTCCAAACGCCTCGCATCAACAAGTTTACGATATTGCACTACAGTCCTTTCAAAGCAGTCTGGGACTGGCTCATTTTACTGCTTGTGATCTACACTGCCATCTTCACCCCTTACTCTGCAGCTTTCCTTCTCAATGACAGCGAAGAACAGAAGAGGCGAGTGTGTGGCTATTCCTGCAATCCCTTGAACATGGTAGACTTAATTGTGGATATTATGTTTATCATTGACATTCTCATAAACTTCCGAACAACATATGTCAACCAGAATGAAGAAGTGGTAAGTGATCCGGCAAGAATAGCAATTCACTACTTCAAAGGCTGGTTCCTGATTGACATGGTTGCTGCAATACCTTTTGACCTGCTGATCTTTGGATCTGGCTCGGATGAGGTAAGCTCAACAAAGCACACAACTTGCTTGATTTTAATGTATGTGTCATCCCATATGTACATGCTCAAGAGCAGATATTATGAAACATTTGCCGACTGCCATAAGAAATGGAAGGCAGCTGTCATCTCAGTTCAGAAATAATCCCAAAGTGTGATTGTTCACCACCTTCCCCATTTTGTTTGCAAGTACAAGGAAGAGAGCTGAATAGTCTAACTTACAACAAATTGTAGTTTCCCATTTTGTCTGAGCTTCACAAACCAGGATATGGACAAAATATATTTTTTTCTCCCACACCAGCAATGTGGAGTATGTATGTGTGTGGTAGTCTGTGTAACTATTGTGTGTCTGCATAAAAGTGTCTACTATATGTTGGATGTTGACTGGAGAGATTCAGGTTCAAGTCTCCATCCGTGCCTAACCATGATAAAGAACTCTGTATTAAAACACTTGGCCTCAACTCCTCAATGTGAGGGAAGAAGCAAGTTGATGAAGCAGCCTTGTCCTCTCTGAATGGACATTGCTTTTCTTCAAGGATATGCAAACCTTGGATGATGTGTGTCCCTCCAATGACATTTCAGGCAACACTCCCCACTCCCCCAAGCTACTTCAATATGTAGCATGGTTGCTTGTTCAGCGTAGCACCTACCCATCTTCTGGCTTTGTTGAGCACTGCTAGAGAAGATTGAGACCTCCACCTTCAGGACTCACCAAAACCAAGAAATGCTTGGTCTTCTTCTGGTTTTGGCAAGTAAGAGGTAGGAGAAACCTCAAAACAGATGAAGCCTGGCCCCCCCACTTATCATTTCCTGAATTAACTTTTAGAGTATAGACAAAGGTAGGGAAAAGAATCCTTTCTTGTGTTCAGACTTCCTGCGTAAACAACATCCCTAAAGTTAGTTGGTACATCATATGGGTCAGATTCAGCTTAAGAGCCTTGGTGGAGCAGTGGGCTAATGCCTCCTTAAGTAACACCAGCTGCCTGCAATTAGTGCAGGTTTGCATCCCACCAGGCTCAAGGTTGACTCAGCCTTCCATCCTTCCGAGGTAGGTAAAATGAGGACCCAGATTGTTGGGGGCGATAAGCTGACTTTGTAATAATGCCGCTTTGGGGGGGGAAGCCCTAATAAGCAGGCATATACATAGAATGAAGGCTATTGCTAAGCACATTGATTTGTGCTTTAAATTGTAAGCCACCCTGAGTCTTCGGAGAAGGGTGGGATATAAATAGGAATGAATGAATGAATGAATGAATGAATGAATGAATGAATGAATGAATGAATGAATGAATGAATCAGTCTGGAAAAATCTTCCCTCTTTCCTTGTAGATGCATGTCCAGTTATTGTGATGCTGCTGCTACTACTACTACTACAATTATTGCTACTACTACTATACTACTATTTTTTATTAGCATAGCTCTTCTATTAGTTACTGCATAAGAGTGAACTTTGGTGACTTTCTGAATTACCCCTTTTCAGGGCTGCTGCTTATTTTATTTTTATTTTTTTGTTCTTGATCAGCATAATATTCCAGTGATAATTCCCCTATCATGAGAATGATTGTGAATATAGGTCAGCAGTATTATCTCTTACTCTAATTGCAACCTTAGTTATTGAGTCTTTTTTTAAATCCCTACTGTCACAAGGTCCTCCTATAATAAAGACCCCTGCTAACAGCTTTGTCAACCAGTCTTTTTATGAAATGGCATTGCTTTCAGAGGCTTCACCAGGAGGTTCTCCAAGGCTCAGAAAGTCTTGACTTCAAGCTGTTTTTAGAAAGGCCACAAGATAATAAGCTGAATGTTACCAGCCACACCACCTGTATAAGTCTGTTTGTGTATCAGCCTACTGGGGAAAAAAAGTAGATGACTGATTATAATTCTTGGCCTAATGGTGGGAGGCTCCTGTGGATTCACTTAAAATTGCAGTTTTTGAAATGTTATGCTAGCGTACAACTTAAAAGAATGAGATTTATGGCAAAGATATTAAATAGACATTTCTAGATGATAATGCTTGTTTTCCCTGTGGTTGTGCAATGTCTTTCTGTAAGAATGTATGAATCAGTCTTAATTTGCTCTATCTCAGCTTTTTAGGAATATGCTAATTATTCTATTCTATAATAACCATTTAAAAATGATTTAAAAAGAGACTGGAAAATCACACTCCTAACATTCACAACTTTCCTTAATATATACAGCTTACTACCCAAAATCCCCAAACATAGTTTTTTTAAAAAAAAAACTGAAGTGCTCCTAATATGTACGTTGGTTAAAAAGTCAGCTATCCTAATATCTACTGTTTTTTTTAAAAAAATGGTTTTCCAAATGTATGCTTCATCTCGAAAACAGCTTTCCCACTAAAATTTTCTTTCAAGTTCTTCACTGCTGCCCATCTGTGATTCTGCAAAGTTCATTTTGCTGGAAGATCCCAATTTGTTCACACCGAAATTGCAGACAGATTCCTTTTAGGTCTTTATTTAACAATAAGAAGTCAAATCAGAGATCCCACATAATAATTTTAGGATGCAGATTGCTCTGTCGTAAGTCAGGATAGTCAGCCTCAAGGAGCACAAATGCAATTTTTAAAAAGTAATACAGAGTGGAACATTAAAATGGATGGTTAGTATTAGACGACATGGGGAATAATTTTGAACAAAAATTATGAACCAAGCATGACCCACATGGTAGATATAGCCTGACCCACTTTTTACCTACAAGGAATAGTTTCTAGTTCAGATTAAGTATAAAGCCATATATCTTGGAGTATTTTGAACCTCTTCTAGAACAGGATGGCTAAGAGATATCAGTAATTAATAATAAATATCAAGTTTATTGCGCATAGCTCAGTGAGAACTTTTATTTCCTAATAATTTAGCACGTGGCTGAGTTTGTGGGCTTAGAGACTAAAATAGGTTTAGATTGATTTAGTACTTGCATCGGAGACTGCTAAGGGAATACTCTTGACTATATGTTACGCTGAGAATGAAAAAAAACATAAGGAGTCAAGCTTGACTTGAGAACATATTTATCGAACAATGTAACAATATTAAATATCCACTACCAAGTAGAAAGGAAAGGGCTACCGTAGCTGTTTTCTTGCCCATTTTTTGAGAGTGAAAAGAGCTTTACCCCCTTCGTTTTACATTTTTTTTTCTCAGTGACTGCAAGGGATGGAAGTTATATATAGCAATTCCTGAGTTAGTGATTTTTTCCCCCAGAACTAGGAACATGTCAGCAGAATGAGAAGGCTGTGAATCCTAGAGGTCCATGCTTTCTTTGGATTCAATTCCTGACATGCTCACGTAAGATCATGTTTGTTTGTTTTTATCAGAAATGGCATTTAAATGATATGCGCCATTGAAACTTCTGCAGTAATTGGAAGGGGGAATTTTTGAGGTTGGATCTCCCTTTTTACCCTTAGAGTAAAAAAAACAAAACTTCCTATGGTGCTTAGGACACTTTCCATCGATCATAAAAAGTACAGCTTTACCCCAATGCAAAACGATAAAAACCAGCTAATTCAAATAGATGACGGGGTGGCGGGGGGGGGGGGAGGAAAGGAAAGCTAACTGGGCACAAGAAAAAGCTCAACAGTTTAAAAAAAAAGCTTTCTGAGTAAAAAGAAAATGGCTAGACTCTACATTTGTGTGTGTTTTTTTTTTAAAAAAATTAGAATGCATTTGTTCAAATGCAAATACTTCAAAAGTAAGTTTTACAATCAGATTAGGGCATTGTCATCTCCTAATATATGCTGCCCTTCAATCTAGCAGCCATCATTATAAATCAAAGGAACACCTTTATTTTGGACAATGAAAGTTGAATAGTAATTAACACTCCTGAAAGCTTCAGTAATCAGAACTGAGAAGAAGGTGTGTATATATCAGGAGCTGGAATAACTCTCATCAGTCTCCTCCAAGCAGTCATTTTTGTCCTGATTTTGTCCGGGCTCCTGATTAAATCCTTCCTAATACCAAACATGCAGAAGCATTTTCTGCCCTCAGAGAAAGCATGCTCAAAAAAGGGACCCGCACAGTAACAAGCAGTTGTGTTACATATAACGTGTGTTTAGTGAGTTGACCAGCACATATATTGCCATCCGACTTGCCACCACAATTGAGCCCAAAATTTTCATTGCTAAACAAGACGTTAAGAGAATTTTACTCCATTTTAGTACTTCTCTTGACACCGTCGTTAAGTGAATCACTGCTGTTGTTAAGTTGGTAATGCAATTGTTAAGTGAATCTGGCTTCCCCGTTGACTTTGCTTGTCAGAAGGTCACAAAAATCACACGATCCCAGGACCCTGTGGCCGTCATAAATATGAGTTGAGGTTGAAAAGTGTCAGAATTTTAATCATGTGACTGTGGGGGATGCTGCAGCGGTCCTAAATTTGAAAAGCGGTCATAAGTTACTTTTTTCCAGTCCCATTGTAATTTTGAATGGTCACTAAATGAATGGTTAGGACTACCTGTAGTAGGCAGAAATATCCAGGCAAGCACTTAAAAAGCTCCTGGGGCACTAGATATTAACCAGAAACATGTTCATGGACTCTGTCTAGCTAAGAGGGATCCTTGACTTTTGAGTTAGTTCTTTAACCAACTGACTAACCTACTCTATTATTATTATTATTTTCATTTGTTTATTTAAAAATCACAAAATCTTGGGACTCCTTGTGACTTAATATAAAAAACATTAAAAACAGAAATGCAATTACCCCAGCATATCTTAAACTGAAATAAATAACAATTTGTACGTGCAGATTGCAACGATTTGCACGTGCAAATTGCAGCCCAGAATAGGGGTGCAGGCAAACGACTCGAGGATGACAAGGAGTCCATCTGGAGAGTTGGGAGTGGTTATGGAGTTGGGTCCCTACTACCAGTGCACTGATCAGCTGTTTAGCAACCTGGCACAGCAGTAATAGAAGAAGAGGGTGTTAGTAAAATACCTGCTTCGAGTATTGAACACAGTAGGTATGTCATTCCATGTATACATTTAGAGATCTTTTAAACAAAGCCGAGAGATTAGAAATAAAGGAAAATTGTAATAATCCCTGCTAACCCATAAATACAATTACGTTCTCTGAAAGTTGCACCAGGTTCTTCTGAATTGTAATATTTATAACCTACTATTTAGGCCAGTGGGTTACTGTATAGGTACAATTCAAAAATATAAATATAAAATCTATCTTATGCATGTTGTGCTTATCACAACTTCTTTAAAGTAGAAATGATGCATAACATCATTTCTACTTTTAAGATGTTGTGACAAGCACAATATTTCAGTTCTGATAAAAAGAAAATTGTTTAAATTAAAAGGCCCTGCAATTAAAAAAAGATCTTCATCTGGTCCCCAAAAAACATAAGTCACTGACTTTTCTTGAGGAAACCTTGCGTGAAAGGGGCAACAGAGAAGGATGCCCACCTTAGTCACGAAAGCCACCTGGGTGACTTTGAGCCAGTCACTCTCTCTCAGCCAAATTCACCTCACGAGGTTGTTGTTGTGGAGAAAATAGAAGGAGTGTGTCAGATATGTTCGCCATCTTGAGTTATTTGTCAGGATGGATGGATATTTATATATATAATGTTTTTCTTATTCCTATTGTGTAAGATGGAAACTTGAATGGGGCTTCCAAGGATGAACATAGGAAAATATTCAAATATCCTGAATCTGTAATCTCTTTTAAACTAACTAGATTTAGAAATCAGGAAACTTTACAGAAATAAGATTAAGTTATCTGACCCACAAAGATCATTTTTATTTCTCCATGACAAGTGTAAAAGAATCCCTTGGGTTAGGTGAAATTTCATTATAAAGCTTTCAAAGAGTATGCATACTTGTTAGCATAAAATGAATTCAAAAGTCCAGAGTTGCAGACCATTTCTTGTGCTGTTATTTATATGAGCATTATAAGGAAACTTTTGATAAACTTCATTACATTGGGGTGAAAATGTTATGTACTGTAAGACATTTATCTTCCAAAGAAAGGGAAGAAATACGATCCCCCCTACTTCACTGAAGAAGGGGGAAACAGAACAATGTAATTAAAGAGACATAACATTATTAAGCAAGAAAGGGTCTGCAAAAAGTGGGACCAAATTAATTTAGATGTACTTGGGTTATTAGCAATCACTGATTTCTGTCACAATTCGGGGGGGATTTCCTTCCTTCAGTCAGGAGTAACTTTGCTGTAGACCTGGGTTCTAGACCTCTAGGGAAGATCCCTCTTACATGTGACAGAGCCTGTCCAAATTTCAATAAGCAGAATTTTAATCTGGTTTTATTTATATATTACAAGTGCCATATAAGCCGTGCTCCTTGCAGGTGCATAAATAGTTTTAAGAGGAAGCTCCTTTTCAAAAGACCTTCCTGCCCAGTGTTGATGTAAAGATTAAGACCTATAAGAAGGGGAAAGTTGCCCATTAGCAAGAAGGTAAGCAGGCAGACAGTGAAAGGAGATGTATTTTATTTCTGGTTTTTTTTTAAAAAAAATAACTTTAATCAGTTTTCATAGAACATGAAGATAAAAACTAACAAATATAAATGGTCAGAAAGAGGAATAAATAGAAGGAAAGGAAAAAAAGAAAGGTATGGGATAGTGCAGAAAACAGAAAGTATAAAAAAATATAAAAAGAAAATGGCTTCCAACTTTTTTTACAAAAGGTAAAAACAACACTTAAATGCAACCCCTGGTTTAAAACTCTATTACACAGTACTTGGTAGTAAAATAGAAGCAAGCTTATTGAAGAAAGGGTCAGGATAGGATCGAATATAGACACATCCAGAGCCAATAGCTTGATCTAATAATATATACAAGTGAAAATACTGACAAAACTGATATGCATTTCCAAATAGGTACAGAATCATGTGAAAAAATATATCAATAAATATAAAGGTAAAGGTAAAGTTTCCCCCGCACATGCGTGCTAGTCGTTTCCAACTCTAGGGGCCGGTGCTCATCTCCATTTCAAAGCCAAAGAGCCAGCGCTTGTCCGAGGACGTTCCATGCACCTTTGGCGTCTAGACGTTACCTTCCCACCGTAGGGGTCCCTATTTTTCTACTTGCATTTTTATGTGCTTTCAAACTGCTAGGTTGGCAGAAGCTGGGACGAGTAACAGGCACTCACTCTGTTACGCGGCACTCCGGATTCGACCCGCCAAACTGCCGATCTTCTGATCGACAAGCTCAGCATCCTAACCCACTGAGCCACCACGTCCCTATCAATAAATATATCAAGTCTTAATCTACCTATTTTTTTTCCTCTCTCTCTCACCTCTCTTTCCCTCAGCTTTACTTGTCATTTATAATGGCATCTTCTCCCTCTCATCTCAATAACTCATAGAGGGAACCCTCTCACTATGAATTCTATCCATCGGTGTCCATCTGTGCCATGACAAAGTCTTTTTGGAAGAATCATGCAATTTCATTCAGTCAGAAACTTGTAATGGATTTCTTAGAAGGAATGACATTGCAGCGAACAAATGCTGGGTGTTTACAGCTTTTGATCCTTATAAAAATTATCTTCTTATTTATACCTTTGTGAAGGATGCTCCCTAATGTATTCCTGTATAGGGTCTAGGACAGTCCTACTCAAAACCACTTATCAGAAAGTCTTCTCAAACTTGAAGGACCGGCCGTCAGTCCCTTACTTTAGAACTATCATAATTTTGAACAGACACTGAATCAAATGGTATTAATTCAAAGACTACCTATGTTATAAAACAACATTACTGAATGATGTTTATGTCATATCAATAAATTATTATTGGTAATTTCACCCATTTTTTGTCTTATAGGAATACTTGGGAAATTTTTGAATATATTTTAGTACATGAGGCTGTCTTTAAGTCAATTTAAATGTCTCTGTTGTTATTGGTACATGTGTCCTTACCCAAAATAAAAACACTTTTACCCAATTCTGGGTAATTTTCTCAGGTTTGGGAAGCCCCGGAGGATAAAAACCTAAATGAAACATAGCAGTATTTTTCAACAGCAGATGCTGACTTCACTTCCTTTTTCTTAATTTGTGGCACTGCCCTGATGTGGCAATAATACAATAAATTGCTGCTGTGGTCTAGCATCTTGCATTGTTGCAGGGAGAAAGTTACAAGACCGGTATAAATAGAACGTGTTATGTTCAAGTTATTTTAAAAGAAGGGAACACTTATTTCTTATTTCCAAATTATTGCTCCTATGATCTATGTATAAAATGCCCAAAGTTTTAATAAAACATTATAATTGCACTTAGGGGGGATGAAATGGCTTGTCCCGTTAACACTGTACATGTTTTCAGCTGTTAAATTTTATGTATTATATATGCCATCTTGAAAATAGAAGGGACAGTCATGGGAGGCTACACACATGCAAGACCCCTTTTTAATAGTAAATTTTATTAAAAATTACAACTGTAAAGATAAAAACTAGTGCAGACGAAAACAAGAATAAAAATAGAAGGTGGAGAAAAGAAAAAATAGAAAGATAAAATAGAAAAGAAAGAAAAATTAGAATATAGTAAAGAAAAGCAAAAGAAATATATAAATAGGAAAATTATCCAGGTCACTGTCTTGGTTTATCACTTGTATATCCCTTTTAATTATTAAGAATTTAATTCTTAAATAATTTAAGTAAAGTAATTTAATAAGTTTAATTATTAAGACTGTTCTTTTTAAATCCACTTTCAGCTCAGCCCCAATCTTGTCAGATAAAACACGTTCCTCTTCTGTAATGTCTTTTAAACACTGTCTATCTGTAAAGCGAGACACTCTTAAAATTAACTATTGGGACTATTATTCAAATACATTCTTCAGTATGTCTAATATTAAAATACTTTGCTTCATTTTGTATTAGTAAGTCAAATTTAAGTGTTGTTCTCCATTAATGTAATCTTTCATTCCTTCTGGTTCCCTCAAATGTCCAACTTTCAATGTCTCAACCTATCATGCTTTTTTTTCAGAATAATTCAAAACAAAAGCATTTTCTCATGGGAAGTCTTCTTAACATAAATTCTAAAATCTTATTTCAAATCCCTCTGGACTCTTAGTCAATTTGTAACTTTCCAAAATCAAAGTTCTAATCACCTGTTTTTTGCTTATTTTAAAAATAAATTAAAAAATTTTAAAACTTTTTTAAAATTTTTAAATCAAAACTGTATTTAAAACACTTTTCACTAAAGATTGAATGAAATTCAGCCAGTTTTCATATTTGTTGATCCAAGAGTTCCTAATAATAACAATAACAACAGCAAAAAAAAAACAATTAATAGGCAATTTTCGAGAGTGATTTAAAAATAAAATATGTGGATCCTGTGTCCAATGGTTTGAGAAAGATGGCTTTTTTTCCTGGTCTCCCAGAACTCTGAACCCACTGGAGACTGTTGTTTTGTGGTCTCCTCGCAAGGATCAACTGTCTGGAGCAATTGTGGGTGATCTCAAGTCTTCTCCTTGTTTGGAGAGCAATAATGAAGAGCTGGTCAACTTTCTTCCCAATGAGTCATTGCACAGCTGCAAGAGACTGAGGGATGATCCCCTTTATGTTCCATGGGACCTTATTTGTTTGTTCCCAAGAGAAGGCAAGCAGTCTGGGGAGTTTCTTGTATGACCGGTAAAATACAATAAAGTAGTCAACTTTAACCCTTCACACATAAATTTGCACCTGACAGTCAATGACCCAAGTTACTGAGCTAGCTTCACGCCTAAGATGGGACTAGAACTCACAGTCTCCTAGTTTCTGGCCTAATGCTATAACCACTTCACCAAACTTGCTCTCCATTCAATTATAATTCCCCATTCAATTCCATTTCTCTAAAAGATCTTGAAGCTTATAAGAAAAAGATTGTCACTCAATAATATAGAAATATGTCTGCAAGCAAATAAAGTGAGGGGGTCTCCCCACATAAACCACTCAAGGGAAAGGCAGGATGTACATTTAAAGTAGTCGTTGTTATAGTAGTAGCAGTAGTTGTAGTAGTAGTAGTAATAGTAATAGTAATAGTAATGCAGAAAATTCCAATTCAATCCCTGGCATTTCAAGAAATGACTGGAAAGATTTGTGATAGACAAACCTTCCAACCATTACAGACGTTATTCAGTCAAATGTCTGGCTCAGGATAAGAGAGCTTCAGATATACCTATTCACATGGATTCTACCTTAAATGCCTCTAAGCCCCAAAACATGGGTTTCATTTAGAAATTAAATCCAATTCAGTGGTTCTTAGGAGAGAGGCAATTTAAATCCGAGCCTAAAGTATGTGCTCCAGATTTACAACTATTTACTCTGCACCAAATATACTATTTACTATATACCATTTATTTTGACTCATTTTCATCAGTGAAAACGGCAGTTATTTTATTGCAGTTATTATAGTGTAAACAATAGATTATAATGGGTCAGTTACTATGGTTAATTATCTGGACTGCTTTGAGTGTTTTTTTAAGTCTACACTATGGCTGGAGATAATGCTCTGTAGATGACGCAGGTCTCTGAAAAAGAGTGTTCCACAGAGCAAAGAAAATTATGGAGAAGGCACCCTTCCTAGGTCCAAGTATTTGATAACAAGTAGAAAAAGGAGGGAAAGGGACCCGCAGAGGTCAGTGATGCCATGGCAGTTATTGCATCATTGGCTAACATGTCCATGAAGTATGTGCTGCATTGTGGTCTAAAGATGCATGATGCAACTCCCACGTTAGGCTTGGGTCTAACCATTTCTTAGATCTTTTAAGAAATCTAATGCATGCTGGCTTTGTACTGTATGAAAGAAGCAGTAATTCTAATAAATGAAAGACATGTGTAATTCTGTACCAGAGTAAAATTCAATGTATTTACTGAGGGTTTTTTTGTTGGTAAGTTAATCGTGAAACTGCAGACTAAAGTGCATGGAGATTGCCTTAAAGAGTTCCTAAGAACTTAAATCAGGGGTCTTCAAACCTGGCCCTTTTATGACTTGTGGACTTCAACTCCCAGAATTCCTCAGCCAGCGTGAGGAATTCTGGGAGTTGGAGTCCACAAGTCATAAAAGGGCTAGGTTTGAAGACCCCTGACTTAAATCTTCTAAGTAGGCATCATACTTCACAAGACCTACAAAGGCACCCTTTGATATGAGACCATACTTACTGTTTTTCTTATTCTCCTCTTTGCATCTAAGCACTTTAAACCATGCCTAATATGCACTGTGGCTTCTGTTTCTGCAGACAACAACCCTCATTGGCCTTCTGAAGACAGCCCGTCTATTACGTTTAGTGAGGGTTGCTCGAAAACTGGACAGATACTCGGAGTATGGTGCGGCTGTCTTGATGTTACTGATGTGCATCTTTGCACTCATTGCTCACTGGCTGGCTTGCATTTGGTATGCCATCGGGAATGTTGAAAGGCATTACTTGTCTCGCAAAATTGGCTGGTTGGACTCCCTCGGACAGCAGCTGGGAAAACATTACAATCGGAGTGATGGCAGCTCAGGACCATCCATCAAAGACAAATATGTCACTGCACTTTATTTTACCTTCAGCAGCCTGACCAGTGTAGGATTTGGAAATGTGTCTCCAAATACCAACTCAGAGAAAATCTTTTCTATTTGCGTCATGCTGATTGGCTGTAAGTAAGCAGCTTTTTTTTTTGCATTTTTTACTCCCTCCCTAAATTACTAATGAATTTCTGAACTGTTCGGCTTGTTAAATACTCAAAACCTTCAAAAGATTGGGAAAAAAAACGTGTTTGCAAAGTGAAGACCGGGCAATATTTCTGTAGGGCGTGCATTTTAAAAATATTTTTTTCACGCAGAAGTTTTAGCCAGTGTTCATTTCGAACTTCACCTTCCAAAATTCTCTAGTTCCGGAGAACATCTCAACATCCATAATTCGGGGTGTTTTTCGTTCTGAGGTTTCACAGAAATTAGAATTTGTTCTGACAGCTCCTGTCAGTAGCCTATTCTTTTTTTATAGAAAATTTTATGAATTTAATACTAGTTATTTATGCACTCCATGGACTAATGAGCTTGAAGGTCCAGGGTAGGGTTGGTTTACAACACGGGTGTCAAACTCGATCACGTCATGTGACATATCATGTCATATCATAATGTTTTTTTTCCCCTTTGCGAAGCTGGGGTGGGCCTGGCCTGCATGTGACGCATCCGGCCCATGGGCCACCAGTTTGACACCCCTGGTTTATAACATGAAAATAGAAGGCTTGCATTATAACATATGAAATTAGTTTGCTATTGCTTTAAAAAAAGATCACTGCTTAAAGAATATTTCATAAAAATTGATTGCAATCACTTTGCTATTAGAAATGCAACTTTGGAATGTTAATTCATATAGTTTAGACCTATCCTTTTATTGATTCGCGTTCTCTAAATTGATCATTGTATATTAAAGAAGGATAGTTCTTCTTGGCTGTATCCCTTGTATTTGTAATCTACTGAGATGAAGGATTTTGGATTTTTCAAAGGGAAAAAAATAATGCAGGATGCATTTGCCTAATTACAAATAATCACAAACTTACATACCTTAAACCAGGAATCAGCACCTCCAGCAGAATTTGTATTCCAGATAAGATTCAGTAGCACATTTCCTTTTAAAAACGGTCTACAGGTTATTTATACTGTAGTACCTCTTAAGGAACTGTTCACACTTAGAATCCTTTTAAAAGTCAACTTGCAATCTTGTAGCACAATGTGAAATGTATAGACCCTATTCATCTTTGTATAGTTCAGTTTAATTTAGTGGTTATTTGGTTGGCTTTATTATTATTAGTGAGAGAGCCAATTTGGTGTAGTGGTGAAGGCATCAGGCTAGAAAGGAAGAGAGTGTGAATTCTAGTCCCACACTGAGCACAAAGCCAGTTGTATAATCTTGGGCCAGTCACTCTCTCTAAGCCCTAGGAAGGAAGCAGTGGCAAACAACTTCTCAAAACCCTTGCCAAGAAAACTGTAAGGACTTGTATAAACAGTCTCTGAGAATTAGACGCAACTGAATAGAAGAAAATAAATTAGTAGTAGTATTATCATCAACAACTATACAAAAGGATCCCAGAGTGATGTACAGAAACACAATTAAAATTCCAAAACATATCTGTACAATAAAGAGGCAGAGGAAGAAACAAAACCTAAAGTCATTGTACATTTATTCATGGAAAACCTGTGCAATAAGGTAAGACTTGAACAAGCATGCTAAACATATAATAGAAGGTGCTTCACAGAGAATGGGCAGATAGTGCCACAGGGCAGATAGTGCCACAGAAAATAACACACTGATGAGCACAAGCCCCATTCTTGGCACACACTGCAAAACCTTCTATTACTCCAGGTGTGTAAGTTGTGAGTTGGTAACAAAACAGTTGTACTAGTATGATACAGACATGCATTGCACATGATCACCTGTTTTGCTGTGGCATTAAGTTGTTTTTTTTAATCCCATTTATATCCCGCCCTTCTCCGAAGACTCAGGGCGGCTTACAATCTAAGAAGCACAAACCAATGTGCTTAGCAATAGCCTTCATTCTATGTATATGCCTGCTTATTAGGGCTTGCGCCCCCCCCCCAGTGGCATTATTACAAAGTCAGCTTAATTGCCCCCAACAATCTGGGTCCTCATTTTACCTACCTCGGAAGGATGGAAGGCTGAGTCAACCTTGAGCCTGGTGGGATGCGAACCTGCACTAATTGCAGGCAGCTGGTGTTACTTAAGGAGGCATTAGCCCACTGCTCCACCAAGGCTGCCTGCAAGTTAACTTAATCCTTGGGTCCTTAGTTTAAACATTCACTGATTATTAAATGTGTAAACAGCTTTCTCTTGGAATAGTCCGCCTTTGGTAATTAACAAAAGCTTGGAAGAGTTCTTGAGGCAATTTGATTGAGACCTTGGTCACAATCTGGAGTGGGCATATGATGAGGACCTTAGCTTATTGTTCCTAGGTGGCTGCTCCTTGTGTGTTGATCTTGAGGTCCTCACTGGATTTCTGATGTACTTCAGGAGATGATAGGCTAGAAGAGTGCCATCGAAAGAAATAAATCTAACCAAAAAATAGTAAAAGCCCCTATTAGGGATTACAAAGTGGCAATAACAGCAGTAAAAGATAGCTATTTTTCTACTCTTATCACATCCACAAATAGCTATCCAGCAGCACTTTTTTAAAGTGGCTTATTCCTTGCTAGGAAGAGAAATGCCACAGAGTCATTTGTATATTTACTGCAAGGAATATTCCAGGCATCTGGTGCCTAAAATAACTCAAATCCACTCCACCTGGAAATTGGACTCCACCTGGGAAATCTGTTGAGATGATTAAAACAAGATGTTTGTGTGCTTACTGGGGTGAGTTTGAACCTATAACTCAAGAGGAAGTGGACAAGGTACTTGGGACTGCTGACCTGCCCCCTATTTACATGTCAGCCCTGGCTGATGCAGGATGTCCAGAAGTTCATGTGTGGTTAGGTCCATGCCATATTATCTGCTTGAGGAATGGATGGTCTCACCTGCTTTGAAAGGGCATTTGTGTACCTCCTCAAGAAGCTATCATTGGATCCAAACATTCTTCCTAGACAATTTTCCCACAATCTCCCCTTTGGGGGAAAGTTGTTGAGAAGATAGTCAGGCTACAATTTCAGAGGGCCCTGGAGAAAACAGATTATCTAGACTAGGGGTAGGCAACCTTGGCTCTTTTATGACTCATGGACTTCAATTCCCAGAATTCTGAGAGTTGAAGTCCACGAGTCATAAAAGAGCCAAGGTTGCCTACCCCTGATTTCTAGACCCTTTCCAGTCAAGTTTCAGACTGAAACTTAGCATTAGTTGTGCTTGTTGGTGATCTCTGGTGGAACTGCAGTGATGATAGTGCATTCATTTTGATTCTCTTTGATCTCTCAATACCATCAAACATGGCATCCTTCGGGACAACCAACAGAGTTCAGGAGTAGGAGTTGGGGACATAGTATTGTGATGGTTCACTTCCTTCCTCTGTGGTCAGAAATTATTAAGAATAATATGTAAATGCAATGGTAATAACAATAACGTTCAATAAGAAATAACTATCATCATAAAAGTATTAACCAACCAAATAATTAAACTTCCAATGACATAAATACAAGTCATCAATATAAAATTAGTATAAAATATGCAGAATAACCTCTGCCCCTTGTCTTTTCTTAAAACTTTTCAAGATTTCAGCTTTAAACAATTTACCCAATGAATTTAACCTATTCATTATTTTTATAAGACCCCATGCAGGAAAGTAGGACCATTCCTCTGCACTGACATTCCTGAGTCTTTAAGGAGTTCTTTGTGTATGGCTCAGATATGTGCAGTGTATTAAAAAATTCCTACTCTGCAAAAGTTTATGCTAACTAGGTCTATCTTGGGCATGGCAAGGAGACCTACTTTACAAAGGATATCTTCCATCTGTGCCATCCTCCTTTTGAAGTGTTGTTCAAACAAAGAAAGAAAAAAAACAGGGAGCTTGAAGTTACCCATTAAGAGTAAGAGTTACATAGCAACACTTAGGTCACCTTGTCCTAAGTCTTCCCAAGAGGGAAGTATTTCATTTCTACTGAAACTCTTGTCATTATTTCTGTTTTGGCTTTCATACATACAGTATCTACCGTAGGCTATAACTTCCAACCAACCTTGGCTGATCTCAATAAGCTAAGCTGGTTAGAATCAGATACAGGAACATCAGGAAATGACAAAGCAGTAGGCTGGAAGGCAATAGCAAATCAGGTCTCTAAATACTTGGAAAGAAAATCTCATGGATGGGTCTACATCAGGGGTGTCAAACTCTCAACGTCATGTGAGATGTCGCGACATATCACAATTTTTTTTTCCATTGCCGGCAATGGGGTGGGCGCAATTTCGGCATGATGCATCCATCCCGCAGGCCGGCAGTTTGACACCCCTGGTCTACATAGTCACCGGGAGAGAAATTCAAAATGAGGGAATCAGTGTGGCATAGCGGTTAAGATGTTGAACTAGGATTTAGGGCTTCTTTGCACTGCGGCCTTCAATTCCTTATCTTCCATGTAAATTAGCTGAGAAATGAAGTTAATAGAAAGTCTTTCTGGATTCGGGTCCCTTCCTCCCATTTGGCCACAGGGCTGGTCAGGTATTCTGTCCAGACTACAGTTACCAGAGCCCCTGCTTCTCCTCCTCTCCCTCTCCCCTCCAAGCCAGGGAAGTAGCATTACTTGCTTTCCCTTCTGTGGGCAAGCATTTTGAGTACTGGTGAAGAAAGAAAAGAGGATCTAACATTCTTTACGGTCCTTCCCGCCAGTGGAGCGAGAAGGAAAAATGTGGAAGAACTCTTGCCAATCTTATCCACTTTCTGAACTGTTCCTCCCCTGAACGTAAAATCCCAAAATTCCATCCTTTCATAGCAGATAAGCCACCAGCCGAGTAGGAAGTGCCGGGCCAAGCCAAAGCTGAGGGAGTTGAGGGATGGCCAAGAGAGCACACGGTAGCCAGTTGAAACAAGGGCATTTGTGGAAGGTGGAAGGAAAGGCATAATGGGGACCTGCAAAGCCATCTTTGCACCAGTGGAGAGAGAAAAACACTACTTTGGAGGCAGAGCAAGAAGACATAATGATTACCTTCCCAGCAACCCAGGAACAGGCTGAGGATGACATCATTCAATCCTCCCCTTCCAAAATGGTAGGTGGCGGCCCTTGCTCTGGGGCAAGCAGCCCTGGGAAGAATCAGATTCACATCCACTCTTAACCATGAAAACTCTCTGGCTGACTTTAAGCTAGTCCTGTCCTCTCAACCCAACCTACTTCAGACTATCATGTAGACACAAAATGAAGAGTGCTGCCCTGTAACCTTCTAATGCTCTGTGTCGCCACATCTAGTTTTTACTTCTGGCTTTCTTTCCCTTATCTATCTGATCCATTCCATTCCTTTAGCTTGACCTTCCCTTGCTCAATGATCCTTAATCATCTAGCTTTTTCTTTCTAGCCCATTTCTCCTTCTCTTCCTCCTCCTCCTCCTCCTTCTCCTCCTCCTCCTATTACTACTACTACTACCAAACTCCAACCAAACTCATTCAGTGCTTGGCAATAGCAAGCTTTTCTCTTGGGTGGAGCCCTTCTTAAACTAGGAAAGAAAAAGGAAGCGAAAGTAAATAGGTGGCCGTTCTTGGCACTGCAGCCATCCATCAACATGGATCCTATTAGGAAGGCAAGAACTCATTAAATAAAACTGTTTTTCTTTGTAAAATGTCTTGCCATACCCCTAAAGGACGAGGAAGGGAGAAATTGTAAAGCAGGATTTTCTTATATTATTTTAAACCGTTTAAGCATGTACGTGAGAAAACTCAACTGGTAAGATCTGATACCATCAGCTGGCTTTGTGATATTAATACAACAAGGAGTAAGGAAAGCATTTGATTTTTTTTAAAAAAAAAAAACAATGTGAAATACTAGGGTAAAAAATGTAAAAGTAGAACTCTGGGGCAGTAAGCAATTCACTGTCACATTATGCATTCAGGGGATGCAGACCACAAGACTTTTTTTTTCGGGAAACCTATTTGAAAAACGTGCAAAATGTTTTTGCTTGGGGACAGTAGTTCATTCGCTTCAAGAATCCCTGAAAGAGGTACATGAAGATTGAGAGTCAGTAATCTGAGTCTCAAGAACTTTAAAGAGGACACACTATTACCGTGCTACATGTAATTCTCCTTTAGTTCCTCTGGGTATCACCCCTTCTCTATTGGAAAGATGTCAGGGAAAAGTAGGGCAGGCTTGGTCTGCTTGACATGTAGTCGAAGACAGCTTGTGGCCTATCTTTGACTTCGCTTAATTTTTCTAAATTCCAAGCACTACAGATATTGAAGGGGAAAGTGTGTATCTGTGAGTAGCTGATTAAGGAACTGTTTCTTTTCTGCTTAAATCATCCGTATTCATAAACCCTTTCAGCACCTTTAATCCATCAAGCACCGTTAGATAAAGCCTCTTTGTGAATGTCCCTTGTCAAGACAGGACAATTAATTGTGTGGTTATGTCCCACCACATACTCATAAGAATGAAAAATTGCAACCATGTCTTCTAAGTTGCTGTTTACTTAGTGACAAAGAACAAAGTTTTTCCTTATTAAACCCACGCAAAACTTTTTCTGGAAAACCCTTCTCAAAAGAGTTGTGCGCAAAAGTACAAGTGAATGCACAAAAATTGGCAAAACGAAAAACTTACCCCAGATTTCTTTCGCCAACCCTAATAGTCTATACTGTATGCAGAATAAGTTAATTATCAGCTAACTTTATTAGTTAATTCCTTGTTTCCAATTTATATTGAGGAAGACAAAAGACATCCATGTAGATAATTGTGAGAGGCTGTCTTCATTACTGATAAAATTACACAGAAGTTATAGCTAAGAATTAGATGCCTACCAATTACATAGAATTTGTATCAATTCTGTAATTCCATAGAATAAATTTTGAGTTATCCCTGTTTATGTAAGGCTACTCCGTTTCTTCTGAGGAATTCTTGCCCACAGTAGTATACCTGATGGTCATCTGAATTAAATTCACCCATTCCTGTCCATTTTAGTTCGCTGATTCCTAAGATGTCGATGTTCAGTCTTGTCATCTCTTGTTTGACCACCTCCAGCTTTCCTTGATTCATGGATCTTACATTCCAGGTTCCTATGGAGAAAAAATCTTTACAGCATCAGACTTTCCTTTCACCACCAGACACATCCACAGCTGAGCGTCCTTTCGGCTTTGGCCCAGTTGCTTCATTCTTTCTGGCGCTACTAGTACTAGCCCTCTGCTCTTCCTCAGTAGCATATTGGACGCCTTCTGACCTGAGGGGCTCATCTTCCAGCGTCATATCGTTTTGCCTTTTGGTACTCTCCATAGGGTTTTCATGGCAAAGATACTGGAGTGGGTTGCCATTTCCTTCTCCAGTGGATCACGTTTTGTCAGAACTCTCTGCTATGACCTTTCCGTCTTGGGTGGCCCTGCACGGCATAGCTCATAGCTTCATTGAATTACGCAAGCCCCTTCGCCACGACAAGGTAGTAATCCATGAAGGGGTAAAAATATTTAAGTCTACCTTATTAGAAGCTGGGATGAAATGGAACTGTAATTTAGAAAGATCAACTTATTAAACTTATGGACTAAAACATTAATGATGCCATAGCCAGTGTAGGTGCTTCCAGATCAGGCACTTTTTTCAGTCACCTGATCTGATTCATGAAATTTCTCCCTCTTGTAACTCTCTTTTTTTTCAATCACCGTGCAATATTTGTTAAAATTTGCCCAGGAGGGAAAAAAAATGAATAGCTACATTACAGTATGTATTTTGACTGGTAGTTTCAAAGGCCCTCCATCTGAAAGTAGCTCTTGATGATCAAAGGGGAGTTAGGAATCTGCCCAAAATTGGAACTCTCAGTGGATCTTTCTCCATACCACAAGGTTAAGGTGTGGGTTTAAGTCTTGAAGTGTAATTATCAGATGCAGAAGATAGATCCTGTAAGTTCAGAACATGATGTCTTATATTGTCCAAAGAAGCAATAAAGTGGCAGTAGGCCATTCTGAGTAATATGATAACTGTAACTCAAGGTAAAGCTCAGGGGAAACAAGATGTTTTCTGGATCACACCAAGGTCCATTTAATCTAATATCATGTTTCCAAAAGTGACTAGCTAGATTTATAGGGGCAGTTCATAGTCAGGATATGAAACAGTTGGGTTTCATATCTGTATTTGCCCTTTTCCATAGCAAAAGGTATTCCAGTAATATGTGTGTTTTTATGTAGTTTAATGAAAACTATTTGCAATTCCGTAGTTCCATAAGCTAGGATTGAATCAACATATTGCTTCAATAAATACTTGTTTATATATTTTTCACTAAATCTCCTGATAATCAGTTTGATTGTCTGTCTCTCAAATGCTAGCAATATGACAAGAGAAAAGCTCTCAATCCACCATCGTCACACCATTTTATTGGTCTTAATTCCGTTTATGAACATGCACATTTATGAGAATTGGCAGGTGCACTCTGTTATGTCAGACTTCACGTTAGGCATAGCAATAAATTCCACCTCTCCAGAAACTCAGGCCTTCATTCAGTAACTAGCTAACAACAGAAGCTTCATAGGTGAAATGCAACTAATTAAGCTGTTGTATTACAGACAAGAAAGACTAGTCAGAAAAGTGTCTCTAGCGTTGTTGGGAATTTCAGTTCAGCAAGAGTCCCTTTTAGAGAATGTGGTTCTAAGCATATGCAAGTCACTAAGTAACACAAGATCCCATTAAGAAAGTTGCTGTTCCCGGAGAGCCTGTTTGACGTAGTGGTGAAAGCACCAGGCTAAGCACTTGTGACTTCTAGTTCTGCCTTAGACACAAAGCAGTTGGCAGACCTTGGACCAGTCAGTCTCCACCTAAGAAGAAGGCAAGGACACATCGCTTCTGAAATCTTGCCAAGAAAACTACAGGGACTAGTCCAGGTATTCACCAAGAAACAAAACTGACTCCTCCACAAAAAAAGAGTTGCTGTTCCTACTGCTAACTTGGTTGCTTGAGCAGGGAGCTGGCCTAGAAGACCTCCAAGGTCCCTTCCAGCTCAATTCTGTTCTATTCTATTCTACTCTATTCACCTTAACATCCAGCTCTCTGCGTGGATGCAGGCCTGGGCCTCTCAAGGCCTAGAATGGACTTCCGGAAGTGTGTTCATATCACTTCCTGTGGGCTGTTTTACACCTGGGAGGCCTCCTCCAGGCCTCCGAGGCCTAGAACAGACTTCCGGAAGTGACATCAATGCATTTCCGGCAGGCGGTTCTATGCCTGGGAGATCTCCTCCAGGCCTCCGGGCCTAGAATGGACTTCCAGAAGCAGCATGGGTTCAGCCGGTTCTCCGAATTCAACAAAATTTAGCTACCGGTTCTACCGAACTGGTGCGAACCGGCTGAATCCCACCACTGATTCTATGGTTATCTCCATCTTCCTGGGGTTTTTTTCCCCTCTCCAAGATGCACAGAGGCTTGCTAAAGAAGAAAAGAACCTCACTGCTTTTCCCTTCTCAAATAGCAAGATATTGCTCTTCTAGGCAAGTGTCCACACTTATTGGATATAAGAAAAAAACCTAAGGAAATAGGAATCCTTCACCCTTCCTGCTCTTCTTCAATTCATTGCACCTGCCGTTACTTTTATTTTCCCCCAAGAACAGGCTTCCTGTGGGGACCCAAAGTTGCTGGCCTCTTTTTGGCTACAGGGGCAGCAGTTTTCAAAGCCTCATGGCTTTCCTCTTAAGGACATTGCTGAGTGCAAAGAACTCTTTGGCAACTTGTTGACCTTATTCCTCCGCAAGGTTGAAGGATTAGATGAGCTTAATGGAAAATCTCTTTATATCTTTGCAGTTAATTAATCTGCTTCAAGCATCCCTCCTCTGATTAGTGAAGGCACGATAAAAGTTTAGACCTTCTGCTCTTTTGGCAGGAGAGAAGCTGCTGAAATACAAGCTAATTTCATAAACACCAGGCCATATGGAGGCATCTCTCTCCAGCGTTCCCCAGTAATTTTGCTCATTTCTAGGGGGAAAATACTGAGGTGTGATAGACTTCCAGCATGAGAACCTCAAATGTAGGACCTTGTTCACTATGACTGTTATGTCTCAGCCTGCATCGACCCTTTGAACTAGGCCAAATCAGGAAACAGATTCTAGAATTCTCGCTGGAAATTTTATTTTATTGAAATAGGCTACAGTTACAGAACTTTGAAAGCCTGATGGAGCGGAGTTGGCTGGATTTTTCTCTAATATCTTTGAGAAGTCCTGGAGAACAAATGAAGCTCTAGGGAATTTGAGGTGCCAAATACTGTCCCTATCTTAAAAAGAGAGAAAAGGAAGATCCAAAGGAACAGGCCAGTTACTCTGACACTGATACATAAAAAATTGCAGCGAATCATAAAAATAATCTATAAACACTCTGAAAACAATGTATTACTTCCCAGATGACAGCATACATTTTTTCAAAAATAAGGCAACTAGTAACATTAATTTTATGATTACCTTTCTTAATAAATTGTGGGAGTGCTGTAAAGTTTGATTTCATCAAAGCATTTAATAAAATGATTATGTCATCAAGTTAGCATTGATGCTTAATGACCACATTCTTTCTCCAGGATGATCTATCACCAGTCTAGTTTTTCAGATCTTCCAACAGACATGCAATATTGCTCTAATTGAGTCCATCCATCTTACTAGTTTGTTTTTTCTGCTCTTTCCTTTCATCTTTCCTAGCAGAGTGGACTTTTTGAGAGAACTAGTTCTTTGCATAATGTGTCCAAAGTATAATAATTGACCTTGATCATCTGTACCTACCTGAGTGAGAACCTTGATTGATTTGTTCAATTATTGTTTTCTTGGCTATCCATGACCTTCTCAGAAGTCTTCTGAGTACTAGAGTCTGAAAGCATCAATACTTTTTCTATCCCATTTCTTAAAAATCTACTTTCACTTCCATAGTGCATCACAAGAAAACCATTGCCTGAATGTTTGATAAAATACCCTGACCTGTTAACAAACCAGTTAAGTGTGGGGTGGATGGCATGATAATGAAGTGGACAAATATACATACATACATGCATACATACATACATACATACATACATACATACATACATATATATATATATATATATATATATATATATATATATATATATATATATATATATATATATATATATATATATATATATATATATATATATATATATATATATATATATATTGCTTAACATTTATTCAAAGGGTACTGATTAAATGGAGAGATATATCAACTGGGATATCACAGCATTAATTTCTGAGACTGTAAAAATGTTTTCCCTAGCTTAGAGAAAAGGGCTGAAAATACTAAATAACATTAATAGAAGCAAACATAAAAAACTTCATTTAGGAAACAGATCAAATAAACAGAGTGAAAGTAGGAATGCTTAGCTTTGCAATATTACAGTGAAAAGCATCTTGGAACAATACCGTAGTTTATTCAAACAATATAATTCAACAATGTGTTATGGCTTCAAAAATGAGCTTCTCTGCAAATCATGGGAAGTAATAGTTACAGTTTATTTCAAGGTGGTAAGGCCCCCATGAATATTATGTCTAGTTTTTTTTTATTCCATACTAACAGATTTACTGACTGGCCACAAGGATCACTTGAGATAGAAACTAATCATAAGAAGAAAGATTGAAGGTTCTGGTCATATTTAGCCTAGAGAAGAATAAAGGGTGATGCAATGGCAAATACCCAAAATGATATCATACAGAAATGAAATCAAGATATCTGTATGCATAGCACAGAATAAAGAACAGATTTCAATTTAATATTAGTAAAAGGTTTCAACACTGATGTCCAAAAGTGGCGATGAAGTTCTCTTCACTAGATGTGTCCATGTAGAGCCTAGACAACCATCTGTTGGATAGATGCTTTAATTTGAATATCTACAGTGAAGTTGGTCTCAATGGCCTAAATTGATCCTTCCAACACAATGATTCTTAATTATAAGTCTCCCAAAGTTGCCCTGTGGTGAGATAGCTAGTTTCAACTCTACACACGTGTATTTGGTTGTTCATGCCTGGCAAGGAGCTTGGGAGGTAGTTTAAAAGTACTTAAGATACTCCTTGCACTCCCTAAATATGGACACCTCCCAAAACTTTTTTTCCCCACTTGTGAGGATTTAGAGGCAATTTAAGTCTGACCAATATTATTATTACATCAGTCTCTGTTTTGTGTTTTAGGGGACTGACATTAAGTAATGTTATAAAAAGTTTGATTATTCCGCAACTGCCCTTGATCAGGCCAGGCAAGCCAAAAATAAGTTTGTCACCCTGATCTAAAAATAATGATAAACAGTTATAAATATCAATCGAACTGGAATGTGTTTTAAAAAGACAAGACAAATGGTTCAGTCCCAAAATTTGTAGCCTCAGCAGTGGCACATCATAGAATTGTCGTAATATTGCAAAGTGATGTTCTGTTTTATGTATACTTGCCACTTTTTTCATCATCTTTATCCAAACCAATTGTGGAGAAGTCTACGGGAGACTAAAAAAAACTTTCCACAATCATAGCATTGAACGCTTTCTTTGTGACTTCATGACCCCTTTATGTCCTTTTCTGTTTAGCTCTTTGGGGCATTTTAAGTACATGTATAATCCGAGTAACATTAAGTGCTTTAAAGGTGAAGTTAGATGTCAGTCTGGTGAAACTAACTCAGTGCTATGAGTATGTGCTCAAGTCTATGTTCAAGTCCACTTAATGCAGTACAATGTTTCTGGAACAATATTTTAGCCTGGCATATTTCTTACTGTTTGTGGTCATGCAAGCTTGGGCAACTGGAATAAACAATGGTTATGCTTACTGATTAGCATGTGAGAATCTCCAGGTTATCAGGTATACTTGATGGCAGGAACTGAGCCCAAAATATTTTGTAGGGAAATTGTATGACCTGAGAATACAGAATAGTCTTTGCTCCAGTCTTCTAATATTTCAGCAGCTTAGATCTATTGGAGACTGTTTATACAGGATTCATTTTGCTCTATCTACTCCCAAATCCACTCCATTTAGGAGACTCCTCTAAAGCAGAGTTGAGGGCAATTAAAGGAAAGTTCACTTGCACAGCCAAAAGAGTAGAGAAGAGCAGTAAAGATGATTAGGGAACTGGAGGCTGAAACATATAAAGAATTTTTGCAGGAATTGGGTATGTCTAGTTTAATGAAAAGAAGGAATAGGGGTGACATGATAGCAGTGTTCCAAATTCTAAGGGACTGCCATAAAGAAGAGGAGGTCAACCTATTTTCCAAAGCACCAGAAGGCAAGACAAGAGGCAATGGATGGAAACTAACCAAGGGGAGAAGCAACCTAGGACTAAGGAGAAATTTCCTGACAGAACAATTAATCAGTGGAACAACCTGCCTCCAGAGGTTGTGAATGCTCCAACACTGGAAGTTTTTAAGAAGATACTGGACAGACATTTGTCTGAAATGGTATAAGTTTTCCTGCCTGATCAGGGGGTTGGACTAGAAGACCTCCAAGCTGCCTTCCAATTCTGTTATGATGTTGGATGCGGTCCAATGAAAAGCCGAACTTCTCTTCTGACCAACTGTTTTAAATACTTAAAGTTCTTTGGGCTCTCATATGACTTATTTCATCATTAAACTGTTAAAACCTAAGCCAGGGTAATATTACAGTCCATCTTCATTCACTGGTGAGACATGTCAGCCAGCCTGGATTTGTGTAGTTGACATAATAGGGTAGGACTATGCTATGCCAAGACATGCCAGGAGAAAAGAAAGCAGAACACTGTGGTTGACATAAGACAGCCAAATAACGATACTCTTTGCCACATATTTGTAGGAAAATTGATGTTCTTTATTGGGAAAATACAATTTGATGCTGTATCAAATAGCATATCTGGATAATGCATGCTAGGAACATGTTAGATGTACTGTAAATTGCAGCTTTGCAGGAATCATCCCATCGGGTTAGAGTGATTCATTGAGTAACTGTAAACAACTTTGGGTAGTTCTCCTACCTCGCATATTTTTAGGAATGGAGCATTAAGTTTTCATTCCATGATACATGATCCCATGCCTCTATGTGGCTCCTGGACAAGTGGCCAAGGCTGCGTACTTAATTGGGACAATGTAAGTGGCAAGAGGCATATATCCCTTTCAGTTGCCTCCTCTGTAAGATGTGGGGTTTTCAAAAACTATTGTATTACAAATATTTTAAGATATATAAGTAATTTTGCATGGGTACAATGATATTAGCCAACCACTTGTTTGCTTGTTTTATTTTATTCCAGCATTAATGTATGCAAGCATTTTTGGAAACGTATCCGCAATAATCCAAAGACTATATTCTGGAACGGCACGGTATCACATGCAGATGCTACGTGTGAAAGAGTTCATTCGCTTTCATCAGATTCCCAACCCACTGAGGCAGCGGCTCGAAGAATATTTCCAGCATGCATGGACGTACACCAATGGCATTGACATGAACATGGTATGTACATTTGCTTTTAGCAATTAATACATACAAACATATGCATATGTGTTTAGCAACTAATGCACACAAACATATACCCAAATGGATAAGGAAGGAAACCACACCAACTGCTAGTAGAACGCTTTATTTCTAAATCTAACCACCCTTAACTCTACGTTAATATTGTTTTCTATTGCTTTATGTTTTCTTAGCCCCTCCCCACAAGTTGTATTGGGAGATGGCCGGCCATATACATAGTTTTAATAAATAAATATTAAGACACTGTAGTGTAATGCTTTGGAAAATGGCCAATTTTAACTGTAAGAAGTAACCTGTACCACTTCAAATGTCAGTTGTATACAAAATCTATGCATACAAAAGATTGCATGAGCAATTATTGTAGAATTGCTTACAAATCAAGCCTTGTACATAAAATGGTAACTGCAGTTCCTTGCTGAAAGTAACATAACCATACACAGTAAGCACCAAAATGTATTCCATGGATGATGGACATACCATATGACTATCTATATGCCTTAAGGGAGTTACTTAAAAGTAAAAATATACCATATAATTTGTAATTACATATGTCCTTTTCTTTTTTTCAATGGAAAAACAAACTCAAAAGCTGAAAGAAGAATCCCAAAGTGAGGAGTTAATTCTTTCTTTTTGTTCATTCAAGAACATAATGTGTACTTAGCTGTTTTTCCAAAGTAGCCTCTAGTAGTATATAAATACACAAAAATATACGCATGTTATTTTAACTAAAAAAAACAGGCAGAAAAATATCTAACATGCTCCAATGTTCTTCTGCTTTTAACTGTCACGTTCAAGGATTCTGTTCAGTAAAATCAAATATTCCCACCGAGCAGAGGATGTTCATAAAATGTATAGTTTAATAATAAATTAACCTGCATTAAATCTGATCCAAATGCCACCAATATTAAAGGACTTCACTGCAGTAAAATCGATCCATCTGGTCAAGATTTGGATCCACCAAAATGATATAAAATAGTTACCAATAAAAGGAGAATATTTGTAGCTCAGGGATAAAATGAGGGGTCCTTAATGCTCTCTGAGCTTGGTAATCTAGCACTGATAATGTTACCTAGTTTGGGTCTGCAAGAAAACAGCCAAGCTCAGAGAGCACCAAGGACCTCTGATAAAACAGCTGAATTCTAATTTAAATAAAAAATAAATAAATAGTTGAGGGAAGCCATGCCCATATTTTTCAGAAAACAAAGGCATTTGTTACTTTTTTTTTCTTTTTACAACCAACCATTTCTGAAATTGAAGCAGGCGTCCAAAGCTGTTTGCCATACAGCACTAGAGACTTCCAAACCCCATCAGGCAAACTTTAAGTCCTGTGTTGAAAATTGCATTTCAAACTACAATTAATACATTGATCTTGAGACAGAAGAATGGCTCACATGTATTTTAATGGCCCTGTTCTCACCTTTGATCTGATGATCTGCTGTGATCAAAAGCCACCGGTTCCCTCGTTGTGGGAATGCAGGCTCACAGTTCACTTTCTTCAAGAAAAGCCTAATCTCCTATGAGACCTTGCACCATAAGAGTACAGGACTGACTCCTGACAGTGAGGCCATAAAAACGGTGCAACAAAAATCGCTTTAAACAAGACCACATGGAAGATATTGCAGTTGTAAGTTATTGTGAACCATAAACAGAAATAGCTTCATGGAACCCTTGGAACTGTGCAGTACTTCAGTTTTGATTCCAAAATATTCTTTAGAAGGCCCAGGAGCATACAATAAGCGTCACAGTTCTCTGCAAGCCAACTGCTTATTAGGGCTTTCACACACACACCCAAGCGGCATTATTACAAAGTCAGCTTATTGCCTCCAACAATCTGGGTCCTCATATTTCTTGGCACTGTACAGGAAGCGCAAAAGGCTGATGTGCAATCCTGAGTCACTGCAAGATTAAGGAGCTACCCATAAGGTGCTGTTTTTTTCAGCGGCACCTTCTGGGAATCAGAACTGAAAATATTGCCCAGCCAACATCTTCCTCCTAAACCTACCACCAAAAAACAGCCTGAGTGTCTGTCTGCAGGTACCATTCAAGGAAATAAAATATTTTAGAAGATGGGCCAGTAAACTGGAAAAAAAAAGTTGAATTCAGCAGCAGGTATACAAATTACTTTGAGGGAGGTGTTGTGTTTCATTCACTATGCTTGATTTTTAAATCCCTAAGGCAGCTAATGGAACGGCTGATTTTGTGCTATGGACTTAAAGTTGAAAAGGGAAGAAAACCATCAAATGGATTTTTTAAAAAAATCTATAGTGTCTTTTTTTTAAGTTGTGCTGTTAATATGAAAGCAACAGTAAATATCCCAAGTCAGGAAAAATCAACATCAAAAACACCCTTTGTCAGAAAACATCCTAATTTAGTCTAGTTTCTGTAATGGTTAATATGCCTAGTTTACACTTGAGAAAAGGTGTATTGAAAATAGTGAAATGTAGACATGTCAAATGAGCGGAATTCATTGTTACTGCAAACATTCAAGTGATCGGAATTATTAAAATACAGGTAGTCCTCAACTTACGACCACAATTGAGCCCAACATTTCTGTTGCTAAGCAAGACAGTTGTTAACCTGGTTTTCCCCCATTTTAGGACCTTTCTTGCCACAATTGCTCACTGAATCACTGCAGTTGAGTTGATCTGGCTTCCCCATTGACTTTGCTTGTCAGAAGGGTGCAAAAGGTGATCACGTGATCCCGGCACGCTGCAACCGTCATAAATATGAGTCAATTGCTAAGCATTCTGAATTTTGATCATGTGACCACGAGGAATGCTGCAATGGTCATAAGTGTAAAAAACAGTCATAAGTCCACTTTTTTCAGTGCCTTTGTAACTTCAAACTGTTGTAAGTCGAGGGCTACCTGTATCTGTAAGTGAAGTATTTATATTAGGAGCAACTATCACAGCTCTCAGAAAATGGTTGGACAAAACTTGGAAGATGTTACTTGACTTGGTCTGAAACCAATCTATCATTTGTGAGGTTATCAAATAACTGACTCATCTCTATCAAAGCCAATTTTGGCGTTCATGAAAAGAAGTGGCATATATGGTTATGGCCAATTAATATTGCTGAATCACTTGATATTGTTCAGCTGAGTAGTACAAGGTGTAAGATTTGATGTATTGAAAAGCAATCTGCAATGGCTTCTCATCTCTTATTCATCAGTACACTTGGTGGATGTCAGTTAAGCACTCTAGCTGCTATTGCATGTAAGTGAAAAGGTGTGAGATTCCTGCTTCAAATCCAAATGCAGCAGTAAACATCATTCAGCAGCATTTTGTAATATTATGTTTCCCCGAAAATAAGACCCAGTGTTTTGGGTTTGGTTTTGCTTCCAAAAGAGGCACCAGGTCTTATTTTCAATGGATCTTTTCCATTCACCCCGTGGCACTGGCACCGGCAGCCCCGCCCAGCCAACCCACTTCTTCTGAAACTGAAGGAGCAGCTTCCTTCTGCAGCTGAGAATGGAGCTTGGGCCTGCATTTCGCAGTCAGAGGCCTTTCCGGAAAGGCCTCTGGCTGCGAAATGCAGGCCAAGAGACACTAACAGAAGAAGTGGGCCAGCGAGGCTAGGCAAGTGTTGATCCATGAGAGGCCTGGCTGCAACGGTAAGCTCCACCACCCCCCACCCGCACCCTAGCTTGATTTTTAGGTGTGCGCCTCACCCCAAAACTAGGGCTCATTTTTGGGGTAGGGCTTATTATTAGGCCCACCCCCAAAACTCAAGCTAGGGCTTATTTTTGGGGTAGGTCTTACTTTTGGGGAAACATTGTAGAGTATTTCTTATGCTCGTGAAATTCCATCTGTTTAGAAAAATAACCAGATGAATTTTAATGCAAGGTTGTTGTACCAACTGTCTTTTATATGTTGTACTTATGAAAGATTTATCTTTTTCTTGTCTGCTTCATACCTTAACACATGGAAAAACACCACCCACTGGTAAGAACAGGAGGTATTTATATCCAATTTAATTCCAGTGTAAAATTGAATATCCCATGTTAACTGCTGAGATTAAATTTATTTTAATGATTTCTCTTTCAACCAGGTTTTTTTTTTCTTATCTAGCAATGCGATTGATAAATTGAAGGGCAAAATCAGGTTTGGGCAACCAAAAGAAAAAGAAAGAAAAGAAAATTGAAATCTAAATTGAAAAATATTTTGAAGGCACCATATTCAAGGTCTATGGTTTAGCCCCACAATTCTGAATAAAGCCATCATGCCTGTCACTCTGTGCTTTTCGTTGTGTTAGTGTTTTTTCACTTTCACTATGTGCATGTTAGTAGCAAACATTAAAAAAAATATTTCTCTTAGATTCATATGCAGATGATTTGAACTCACATGTTCTGTGAGTCATTTGAGCATGCGTTCTAATAAATCATGAAGAATCTCTCACCTATCATCAGTAGCAATTAGCAGATTTTCTGAGATTCAGAGAGGAATACTTGACTAGTCTGAGATGTTTGTGGCTAGGATGAATTATAAAAACTGACTGTAGACTTGTTTAAAGAAAGGAGCGTTCCTTCTGTGAAAAGCTAATGCATGCTCTGTGTAATTATATTCACTGTTAATATTATGAAGGGTTATTTAAAATGCTTTTTAAAGTGTTAATGTTGATACATTGGAATAATTTTTTTAAAAAATGGAATAAAATACTGGGATAGGTACAGCAGCTTTATGAAAATAAAGCCTTCCAATATATTTATTGAAAACAGACAAGTTAATACTTTTTCCTTACTTTATTCCAAATGGCTGATTGATCAAAAGAACTGAGATAGGCCTACACCAGTGGTGGCAAACCTATGGCACACGTGCCACAGGTGGCACAGAGAGCCCTCTCTGTGGGCATGTGCGCCATCGCCCCAGTCCTAGGCCTTCAGCTGGGTTTTATAAAACCTTTTCGCTTTAGGCCTCCACCGCCATGTGCAAAAAAAAAGAAGGTTCAATCAATCAATCAATTTCAACTTCTCACGGGAAAAAAAAGATCTCGCAAAGTTGGAATTGATTGATTGAACTTTTTAGTCCCAGTCAGCCTGCCGTTACCACCACAGCCACACCCACCCAATGGGCCACACCTACCCAATTGGCCACACCCAGCAATGGGCCATGCCCACCCAGCACCCGACAATACATAAGTGAGTTTTGGGTTGCACTTTGGGCACTCGGTCTCTAAAAGGTTCTCCCTCACTGGCCTAAAATATAATTATTTTTAAACATTTTATTTTACTTTATTTCTCCTCTCCTTTTCTTTCATTATACATTTTAATGTAGAACACACTTTTCAAAGTTCGTGCTACTGATAATATTATGTGCAATGTTTGAACAAATAGGATTTGGGATTTAGTTTAATCATAATCCAAATTTTGAAAAAGAACACATTTTTAGATTTTCTCTTGGAGGACCACTAGTGATTAGATGAACTGCCAGATGTCTGATGGAAAACAAGTGTCCCCATCTTCAAAATGAAGAGAGAATCCAGGGAATTAGAGTCATTCGGTGTAGCACAATATCTGGAAAACTCTAGAGCAGATGATAAAAGATCAGTTTATTCACAGAAAGCAAGGCAAACCATCACACTTTATCAAGGAAAAGCCTTGTCAGATTGGCCTTATTTAACAAACCGTGGGAATGTTGTATACATAATATATCTTGATTTCACCAAAACATTTGATAAATTATCCCACAATATTAAAATTAACAAGCTATTTAATCATGACTTGGATGGCATGTCAATTAAAGTGAATAAATAGCTGGCATAAAAGTCATTCTTAATAGGTTCTCTCATCAGTGGTTTCTCATCAAAAATAAAGTCAGATATTTAATAAGATGCAATTTTTTTCAATCTCACGTTCTGCACTATTCAGTATTTTAATGACATATGAAGAGATTTGGGAAAAAATGCTTCTCAGATGACATACGATTATCAAGTACTCTAGAAGACAAGTGAAATTTGGAACAGATTAGAGACATGAGCTGTGAAAACTTTTTTTAACACAGACAGGTACAAACAAAAAAAACCCCAATATATTTATGAAATAGGACTAAGACGCACAAGTATAAGCTGAGAAATGCCTGTCTGATAACAGCAGCTGTAAAATATATTTTGGAATAGTGGGTACTGCAAACCGAAGGTGAATAAATAGAGTGAAGGTTTAGAAGCAGACTTTTCAAAGCACTGGAAGAAATACTTACATTTTATTCAGCACTTATTTATTCAGCACCTCAGGGACCAAATCCACTTCTACGTACCATATTTTAAAGAAGGATTTAAACAAACCATGACAAATTCAGAGAAGGGCAATGAGGCTGAACAGGAAACTATAAAGTTAATTGCAATGAAGAAAGAGTGAGGAAACTAAGGGAGGAAATGTTAGTGTTCTTCAAATACTTAAAAAGGTACTGTGCAGAAAGTCTCCCTTATTCTAGGAAAATGAATTGTTACTGGAAGACAAATGGAATTTTAGAACAAGTGTTTTTAAACAACAGAGGGGGGAAAAAGTTCAACAACAGAGTCAGTAATTCAAGATTATTAGTTCCCCATTGCTGGATATACTTATGAGCAGACATTTGAATTCCTGCACTGACCGAAGAGTTGAATTGAATGGTTTTAGTAATCTCATCCTCTGTGGCCACAAAAGTTTGACTTGTTTATCATGGCTATCGGTTTTGAGTTGTACCAATTTTTTTCCTTTGTTTTTTTTTAACCACCTGGAGTCTTGAGAACTGGGCGGTACAGAAATATATGTAACAAATAATTTAACTTCTGTTACCAATATGCAGAGTTGCAAAATCCAGCCCTTATTTGTCCTATCATAAAACTTAACAAAAAGCCAACTTTTATCACCTCTTGCCTGCATTGTTTTTCCCCTGCTTCAGTTGTCCCTAATTTGCTTCTTTGCCAATTCAGCTTTGCCAGTTGTGATGAGCCAATAGTAAGGCAATAGCGTGGTATGTAAGATGGCCTCTTGGACGTATAGTTAAGAGAGACAAAAACTAATATCAAAACAGAGGATAAAAGAAGACATCTGCCCATGATTTGCATATTATTTGCATATCATTTGCACATGCTGATTTGTATCTACAGATAAACATTTAAAAATGATTGTCTTGACTTAAAATGGAATAATTCAGAAAGATTGTGACTAAGTGGCCTATATGTCCATTCAGTTAGCTGTCCACAGGCTAATTCTTCTTGGTGTTTCATCGGCTTTATCATTAAGACAAAGAAAACCATACAGTCCTGTGAATTTAAGTTACAGTGGACAACATCTGGAGGAGACAAGGGAGATCTGGGGATAAGGCCAAGAGAACAGGATACATTAGGAGAGAAGGTGCTTGCCTTCTAGAATGAAATTCCTCCTGCAATGGGAACTATAGAAGAGAATAGTTGTAGTTCATGGGATCCATGTTGTTCCTCGAGTTTGATTGTTTTCGTGAAGACATTTCATTACCAAACTAAGTTACATCATCAGTGCCTGATGATGCTAACCTATTTTGGTAATGAAACATCTTCAAGAAAATAACCAGCACAAAGGACCTCACAATGGGAACTATCCTCCCACACTGATAACATTCGAGAGGACTTGAAGATCTACCTCTACTCCCAGGCTTTAAGTTAAAGTGGTTGGAGCCTCTTAGTAGTACTGTGTTGGCTATATTTGCCACCTTGCTTTTTATCCATGGTTATTTATTTAGGTATTTTTTAAACTGTTGTTCCATTTTTGAATGGTATCGTATTTCATTTTCTTTGTTCAACTCTGAACTACATTTGGAGTCAGGTGGTCCTAAATCAAAGAAATGCAAAAATGTTTGCACCTCCTCTAATTCTGTTAGTACATCAGACTGAGATTATTATAATTCCAATTCACTTTGGTTCATCTTGTCTACTTTGCTGTTTCCATTCAGCATTGACTAGTTTGCATGCTGTTCATTATAGAAAGACACAATTTGGAGAGGAGTCATATGTGTGTTTCCTTTCCTAATGTTCATGCTTCCATGGTCTTCCAGACATCAAGTTAATCAAACTGATATTATAACCTTAGAAATATTAAAATGTAAAATGCACTTTAGCAGATTCTGCTATTTTAGTTTTTATAAATGTTACTAGAATGTCTTAGTCATGCTGGTTTGTGAATTCAATATCCATTATAATTCATAATTTTTGTCCCATCTTTACTACCTAGTTAATTGTGTGCTTTTATATTATTCAGCACACAGTTAATTGTGTGCTGAATAATATAAAAGAATACCACAATTTTACATAACCCAATTTGGACCTGTCTGATTTTCTAAATATATTCCTGTAAAATAATATTTGTGTTTCAAAAGGTTCAAATAACCACCTTTTGATGCCAGAAGTCTCTAGTATGATATAATGCAGAGGTCCTCAACCTTTTGGGACTGGTTCCGTGGAGAAAGGTTTTTCCACGGACCGGAGGGGGCATGGTTTTGTATGCTGCCTGCATCCCACAGATGGGGTTTGCTTGTTTGTGCGGACTGGCTGTTGGCATACCGCAGCCGGGTACAGACTGGGGGTTGGGGACCCCTGGTATAAGGCATAAATGTCAAAGAATAATAAGATATTATGAAGTTTGATGGGGTCAAACCATTGAACCCTCACAAATATCAATCAGGAAAACCACATTGGGTGACAATTGAAATGATCAGTGAAAAAAGTGATGGTCATTGGAATGCTTGTATTTATATCTTTAAGACTATGCCAGACTTTGAAGGCAAATGGCAATTACTGAGATGACTCTTTATCAGTAACTAAAGTACCAGCTCTGTTAAAAAAAGAACTGATAATGATAAACCTGTTGAATTTCACAGCTAAATGGCCTAATAAATAGATGAAAATTTTCACTTTGCTGCCTAAGGCTGCACTCCTAAGAACTCTATTCTGAGTGTAAGCCCATAAAGATTTGATAGGGCTTAGTAACAAGTAAATATGTTTACTTCAAATACCACAATCAAATCAACGTAATTTGGAAAACAGACCATTTGATTTACGGAGAAGTAGACGAATAAGACTTGTTTTATTAAAAAAACCCAAGATTTATTTTAAGATCAAAATGTAAATATTTTGTGACAATTCTGGTATATGAATACACTTCCATCCTTCACCAATTATATGGAATTCAGTGCTGGAAGGCAATAGAAAAACACTGAAATAAAATACAAAGTAAATGTGATTCCTTATGAGAGTTTCCTTTTAACAATTCTTCCTTTCTTTTTATTAACTTATAAAGTAAAGCCATATTTCTACCCCAGTTGTATAACTGAATTTTCATCCTTTGAGCGTTATGGAAAGTCTATCTTCATCTCCATCTTCACCTTCTATACACCGTCTTCCAACTTCACAGAATCAGATACAGATGGAACGAAGGGTCAGATATTATTACCTCTGGTATTTTCAGTTTGGTCACTGAAGTAGCCTTCTAAATTCTGGCAGACAGACAGACAGATAAAAAAAATCAATTTCCTCTGCAATGCAGTGTTGTTGCAGCTGAGAGATAATGTTGTATTGAACTTAATAGCAGTGATACAATCCTTATTTGAAGTATAAAAGAGAATGAACTGTTCTGAGGAGGGCTAAAATATAGTGCCAAAGATTCTGCTTTCCTCTCTCCAGATCACATATATTGATCCTTGCCATCTATTTCTCATGAAATCAGTGTATATATAGTTTCAAGTGACAAGTGAGAGGAGCTGCTCTCTGCAGAGCCCTAAAGAAGGAACTCTATGCCTCAAGAGATTAGGGTTATTTCTTCTATTTGTGTCATCTTCTGTGAAGTCAACTTCTAGAAATATTTCTACTTAAATTCCATTTTTAAATGGAATTTAATCTGAATTATCTCCCCTCCCCCCCTGATTCTGTACTGTTTTTCATCAGACAATCTTGTGCTAATTATGATAGTTTTGCATCATATATAATGTACATAATTTCTTAGCCACTTTGAGCAACTTATTTTGATTGGGAAGGGCAGGAATATACACTGTTGTGTACAACAATCAGGAACGAGCACTTGCTCGTTACTAAGCATGTAACCATGGAACATTGGTGGGGGGCTGGGTGTTTTTGGCTCCTACAAGGGGACTCCTAACCCTTCTCCACAACCCTACTATTATCTACCCACAACTCACAGGAAGATGCCCGTTGATTTTTCCCGATAAAACCCCCTCTCTGCCCTGTTTACTTGGAAGAAGGCAACTGGCAATTCTCTTTCCATGGGTAGTATGGAAAATATAACTGGGAGGGAATAAATGTATGCTAAAGTCTATTCCTCCTTTCTCCCTCCCAAGTGAAAGCCATTGATTCATTAAGCGTTCAAGCCTTAATCATGCTCATCAAGACTAAAGAACTATAGAGGGAAGTTGAGAGGCAAAAAAGAAGAAATAAGCAGTAACTTTGGAAGAGGGTGATTTCATCCTTCACACTCACAGCCAGAATGTTTCATACACAGACCCAAAATAAAATTCCCCAGCTCCAATAACAGGCCATAAAATCAGTTACTGCCCAGAACCCCTCTCTGAAGGAGAAATATGAAAAGTAAAGTACCGTAAGTATGTAAGTAAGAAAGCAAGCAAGCAAACAAATTCTAATCTGCAGCATCTTGCTGAATAATTCCTTGATTTCCAGCTTGGAATTCTATGGGTAAGGATTTCTTTTCTTACCTGACTTTCAGCCACCTTAAGGGACCATATCTGATGGAAGAACAAAAAGCAAACTGGGGCTTACCCTCTCCTTTTTGAAAAGCTCTTCTGAAATGGGGACCTCCGCACTCCTGGTAGAGGTTTTCTTTGGAGATTTATTCTTTGTGGAGTTCTCTATGGCTTTATTTGGACTGACACTCTGTTATGCGGTACTCGGGATACGACCCGCCAAACTGCCGAGCTTCTGATTGACAAGCTCAGCCTCCTAATCCACTGGGCCACTGCGTCCCTCATATATATATATACATATGCATATATATATATGCATACACACACACACACACGTATATATATATATATATATATATATATATATATATATTTGTGTAAATTACTAACAAAGAATTAAGGGAGACTAAGATGCATTTCTGACTCTTTAGTCTTCATCAGTCAGTCATATCCTTCTGAGATTGACTGACTGATGAAGACTAAAGAGTCAGAAATGCATCTTAGTCTCCCTTAATTCTTTGTTAGTAATTTACACAAATATATGAACTGTCCGGTGTGTGTTCGATGGCCTTTGAGATAAGGCTGAAAACAGGAAATAAAGATTTGCCCCATGTTTGGGGCCTAGCAAGGTAATCTAAATAGTTAACGACTACAGCCGTCATTAATCATCTTTTGCCATTTAAAATTTGCAAAGACACAATCCCTGAAAGAGCAGGCCAGCCCCGAGTGAGAGGATCTGGCAGCCGTAACTCATACCCTCATCACCATCAGAATAAACAACCACAGTGTTCTTTGCTTGGGAGTCCCTCTGAAGACCATTCAGAAAGTGTAATTGGTCAGAATACACTGTCTGCGTGCTGGCAAGTGAGGCCTTCTGCAGCCATATATCATCCAAACTGCAGGCCCTGCATTGGCTTTCAAGAGGTTTCTGCATACTGTAAAAGTGATGGCTTTAACCTTGAAAGCTTTCGTGACTTCCTTCTCCAGGTAGCCTGGATCCATTCAATATGCTCCTCCTAGTTAGGAATGCTGGGTATCCCTTGTGGAAAAAAAAGAGAGAGAGAGAGATCAGTAGTGATTGCAGTGTTTCCTGATGTTAGCCCCACAGCCTTCTCCTGAACTTTGTGCTTTTTTTGAAAAGCAATGAAAACAAAACCGTTCCAGAGAGCTTTTGAGGGCTGATGGACACCTGGAATTGAGTATGATTGTAAAGAATTATCATTTTAGCTGCGACAATTGTATTGTGCTTTTGTAATTGTATTGTGTCTTGGTGTTTTCTTACAACAAAACCATCGTAAAACAAAACACATCCAAACACTCTGTATGAAAAGAGATCTTTTAATGGGAAAGATAACTTTACAAGATGTCCAGTATTCTATGCCATTGGTGGGATCAATTCTAAACGTCCATGCATTCAGCTGAAATGACAGTTTTTTAAAAAATGCTTAAAAAAACCTTATGCTGCTAGAATTGGCGTGGTTGTCTATGAGTGAATAAAGAATAAATAAGGTTATGTTGCTGGAGAAGTTTACAATCCCAATGCTGAGCCTTTATTATCACTTTTTAGGATCAGGGTATTAAAAAGTGCAGATTAATTGCTTAGAGAAGCAGAACCAAGTTAATTACATCTGTTGTTTATTAGATGTAGCTGACTCTTAGTTCCCTAAGAGGTGCCTTCTAGTTTGAAGTTATTTCTTGCCCTTGGCCAATTTTGTGTGTGGTGATAATGTTCTGAGCAGGAATGACATTCAAGGCAGATGAGATGAGAAGGGAGAAACTAGGGGGGTGGGGTGGAGAGTTCACATTTGTTTCCTTTATATTTTAAAGTGAGTTTACTTAATGTTGCCTTTTCATATATTCCAAATATGTAAGTGAATTTTCAAGTCAAGGAGTATATCGAAAATTTAAGGAAAAGTGAGATAAACCAGTGTTTGCAAAAATGAGAAACTGAAAGAAATGTGCTTCGGGCCACATTTTATTACTTCATTGGTGTGCTCATGCTTTGATGATTTCATTGGTTCTTTATCCTCAGGCTAGAAAAGGATTAAAAAGTTCTTAGGAACTTGTCATAAGCAATTGAAGGGACCCAATGTGCTTTAAAAGGTGCTTGAACTCTAACTATGAAACTCATTGAGTTGGACTCAAAATCTGTGTTGGGCTTGTCTTTTGAATGGCACTAATAGAGGTGGTGCCGGAGACTAAAGGAGAAAAGAATTATTGGGGAAAGCATCAGAGTCCATCCTCCAGCAAGACCCAGCCGGGGGCGGGGGCAGGGAGGAGGGGAGGAAACAGAGAAAGGCCTTTTGTTCTTAGAGCAGTCCTTCAGGATCCAAAATCAGAACTCAGTTGTCACAACCAATACATGTAGCCCTCGACTTATGATCACAACTGAGACTGGAATTTCTGTTTCTAAATGATGTGGTCATTAATTTTATGACCTTTTTGGCACAGTCATTAAGTGAATCTTGTGTTTGTTAAGTGAATCTCACTTACCCCATTGACTTTGCCTGTCAAAAGCCCTCTGGGAAAGTTGTAGTGGCAGTCACATGACCCTGTTAGAAATACACCCCAATTTTGATGACATGGCCCACAGGCATTGAAAAATAGTCATTAGTACGAGGATTGTCATAAATCACTTTTTTCAGCATGTCATAACTTTGAATAATCTTTAAACGAATGGTTGTAAGTCGAGGACTGTATACAAAAACAGTGCATTTTTAAAAAACGTAATCTTGACTATGCTAAACCTAGAGAAATCTAGCAGTGTCATGTTTCCTTTTTCCTGAACTTTGAAATGGCACTCCTGGCCCTAAGACATTAAACTGTATAATTTTATATGATAGTTACTTTTTGTTCTTTTGCAGCACAAGTCCTATTTATGTAAAGTCATTTCTTAATGCATAGCTTTGCTTTGATGAAATGATATTCTCCCATCAAATATAACAATCATCCGTATTTTGCTTATTAATACCGGAGGAATAAGATCAATGTTTTTGGATATGAATCTTTAAATGGCTGCACCAAAATTTGTTGTGCTGAAATGGAACAAAAACTTAAAGATTTATACACTGGCATTATGCTACATCATTTAATTAATACGCATTTAAATGTAATATGTGAACGTACAAAAGTATCAAATCCCTTATAGATAGTAATAGATAGATAGATAGATAGATAGATAGATAGATAGATAGATAGATAGATAGATAGATAGATAGATAGATAGATAGATAGATAGATGTAAAATCTCATTCTATTTGGGTCACAAGGGTCACAAGCTGAAGAGTACTTTCGTACTTTTGTAATTGAGCCCTCCTTCATAATGCACCAGTGATATAGGGAAGAAAGGAAGAGATGCAAGGTTCAGATTGTGCAGCTTTTGTTTGAGAGGGAATTGCAATCCCTCTCTCCTGGGTTCAGGAACACAGCTCTGCTTTTGGAGAGCCTGCAATGATTTTTTTTAGAACTGTGAATATCACTAAAGGCAAACCACTGGTAAACAGCGAAAAAGGTTTTCAGCTGCCCTCAAAACTCCACAACCAGTGGCAAGCGTACTTTTTTTAACAGGGCAAAGGCAAAGGAAAGAAAAGGCTGGTGGGATACTCTCTTTGACTCTGCCAGGTTTCAGAGACATCAAAAGATTGTTGGCAGAGATGGATTGATCATTTTCATAATCGCAGAAGGCAGAGTGGGAGTGGATTTCTCTTCCCTTGAACCAGGCCTAACAAAATAAATTCATGTTAAGCTACCATTAGCAACCAAAGGAAGTGCCTCAGTGCAGGTTCACAGCATCCAAGGGCTGCTGGTATCAAGGTTGGAGCAAGGAAAGGAAGAAGCAGATTCCTTGATCCTACCTGCTGCTATTCCACTAATCAAGTATCCATCTCCACCATGAGCAAAAATATTCTTTGCTTCTTCTAAAAGCAGAAACGTTTAACCTACATCAAGCTTGGTCCTTTGCAGCAAATAACAGATGTCCCGCTGCTTCCATAAACCTCCAAATTAAGCAAAGTCAAATCTGGGCCTCCCCTCTGTCTGTTCACTTTTCCTACGTCAGGGACCCACAACTTCAAAAGGAAGCTTTTGCTGGGCCTGGCCTGAATCAGTGCTGCCTGGGGGCGAGGGGGTGGGGGGAGGCAATGGGAGGATTTCCTTAAAAGCCAGTGCAAAAGTAAAACATCCCTTTTTGAAGAATTGCATCAGTCTCATTAATTGGTTTCCTTTCATAAGATTCAATTATTCTTTCTTCCAACACAAGCTGGCTCCGTCTTTGGGTCATTGAAACATACATCTTTTTCATCTTACTCCCTTCACATGACTCATGATTCATCCCACTTCTCTCACATGGTGTCCCATAAGGTTTAGTCTCCTCTCTTTCCAGTGTCCTTGGGGAGCACAGGGTTGCCATCTCAGCATGACCAGAACTCATGCCCTCCAAAAGACAGGCCTATCACCCTCCAAAAGATAGGCCTAATCATCAGGGATGTATCAAATTAAGAATCTGGACATAATCACCTTCTAGTGAGTTATTAATGTGTAGAGAGAAATCCAATTCTGATGGTTTCGATCCAGCTAGCTAAATAAAAGAACATCCTGCGACTGCAACCTAGATCAAACATGAATGCTTTTGGCCCTATCGGTGCTGCCAATCAAATTTCTGATTATGTTTTCATCTCCGTTGTATTACAGATCTCGTGCCAGTTTATCTGGCACCTGATTGAACAAGGAAATGATATTCCCAAACTATAGGCCAAGCAGCTTGGTTGTACTAAACTCTTACATTGTCTTCATCAGGTCCTAAAGGGGTTTCCAGAATGTTTGCAAGCTGATATCTGTCTCCACCTCAACCAAAGTTTACTTCAGAACTGCAAAGCTTTCCAGGGGGCGAGTAAAGGGTGTCTCCGGGCTCTGGCTATGAAGTTTAAGACAACTCATTCACCTCCTGGGGACACACTAGTCCATTGTGGCGATATTCTGACTGCACTTTACTTCCTTTCCCGAGGCTCCATTGAAATCCTCAAGAATGACATGGTTGTAGCAATTCTCGGTAAGCATTCAAAAATACTATTACATCAGGAAATGTTTCATGGTTTGATCAGATTCCTTTCCAAGAGCAGAATCGGTACTACATATAATGGAATGAATAAAAAGAGAATATGCATCAATATCATATTGAATCCAATATTTTTTTTCCTTTTCATAAAATGTAAATTACATAAAATTTAGAGAAAAGGAATATGTCATTGTGAGGAGAAGAGCAGGCAGAGCTGTGGGGTGGAGTTAAACATGTCATCAGCTTAGAGTCCTTACATTGCCACAAACGATCTAAGTCCAACCTCTCTTGAATTCTGTTGGTCAATGGAATTCAAGTAAGGTTGGATTTGGATTATTTGTGGCAATGTAAGGACTCTAAGCTTGTAAGGAGACATTTAACTGCCCCCCCTGCCTGCTTGTCTCCTACATCAAACAGTTAAAGCAGCTCTAGGTTCTGACTCTCAGAAAAGCAACTACTATAATTTAACAAAACAAAATTAAGCTTGAATTACATTAGGATCAGATGTACACTAGTACTATGCTAGTGGAAAAATACCTGTCCACAGTTTAGATATTCCAAATTACAAAATACAGAAAACGCCTTAACAGTGATGAAACTTTAGTGCTCATCCTTTAGGGCAGAGGTCCCCAACCTTTTGGGCACCAGGGACCGGTTTCATAGAGAAAGGTTTTTCTGCGGACCAGAGAGTGTGGTTTTCTGTGGGGCTTTGCTTGTTTATGTGGACCGGTTGCTGGCATGCCACGGCCCTATACCGGTCCAGGGACTGGGTGTTGGGGACCTCTGCTTTAGGGATTGCCAACAATTATTGCCATAATTGCCCACAGGAATCTGATGAATACCTGATGGAAAGAATATGTTTCCAGCACACATCTTGACTTCAGAACTCAACCATCCTTACTTCCAAGGTTTTGAATCATCATATGCTCCTTGCAAAGTTTTACAAGGATCTTTTATGAGGATCATAAATAATTGCAGCTTTATCTCCACAGCTAAAAGCCCAATGAATTCTGTTCAAGCAATAACAACCTTCTGCAGAAAATGGCATCCATTAAGTAAATATGGGAAAGACTTTAATCACAGTGGATTGTGTTATTCTATTATACCTGCATTGATTTGTTAGTGAGATTTCCAGAGAGGAAGTTTTTTGTTTTTTTTACAGGAAAATAAATAACCGGTGGTTAAACAATCATTTTAGACATTTCTGTCTTCTTTTTTTAAGCTTTCTGGGAGGGAGACAAATATGAATTCTTGTAATTACCGTGCTTTTCTGTGCCATTACTGTTACAGGCAAAAACGACATTTTTGGAGAGATGGTCCATCTTTATGCAAAACCAGGAAAGTCAAATGCAGATGTGAGAGCACTAACCTACTGTGACTTGCATAAAATCCAGCGAGAAGACTTATTAGAGGTTTTGGATATGTATCCTGAATTTTCAGACCTGTTTCTCACCAATTTAGAACTCACTTTCAACTTGAGACATGAAAACGCAAAAGTATGTTAATTACAGAGTTTGGATATCCTCTCATTTCCCAATTAGAGTGAAGTTTTTCTTTTTATTCTGTTCAGTTGTGTCCGATCTCAGAGGCTGCCTGGACAAGTCACTGCAGTTTTCTTGGCAAGTGGTTTTCAGAAGTGGTTTGCCATTCCCTCCTTGATGAAATTAAGGCAAAAACAACATCTACAAATTGTCTAGAAAGAGAAAGAAAGAAAGAGAGAGAGAGAGAGAGAGAGAGAGAGAGAGAGAGAAAGGAAGAAAGAAAAAGAAAGAAAAAAGAAAAAGAAAGAAAGAAAGAAAGAAAGAAAGAAAGAAAGAAAGAAAGAAAGAAAGAAAGAAAGAAAGAAAGAAAGAAAGAAAGAAAGAAAGAAAGAAAGAAAATAGTTTGTGGCCATAATAAAAATTGATTAGCAAAAAACGTAGTAAAATTCTCTCCTTTTGCATTGTTTATTTATTTTCATGATAAGGGACTAGATCATGAAGAACATGCTGTTTGATCACAGATATATTGATCATAGATACGTACATAGGTTGATACATAGAAACATGTAGAAAAAAACAGTTATACAGCAGAGAAAAGAACAGCAATTCTATTACATGACATATTTAGAAACTAAGGACATTATAAATAAGATTATCCATGCCTCAGTTTTCGAAATAATGGATCCACAATCTGAAATTCAATCTCAGTAAAGACAATGACTCTCAGTCTCTCCCTCTATCTCTCTCCCTCCCTCTCTGTTTATCTATAATGTAATAGCTCTAGATTACTCCCTAAATTATCCTACTAGCCATATTTTTCTCATTACTTGTAGTCTCTGCTTCACCTTGCATACAGTACATTTCTCCTCCTCCGTCTCTTTCCTCCTTCTTCCTGTTTCCATCATCTCAATTTCGAGCCACAATACAAGCTAGATGTATCTCCAGTGCCTATACATACAGCACAGTACTGTAGATGTTTCAGCTGGTCAAATTTGAATTCTAATAAGTAGCAAAATGTTACTCTTGTTAAGCACTGTTTGGCTGTTTTTCCTTAGTCATCCACAATTTAAACAGCTTCTGCTCATATATAATGGTGTTGTGGTGTGTTTTTTTTGTTCCTTGCTCCTTACCATCTGCACTTGGGAGTCTAGAACTTGTTGGGTTGTACCTTTCCTGAATGAGGTTGTCCCTCATTTGAACATCCTGTCAGAGCCCTGTTTCCCAGTTTTTCCCCCCTGCTTCTTGAAAGCAGGGGGGGGGGAGAAAGGAAGACTAACAGTCAGATGTATTTTTAATGCCCATCGTTAGTCAATTAAGTGGGAATGCAAAAGAAAAGCTGCTTATGGTTCCCACTTCCATCTTGTGACCTGTTGCTGAGGTAAACCCCACTTTAGGCCCTGAATCCATTTCTTGGCACCACACATTTAAGCAGAATTCAGTGGAATTGGAATAGGAGAAAGGGTACTGTCTTTTCTCGAAAACTCCCGTCAATTGTCTTTGGAGGACCAGAAATTGTGAAGGGTAATTGAAGGAACTTGCTGTGTTTAGCTGTGCGAAAAGCCATTTGAGAGGAGGTATGACAGTACTCTTTTAATGTGATATCACCTAGAAGATCAAGACCTTTTTTATTTCATCATACAGGATGCAAAAAATATTTACCTTGCGTTACAAAAAAAAAGGAGATTCCAGAAGATAGATAGAAAATGGTACCTAGCAATAAAAGCAGTTGGATAATTGTACCAAATGTCCTAGAAATAGGTAATCTCCCTTTCATTAAATTCACTTAGGCAGATACTAGTCAGCCATGTATTGAGGATGCTACCTGTATACTATATGGGTGGTTCTTGAGGGTCCAAAAGGCCCGCTCTAATTCTACAAATCACAGAAAGATTCTAGGGAATAAAAAATGTGCTAACTTTTGTTTTAGTCTCCAAGCAAAGAGGAAGAATAGAAAATTTTTTAAGGTTCATGTCAATCCACAAAGGAAGTAGACTGAACTTACTATATGAATGCAAATGACGCAATGAATGATGGTCTCATTAAGTGAGAGTTAAATTATATATCTTTTAAAAACCCATTATTGAGGAGTACTTTAGACCTAGTGAAACCTGTAGAGTAACAGGGGAACATTAAAATTTTAATTAAAGTCAGACAAAAGAGTTAGGTTACACAGAATTTCCATAACAATTTTGTAAATCTCCAATGTGGGTTCTGTCCGTATCTTTAAACAAAATTTCCTAAAATTCTCAGCATTCCCTAGCTGGCTAGGGAATTTTAGAAGCTGAAGTCCATGCATCTGGTGGTGGGTGGGGAATTCTGGGAGTTCATCTTAAAAATCCACACAGCTTAAATGTCGTCAAGTTTGAAAAATGCTGATCTAGAGCAGGCATGTCAAAGTCATGATGTCACATGATGTCACACGACGTATCATGACTTTTTCCCCATTGCCGGCAATGGGGTGGGCGCAGTTTCAGTATGATGCATCCGGCCTGCGGGCCGGCAGTTTGACATGCCTGATCTAGAGGATATCCACAATAGGCAAAACTGCTGTAAATTGTAATCTGTATTTTAATGAGCAATGAGTTTATTAAATACATGGGGCCGACTTATTCTCCAAAGCACCTGAGGGTAGGACAAGAAGCAATGGGTGGAAGCTCATTAAAGAGAGATCCAATCTGGACTAAGGAGAAATTTCCTATCAAGGATTATAAATATTTTAAGATATACAAGAGACTCCATCGATGGGAGTTTTTAAGAAAAGATTTTTAAGAAGACCTCCAAGATTCCTTCCAGCCATACGATTCTATGATTTACCAAGAAAATGGCATTTGCAGAGCTAGTATAATGTAGTGCTTAGAAGCTGGGAGATGATGGGCTTAATCCTACCTTGCGCAAAAGGCAGCTGGTAACCTTGGGCCAACCATTCTCTCTCTGCCCTAGAAAGGAGGCAAGGGCAAACCATGCTAAACTTCTCTAAGAACTTTTGCCTTCATCTTTCCTGTATTGAGAAGACAGAGGCCTTTTGCTTTCTATCTCCTATTTTGTTTTGTTCTGTTTCTGTTTAGTGAAAAATGGCTATGTATATCTCAGAAATTCTTGACAAAGAGCAGAGATAATTAAATATTAGAAGAAATGGCAGTCACCAAAAGAAAAGCTGCTTTTTTAGCTATGAAAGTCACATCTCTGTCACTGGCTCAATGATAGAAGGAAGAATTAGAGAGAGATGAAAGGGCATACAATTTGTCTGCTTTATTCTTATATAGATCAACTTTTATTACTGTCGTGTAATTAAACATCAAGGGACGTGGTGGCTCAGTGGGTTAGGACGCTGAGCTTGTCGATCAGAAGGTCGGCAGTTTGGCGGGTCGAATCCCGAGTGCCACATAACAGAGTGAGCGCCTGTTACTCGTCCCAGCTTCTGCCAACCTAGCAGTTCGAAAGCACGTAAAAATGCAAGTAGAAAAATAGGGACCACTACGGTGGGAAGGTAAAAGCGTTCCGTGCGCCTCTGGTGTCTAATCATGCCGGCCACATGACCACGGAGACATCGTTGGACAAGCACTGGCTCTTCGGCTTTGAAATGGAGATAAGCACCGGCCCCTAGAGTCGGAAACGACTAGCACGCATGTGCAGGGGAACCTTTACCTTTACTTTTAATTAAACATCATAGCGAATTATAATTTACTACTACGTTACTGTCTGAAATAAAGAATCCATAAGGGGTTGTTTTCAGTTTTTTTCTTCACTCTATTTAAAAAAGAATAAACAACTTTAAATAGTTACTCAGAGAACAAGATGTAAAGGGGATGTTAATTAGTATTCCAGTGCTGATAATTAACATTCTTTTCAAAAAAAGAATCTTCAATATCATCTCCTCTTCAATATCACCCATACATCTAATATAAATTGTGAGACTTACTCAGAAAAGGAATTACTACTTTTGTTATTGTTGTTTGTATATAGACAAAATGCTGGGCATTGGAATATTCTATTCTGCCTAGGAGAAGTAGAAGAGAGACCATTTCATATCTCTCCATGGTTCAAAAGCTTTCTGTGTATAGAAGGAACCCTTCCATCTATGGACAGTAGAGTTCTGGATCCATCTCAAAGTAAACTAGTGAAGAGTTGTATAAATAAAGTCATATGTCTCTGATCTGCCATATATGGATGTCTTCCTTTTCAAGGCTGATCTCGGAGTAAGGCGACAGAACACAAATGATTCGGATGGAGACAATGGTAAACTACGAAGAAGGAAATTGTCTTTTGAAAGTGACATGGAGAAAGGTAAGGATGCCTTCATATACTAAATGATGTTTTTTTTAAAGAATAATCACATAAACCTATACTAAATTTGTCTAAGACTCAGAGATTATCATAGTGTGCTCAAACATCTTAGTGCACAGATAGAGCTAATATCTTTTTATCTGGCTAAAATGCCTATTTGACCTAAATTTCTTTTACCGCATTTCCATACACATTTACTTGGGAATAACCTCCATTGGATTCAGTGGTGATTATTGCTAAGTAGACATTATGTGCAATTTCAAAGTTAATGAAATTAAACAATTGGGGCTTTCACCTTATTGCACTATAATTCTAATGTAATGTATTTCTGAAAGGTTCATGCAGTATAAAACATGTTTTCCAAGTTGCCTGTATCCTATTCAAGAAGAAGTACTGTGTTTTCTTTCATCAAAGGGCGTCTCTAAAGCATGAAGCCAAAAGAAAAGAGGCAACAAAATCTGTCAAGAGAAAATGCCTTCATAAACTATTTAAACTGCTCTCCCCTCCTCCCCCATTGAGAAATTGTTGCCCAAGATTATATCCCTGGGTGACCTTCAGTAACTAAATAAATATTAAAACATGCTGAAGAAGAAAAAGTAACTTTCTGTCCTATATCCATTATGAATTTTTAATAGATTTTTTCCAGGATGCCACATAAATTACTGCTATGACTTCACTCCTCCAAGTGCTACACCCTGCTGATCTACTAAGAACAGTAGAAGTCAGCAAAAAATAACTCTTTGGTTTGACTCCAGACTTGCCCATCTGTAAAAGGAAAGACAGATTTCATTAGTAAAACAAACAAATAAATAATATGAAACAGTGAAGACTCTGTTGGAACAAGAATCCAGGACAAACTATATATCCACTATTTTAGGAAGCAATCCTTAACTTCCATTTCAGAGAACACATAAATGTCAAAATTGCTCTTGCTTTCTCTGCCTCCAGGAAGTTCAGTTTTGCTATTCTCATGTTGTTTTTTTGTTCTACTATGCCATGTCCAAATGGAAATATTTCACATCTAGATCAACTTTCAACATTTTAGATTAGGGGTCTTCAAACTTGGCCCTTTTATGACTTGTTGACTTCAAATCCCAGAATTCCTCAGCCAGCAAAGCTGTAGCTGAATGGGCAGGTGAGGGGGGAACTTGCCCCACTTGTTCCACGGCTGCTTTCGGCCGAGCCTCATTGCAGCGGCCTTGGGCGCAATATGAGAGGTGGCAAAGAGCCACGTCACACCGAAACCAGCCGTTTGCTGCCTTCTGCCCAATTCCGCGGCCATGAGGCTTGTTCCGCAGCCTCATGGCAGCGGCATTGGGTGTGATGCGCGAGGTGGCAAATGGCCACAGCCAGTGGCAAACAGCCACATCGTGCCGAAACTGGCTATTTGCCACCTTGCACATCGCGCCTAATGCCACTGCCATGAGGCCGCAGAACAAGCCGGGCAGAGGCAAGGAACTGGTATACTGGATCTCCCCTCCTCTACTCCGCCTGCTGCTGGAGGGCTGGCCCAGTATTCGCAGAGGGCTGCAGAGCCTCAGAGTGTGCCAGTCGAGGGCATGCGCTCACTGTGTGCAGGGGCTGATGGTGTCAGGCAGCAACCGCCCCGGTCTCTGCCTTGCCTGGCCTTACCCTGTGACAATGGCACCCCTTCCCTGCCCTCTGCCTTGCCTCGTCTCACCCCACAAGACAAGCCTCCTGCCCTCCATCACACCCGCCAGAGACGCCCTGGATCTCCTCCACAGGCGTCCCTCCCCACGAGCAAAATTGAGGTGGCCATGCCCACTCCAGCCATGCCCACCCAGTTTGCCATGACCACTGCAGCCACACCCACCCAGTGGGCACACCTACCCAGTGGGCCACGCCCACCCACCACGCGACAATAAACAAGTGGGGTTTGGGTTGCAGTTTGGGCATTCAGTCTCTAAATGGTTTGCCATCACTGGAATAGATCCTTGACCCAAGAGGCTTTTAAATCTTAAAATAAATAAATGACACAAAGGAGACCACAAAAAATGGAATTAACCAGGAAAGGGAAGATTTTATGACTATGACAGTGAACAACATTTAGGTTTAATCAGTTAAAGCAGATATATGCATTTTCCTTCTATTCCTGTGATACCCTTGTTATGACGTCATTTTATTTTATTTTTCTTTATGTATCAGAAGTTGAAGAGGTTAGTTCCTCTTTGAAACCTTAGCTTTTTTCTCACTGCAGTAGTTTCTATAGCAACTGTTTCTATATTGGCTTCATACAAAATATAGATAATGCATACTTCCCTTCATCCTTTACCCCTAGTAACTTGGCCACTTAATTTTCCAAGAATAAGGCAATTAATTCAGCGTTGCAGATTTGCTTCATAAGAAATGTTTGTTCAGCATTAAAAGAAGAGTATAAAAAAAATCTTAATTAAACTGTAGACATCTTTCACGAATATTATTTCTGATACTAGCAATAGTATAGTTTCTCATATTTCATGTACCCTTCGGCTTGTCCTTAATTAAATTAAGTTTTCATTAAAGGGATTTTAGAGCCTTGGTGGAGCACTGGGCTAACGCCTCCTTAAGTAACACCAGCTGTCTGCAATTAGTGCAGGTTCGCATCCCACCAGGCTCAAGGTTGACTCAGCCTTCCATCCTTCCGAGGTAGGTAAAATGAGGACCCAGATTGTTGGGGGCAATTAAGCTGACTTTGTAATAATGCCGCTTGGGGTGTGTGTGTGAAAGCCCTAATAAGCAGGCATATACATAGAATGAAGGCTACTGCTAAGCTTGTAAGCCGCCCTGAGTCTTCGGAGAAGGGTGGGATATAAATGTAATAAAAATAAAATAAAATAAAAAATAAATAAAATTTGTTTTGGGTATTTTATCCTGTAGAGCATCTCAGATAGCATCAGTTTGTTTTGCTTTTTTTTAAAAAAAAAAATAGCTTCCTATTTCTTGATATAAAACTTGAAGGACCGGGTTAGGGACTGATCTTCCTAAAGAATATTTTTAAGGTTACTAAAAGTCAGCACCAGCTTGACTGGTACATAATCAATCTGTTCCTTCATATATGGTTCTAGAGGAGTACTGATACTGAAGAATAGAAAGTAATAGAGAATTACAAGGAAATAGTGAATTATTGAAACGTCTATGATATTATTGCCTGTAATAATATCTTTTTCTGCTACTTTGGTACTTTAGTAATCCAAACTGGTGCTCTTCTTCAAAGAATGTTATTAATGGTTGCTTTTTATGATGTATTTTTTATACCATCCATAGTTGCATTGTGTAAGACGGACAGCTATATAAATATAATAGATAAATAAATAGGTAAAGGAATATATATATCTGTTGATGATCTCTAACATAGTCCATATTCAGTCTCCTTTGATTGGGATGAATCAGGACTTATAAGTATTAAGATAAACATGAGTCTGCCCTAAAATATTTTCTTCTAAACATATTGAAGATCTGGTGCTTAAACGTTGGGTAGATAAATAGACAACCAATGATACTATTCTAGGTTTACCAGTGACAGAACTGTAGATCAGGGATCTTCAAACTCTGCCCTTTTATGACTATTGGACTTCAACTCCCAGAATTCCTCAGCCAGCATGCCTGGCTGAGGAATTCTGGGAGTAGAAGTCCATGAGTCATAAAAGGGCTGAGTTTGAAGACGCCCTGCTGTAGATGGTCATCTACATACTTAAAGAGCAATGATAAAGTGGCAACATGCTGTTTAAACCTGCCAATAGGAAGCTAATTAAGGTAGGCAGTTGTGCATTTTGGAGCAGAGAATGCAATCATTTGCTATCGCATACCTGCTGGCCATGATTAAGGAGGAAAATGTAGGTCAGGTATTGTCTTGATCACAAGATGACTGTGATAATCCTTTTCCAGCAAGGCTGCCCATACTGTTAGGCAGAATGAGATTGATACCTCAAGTAGTAAAACTGGGGAATAATGAAAGGTTGGTAATAGTTATTTATTAAATGAATTAATAAATATGTTTTTAGCATCATGGATGGTAGAGGTCCGTGTAGCAATCAGAATTTGGAACAAGCTATCCTGGATCATCCAGTTGCAATTCTTGAAATTATTAGATGAAGATTTTCTACTGTATTAAACAAGCCTTGTAAGATCACAAATTTAAGCTATAATCATCCAGCTTGAGTTACCTGTTGTTTTCCTATGAAGACTGAAGGGGAAATGTGGTGTGGAGAGTTCTGTGTAATTTGCTTCATTCCTCAGATGCATACAGATTGACAACATTAGCTACTGATTGCTAAATATATTACAAAATAGACATCTTAGTAAATAAGAGAGAAATTGTTTATGTTTTGGGGATAAAAAAAACTGATTATAAATTGGAGAATTTTAAGGCTGACATCCTATACATATTTACAGAGTTGACTATGTGTATTTAGAAGTTATGTGTATTTAGAAGTTACCATATGTATATAGCATAAAGCTGATTCAGATCATGTTATTTTAGTTAGAGGAAGAATTTTACGATGGATTGGGAATATTATCCACATTTGCATTAAATTCTCCCTCTAGGTTCTATATACCATCATTCCTACATTCTCGCAAGTGTATTTAAAAAATAACAATCCCTTCATTTTCAACCACAGAGCTGTTTTGAAAATGCACATAATTGTATATGAGGAGGTGAACAAAGTTTCTGAGCCCCAGGAAGCCAAGAGGGGGGAAAAAAATCAGCCCAACACAATCTACATTAGTGCCCCAATTGCAATTTAGAGCCTGCATGGTTTTTTTGCCCTAATTAAAATGGGTAAGGTATTGTTATCAAGCTGATATGAATATTCAAAATAAACCATTCTCTTTTTTAAAAAAAGTCATATGTTTCTTTCCTAGGAATGTTTGGAAATGTTTTTTTTTTAAAAAAAATCACAACGTATTAAGTGCTGCGAAAAAAGAAGGTGAATCATGTATGCAAATAAAATTTGTTCTCATTTAATGTATTTATTTGTACTCACCATTTTTTTTTAAAAAAAAATCAGCCACGATGCTTGGACTAGAGATGAATCGCAGGATCTGCTTCAGAAAATAGATGTAAATCCTACAGGCATGTTCTATAAAAAGACACTGAAGTAACATTATCCTCTGAACAGAACAAGCTTGCTAAATGGTGTAATAATGTACAGTAGTCCCCATTTCCCCAAGGGCAAGAATAAATAGCATCTATCTAATAATTTCTCTTCTAACAGATTATGACAAAGAAGATGAGAATTCTGTGGACAGCAACAGGCATTGTCAGGCCATCGAGAAACATTATGTGGAAAAGAGAAGCAGGTCATCATCTTATGTGTCATCCACAGATGATGAGCAGAAACCTTTGTTTTCCAAGATAATAAGCTACCCAGCTGGACTAGGCAAGACTGCAGTGCTGGATTTTGAGGAAATAGTAAATGCCACAGAAAGAATCCAGACTGATCAACAAAGTCACTCCTGTAAAGGTAAACCCAGCAAAGTCTTTTGCCGAAGGTATTCAGATTTAAGATCTCCTGGGAAATGGTTAGAGCAGACAGACTTTTAACCTGGTGATCAAACCTCTCCTTGAGAATAGCCCTTGTGATTAAGTTTATCACATTTTAGTAGTTAATTTCTTCATGCCTTAGACCAGGCATGCCAAACTTGTGACGTCCTGTGACGTCGCGTGACATATCGTGACTTTTTCCCCATTGCCGGTAATGGGGTAGGTGCAGTTTCTGCATGATGCATCCGGTTCGCGGGCCGGGAGTTTGACATGCCTGCCTTAAACCGTTTCAGCAGATACGGTGTTCTCTTCAAAAGAGAATGGCAGAATGCTCATCTTTCAGCTGACCATATCTGGGCTACAAAACCTCAGAGAATAGTTCTGAGAACCCCCAACAGCAGGGGTGTCAAACTCAATTTCATTGAGGGCCGCATCAGCATTGCGGTTGCCCTCAGGGGGCCGGGTGGGTATGGCCAGGGTGGGCATGGCCTACTGGGTGGGCGTGGCTAGAGTGTGTATGGCCTACTGGGTGGGCGTGGCCAGCTCTACATCGTTCGCATCAAGGGTGCCTATGGGGGCCCGGGCAGGAGTGGGACAGATCTGAGGGTCTCTGGCAGGAGGAGGGTCTCTGGGCCAGGGCCAAGGCAGTGGGGGCCGTTCCCTCACTGTTTCCAGGATGGCTTCGCGGGCCGCATGAAACCACTTCGCGGGCCGCATCCAGCCCCCGGGCCTTGTGTTTGACATGTCTGCCCAACAGCAAAGGGTTGGGATTTTTAATCTTGTTGATATATACAAAAGATGAGCATCAGGGTGGCCTAGTGGTAAAGACACTAGCCTCCCAGTCAGAAAGTTGAGAGTTCAATCCTAGATAGTGGCAGATGTTTCTCTCCTAGGGGAAAAAATATCTGCTGTGAACTCTGCATAGGCATAAGGAAGGGCATCCAGCTAGTAAATGCTCAGCTTCATCCAGTTGCCCCAACTCTACCCCGAATTAAAAGATTACAGGGTCATAAAAAGGAGTTCTTTATATATATACTGCTCAAAAAATTAAAGGGAACACTAAAACAACACAATGTACTGTATTTAATAGTAGGATGTCTTATCTTGTGTTCCCTTTATTTTTTTGAGCAGTATACAAAGATTCAGAAATTGGCCAAAAAACTATAGAGCAGGCAAAAAAGAGAAGAAAACAATCCTGTCTTAACATATCTACCATGTAAAAAAAAGCTTATTTGAACCAAGACATATCAATATTTAATATTCAGTATTCAAAGCCAGTTTTTCTGTCAATGGAGTATAGCTGAACCACATGAGATAAGACAGACATGTCAAACACAAGGCCCGGGGGCCGGATGCGGCCCGCGAAGTGGTTTCATGCGGCCCACAAAGCCATCCTGGAAACATTGAGGGAACGTCCCCCACTGCCTTGGCCCTGGCCCAGAAACCCTCCTCCTGCCAGAGACCCTCAGATCTGTCCCACTCCTGCCCGGGCCCCCATAGGCACCCTTGATGCGAACGATGTAGAGCTGGCCACGCCCACCCAGTAGGCCATACGCACTCTAGCCACGCCCACCCAGTAGGTCACGCCCACCCTGGCCATACCCACCCGGCCCCCTGAGGGCAACCGCAATGCTGATGTGGCCCTCAATGAAATTGAGTTTGACACCCCTGAGATAAGAGATCATTGGAAACCATCTGGCCCTAAAATGTAATACAAAGATTAAAAGTTTCTAAAATGTTTCTCAAACATTTCTGGTAATACATTGGTGGGTTTTGTCCAAGAAACTAAGATTAGACTAATGATCGCAGAAGTCTCATGTCTTGTTTCATGTCATGTCTCAGCATCTGGTGCTGAATGTTTGGTTTCTGAAAATAGCCTGTTCCTGTGAAGCCTGAAACCTTGATTGCTCTGACCCAAATTAATGACGGCTGTATTGCTTCACCTGTTGGGAAAGACTCATGCTACCATCACGTTGTGTAAGCTAGCCATTACCGGTGGCCGAGTTTTGTTTGATCACTCTAAAAGCATCGTGTTTGCTGTTGTTTTAAGAAACAATAGAGTTGAGTCATACGTAGTCATGGGTTTTTTTTACTCTGAGTTAAGCGGGAGATGCTAAAATATTGCAATTTAGGTTTCAGACACCATTCCAGATTTCAGCATGAGCAAACGTTTACCACGTAAGATCAGCACTGAATAAATTTTGCCTAATTATTAATCAGATATATAAATTAACTCCTGGCCATCTCACCGTGGCATTTTATTGCCAGAACTTTAAGACTGTTGATTAGAAATAACTGAAATGCATAAAGACATGCAAAACATCAAAAGTTCTGTCGCTGCAATATTACCAGTAATTTCCACACATCGTAATTGATAGGTGTTTTGTTGATTTCTCTCCTTGCATGAATATTTCTGCATAAAAAGATGCAGTTTTTAATCCCATGTCACTTCATCAAGTATCAGGTTACATCAGACGTTGGCATTTTACACCACCACCCCGGGCCACATCCGGACCTTGGGCTATCTCTGTCCAGCCTATGAGGATTGCTTTTATTTTGAAGCCAATTGCCATTTCCTCCCCCCCCCCCAATTTATGTATGTGCATGTGTGCGCGCCTGCGCACCTTCACAACCCTTCACAACCCTAAAAAGAGCCTTGGTGGAGCAGTGGGCTAATGCCTCCTTAAGTAACACCAGCTGCCTGCAATTAGTGCAGGTTCGCATCCCACCAGGCTCAAGGTTGACTCAGCCTTCCATCCTTCCGAGGTGGGTAAAATGAGGACCCAGATTGTTGGGGGCAATTAAGCTGACTTTGTAATAATGCCGCTGGGGTGTGTGTGAAAGCCCTAATAAGCAGGCATATACATAGAATGAAGGCTACTGCTCAGCTTGTAAGCCACCCTGAGTCTTCGGAGAAGGGCGGGATATAAATGGAATTAAAATAAAAATAAAATAAATAAATATTGGTTCAGCTCTCCACAGCAGTCTCAGTTTCTCATGTGGCTCCTTGGGAAAATTAAGGGAGGGAGGGAGAGAGAGAGAGGGAGGGAGAGAGAATAAGGTCATTCGTTTACCCATAAATTCTTGGCATCTCAGACCTTTGTAAACGCTACTAATATATATTTGCAATTTGGAAGCTCACCTTTTCCCTTTTGATTGCTAGAAATATTTCCCGCAGCTATGGCAACACTTTCCAAGGCAACCTAGGCAAAACAATCTTCTTGGGCTATATTTAGCTATTTTCAGGAGTGTGTATTTTCACCGTGGTCACGTACAAACCGAAATAAAATTTCCTTGTTCTTTGTTTGGGACACTTAAGGAAGTAATCATCTTTTCTCATTCTCTTTGTGTCTGCCTGCTTTTTAATAACAGTCCACCTAATCAGCAGCATTCTTATTTATTTTTTGTTAACTACATTAATTAACAAAATGTGGGTTATTTTCTAAACGTAGGAGTATACAGGGTAGCAAGATAGACTGGTAAATAGGATACCAATGGGTTTATCAGTTTTAGGGACGGATGAAAAAAGAGCCTAATGATGTGTTACCTCCTTGTTAATGTCCAGTGTGAGAAGTGATATTGGCATTGCAGTTGATAACTTCTGCTCTCAATGGAAAACTGTCTGCGTTAATGTGAACTTACCTGAACTCTCTGAGCAGTTTCAGAGGCCTATGCAAAAGACTGCCAGAAAAAATGAAGCGGACTGGTGAACTCCTGCCATAGTGCCAGCTCTATTATTATAGAAGTGCCTGTTTTTAATTTGTGTTCCTAAGACTCTTCATAATTGCTTTTTAAAGGCTCCTAAAGACCTGGTTTTTTACAGTTAGTTTACTTGCTTCAGAACAGTCCATGAAGCTTACACTTTGTTGTTGTTTTTTTATGATATGGCTTCTACTTCTTGAACATAGATGGCAGCAAAGAGAATGTTTTTGAATCTTTTGCTGCTATCTAGGAGTTATTCAGATATTTGCAGACTAGACAGGATCATCTCTTGCTGATTGATCTTGTTGAGAAATTTTATTTTAGTCTTGTTTTTCATTTGTTTTCTGAAGATATCTTTAAGGTGTGAAGAGGACAGAAGGAAGAGGCTGTGCACCTTGAGAACTCATATGCAAATATTTATATAAAGAAACCAGTTTGTTAAAGTATAAATAAAGTACTTTTACTGAATAAAAGCAAGCAATCATAGGAAATTACAATCTGTGGAAAGGAGTGTAACTAAAGAGTATGGCTGGGTTTTGCTTGGGAAATTTCCTTCCTTGTACTTCTGCTTTTCTTCCTGGAAATGAAAATAATTCAAAGGAATTGATTCAGAGCAAAAAGATAAATACAGGAAAAGCTATTATTTTTCCATCTGTTTCTGCTTTCTGAGGCTGGAGATTGCATTGCTGGGCAACTGCTGTTTATCAATAACTAACTTAGGAAAATGTAACAGTGAGTATCTGACTATTTTTTCCCTAATTTCCCCCAATCAACACACAGAGTGCCCGGCTTCCTGCTAAGGTGCTTCTTCTGTGGTACTGTCACTCTACAAGGTAAACCAGACTAAGAAACAAATGCCATATAGGTCAGGACTACTCTTATTGTAACAAAAGTTGGCAAGTCTGAATGTGCTTCCCCCTCCCTCACTTTATCTTCATGTGAACTAAGGAAGGGCTTGTTTGACATGTTTTCTCAGATTAGTTTCTTGGAACCAGCACAATCCCTGCTTATCTAATTATTGTCTTGGTAGCAATGATTGTCCTTCACAGCCATTTCTTATTCCCTTTACTTGCAAATGCATTCAAAAGTCCTAGTAGCAGCATTGAGGCCCTCAGGCTTGCTCAAGATTATATGGGTTTGTCCTAAACTTCTGTGGCTATTCAGGCACTCTCAGCTCAGGTGCTTTTATTATCAGCTGCTTTTTGTCGGGCCCTCTATACATTAACACTGTAGGAGAATAATCTGATCCAGACTCCCACCTCAATTAGCCACTAATATCTGGATATTTAATCCCAAACCAGTTATTCTGGCTGTCATTGTCCATCGTCCTTATTTAGCCCCAGCATCTCTATCAACAAACTTGCTCAGATTCACTGAAATGTCTGATGCCCAGAGATCATGAAAAATATATATATTTTCTTGTAACTATAGTTCTTTGTGTGGTAGTCTGTGCATTCACACAAACCATCCACCTTCCCCACATCAAATGCCTACCATGGAAAGGAATGTGAGATGCTGTGAGAACTTCAACCATTCACAGGGAACAAGGCAGGAAATAAACCCAGGCGTACATGGATTAGGAAACTTGCTTTAGCTCCACAAAATTCTAAGCGTGGCTTCTGCACAAGGAAATTAGCCTTATGTGTGAACGTTCTGGTGGCAAATGAAAGCATACAACAGCCGATAAAGCGACTTTTTCTTATTGCATGGGTTAGAAATATAAGAAACAGACATAAAACAGTATCTGCATTAGGCTGACCTTCACTCTCGTTCATTGTTTTGACCGGTAGATTTCAAGGACAGAAGAACCTGGGAGGAAGATCAGAGCAGAAGTCATCAAGAACCATCCTGTCCGTCTGCATTACCTCATGTCAACTGGGGGATCTCTGAGACAGACAGTGAAATCAACTATGGTGAAGTGGAGCAGAGGCTAGATCTACTTCAAGACCATCTCAGCAGGTAACTCAAGAGCATGAAGAAGAAAGGTAAAGCTGGAGTTCCAGTAGCTTTGATATTGACAGTAAGGTTGACGTTGCTCTTTTTTTTTTCACTAACCCATGCAAACTAGATCCATGCCACTGAATAATATGACACTGTTGTGTAGAGTCAAAATGGGCCTGTCGCTGAAGATAGGAAACATCCTCTTGTGACTGCCAGCAATTAATGTAGTTTTTGCACATATATATATCTGATTCGGATTGTGGACTTCCTTTTTTATAGTGTGGCCTTTTAACTCCAAATCGGCACATACTTTATCCTGGCCTGTCACATGTAGAGTTTTCCCAGCAATCAATCTACTGTTCTCACACACAGACATAGACACACACACAAACACACACACACTTACCTATTTTTGCTCGTTAAGCATCTTACCAAACCATGATGTGTTTGGTTGGTATTACCTTCCTGACCCTTTTTATGGTGTGCTTTTTAGGTCTTCAGTATTCCCTGGAATTCCTCTACTTGAATTGTTCAGTAAGTTGTCGAAGATCTCCTTGGTGCTTTTTGCAGCTCTTGATTTGTTTCCAGATCTATCAGCGAGGAGCAAAACTTGTGTCCCAGTTAAATTTTTCTCAGTTGAAGTTCCACTTTACCCACATTTCTTGGGAATAAAAAATAGCATATCCACAGTGATCTCACATATTAACTTCATCAAAACTAGGACAAAACTTGGACAGCCACTAGTTCAAGGAGCTTCTGAAAGATCCCAAATTAGAAAAATAAAGTTTAGTTCATTATTCTGAAGTGTTCTTGGCCGAGTCAAGGAAATGTACCAAAGCTGTCCAATTTGCACAGGAATTAAATAAACATTTTTATGGAAACTAAGAACAGTTCCATGCTTCAGTTGAATGGTTTGGTGATTTAACATTGTAGTGGAGATCCCTAATTGGACTGTGGTTTCAAATGTGGATGCTTTCACTTTTTTAAAAAAACATTTGCAATAAAGATTGCAGCAAATGCAGCTAGCAAAAGACAACAAAGCAGATTTTCCAAGTTAACAGCAGTGCACTCAAAGGCTTGCAGAAATTTGTCAGGGAAAGTCAGGGAATACGTAAATCAAGCTGTTACAAATGAATGAAATTAAAGCTTTTTTTTTGCTACAATTGGTTGACAGGGTTATTGAGGAAGAAAACCTATTGACCAGCATAAATTCACTGTGAATTCTTGGCACTATAAAATGACAGTGAATCCAAGAGAGAGTATAGCAACATGATTTTAGAGTGTTTTAGAGCAGATTTTTTAAAAAAGATCCTTCAAAGAAAAGAAGTCACAGACATACCAGGAGAGTACAGAGCGGGGGGATGGTTAGCAATTATTCCTGTCAACATAAATAAAAGCGAGATTTGTTCATCTTGCCATTTTGCTGTTATAGCTACCCTTCTCTGGGATATCCCTTTGAATTCTTACCCAGGAGGATTCAACTCTTGAGCTGAAGGTTGCTATCATCTTTTGTCATGCAGTATATTATGTGCAATCAGATCCGTCATATTTTATTGGTTATTAACACTATTCTTTCAGTTGTAATTTTATTCTTGAAAGCTGCCAATCTCTGTTGGTTCTCTTCTGGAGTAATTAATAAGCAACCTATCATTGATGGGTCCAACTATCCCATGAAGGGCCAGTTTGGTCTGGTGCTTAAGGCATCAGGTTAAAAATGAGGGGACCACCTTAAGCATGAAAGCCTGCTGAGTGACCTTTGGCCAATCACTTATCAGTCAAACTCAGTTAACAGAGCTATTGTTGTGGGGGAATTAGGAGGGAGGAGTATAGGTATGTTCACACCTTCAGTTATTTATAAAAATAAAATAAAAGGGGGAAATAAATACACCCATTAAAGTTAATTGCAGGACTGTTCATTTTCTGATTGGAGAACTATGTTGCTGCCAAAAAGTGGCTAAACATCTGTTCCTTCCATTCCAGATACTATTTGTGAAGCTTTTCAGGACATCAGAGGTTGCTTTGCTTTAACAAATATCCAACTGAAACACCTCTTTAAAGTGAAGCGTTGAATCAGAACAGGACTCTATCAGTGCATTAGGACTGGCGTGCTGCTTTGATCTTGACAATTAAAAAAACGCACATGCCAAAGTTTTCTTTTTCCTCTAGATCAAAGCAGTTGATTGAAGCAAATCAGTCCACTTCAATGCTTTGATTTAATGTACTGAGTCAAGCTGACTTGCTCTTTGGAATTATATTCCAGCCAACCTGCACACATCTAATATATCCCTTTGGCAAAATATTGTGTAGATTAGATTTCTTTTTTATATAATTTTTACTTTCCATTGCCTCTCTTTGTCTGATACATTATTGTGAGGCTGTGTTGGTTAAGGACCATGCTTTTGGCATTATTCAGGTCTGAATAACTTGTCTGAAATGGTGGCCTGCTCAAGCAAGGGGCTGGACTAGAACAATGCCCCCCAACCTTTTGGGCACAAGGGACCGGTTCCATGGAGAGACTTTTTTCCGTGGACCAGAGGGAGGTGGTTTTGTGTGTTGTCTGCATCCCACGGATGGGGGCTTCGCTTATTTGCGTGGCCCGGTTTTTGTTATGCCACAGACTGGTGCCAGTCCATAGTCCGGGGGTTGGGGACCCCTGGACTAGAAGACTTCCAAGGTCCCTTTCAACTCTGTTATTCTGCTAAATATTTCTGTTAAGTAAGATTAAGAGATGCTGACTGCTCATATAGCTTAGTCCAACATGTACTTGGATCTGCTTCTGAGAATTCAGAACATACCTGTTTCGTCCAATAGCGTTATTGATTAAAAATGGCTATTACAGTCAAAATAAAGATGTAGAACAAGTCCTAGAAAAGTATGAAGCATGATAAAATATATTTATTCTCAGCTTACTAACAAAGTGCATGAGCATCTAAGATATTTTGTCTACGTTTCATAGTAACCAAATCAAATGTACCCAGGAACTATAAGGCAAAAAAATTAGAAACTTTTTTTGTACCAATCTACACATTTCTGGTAAATAAATACGGTAAGGTTTTGTTGCTTTCTCAGCATAAGTAAAGTATCCGAAGTTATTTGGAATTCTTTTATGCAGTCAGTTGATACAGAAGATAGCATTCTTTGAAACTGATTTAATTTTTTAGAAATTTATATTGATAAAGTTAATTAAAAGGTCTACATGCATAAATGCAGATTAGCATAACCACAAAGTTACTAAGCTAGCAATAAAAAAGCTAAACGGGGAAAAAAGAAAAAAAGCATTTGAATAAAAAAGTATCCCGTATGCACACAAAAAAAGTTGGTTTAAATTAAACTTTGTTTAATTTGAACTTCTACTGATTTATTAGAACAGGACATTCAAGCTCAAGTAAATAGCTAATATCAGCTTCATTAAGTATTTATTAGGAAAGTTATTAACTTAGAAACCAGAGATATACTTTGCACAATCTTTGTGGAGCTTCAGAAGTAGCAATTGCATCACAACAAATGTCAGAGTTGAATATACAGCCAAAAATGAAATGACACTCATTTTTTTTAATTCTGGAAACATTTTTAGAGCAGCTGCTTATTTAGCACTGATCTAAAGTAATAATACACAGAAAACAAGTGCCAGATGTATAAAATAAATTTAAGAAAAGCAGAAGCAGTCCAGTATCACATTGCTAGATATGATGGGTAGTAGAACAAGTAAAGAGGGTTTTTTAAAAAGACTATTTTTGCTTTATTAATTACACAGTGGCTTCTGATTGGATAGACCATAACAAATTATTGGATAGTCCTTAAAAAGATAAAAGTCTGGGTCAGCTATCTGCTTAGTCAAGAATTTATATGGTGACTAGCAAGCAGAGTAAGAATGGAGTATGAAATAACTAAACAGTTCAAAATTGGGAAAAGAATGACAAGATTTCAATCAATCAATCAGAACAGAGCTGGAAGGGACCTTCAAGGTCTTCTAGTCCAGCCTCCTGCTCAACCAGGAGACTCTAAATCATTTCAGACAACTCCAGTCTCTTCTTAAAGTAATGAAGCATCCACAAGTTCTGATGGCAAGCTGTTCCACTGGTTAATTGTCCTCACTGTTAGAAAGTTTCTCCTTAGTTCCAGGTTGCTTCTCTCCTTGATTAGGTTCCATCCATTGTTTTTTGGCCTGCCTTCTGGTGCTTTGGAAAATGAATTGACCCCTTTCTCCATGTGGCAGCCTCTCAAATACTGAAATACTTCTATCATAACCCCTCTATTCCTTTTTTTCCTCTAGAATGGCCATTCCCAAATCCTACAACCATTCTTCATATGTTTTAGTCTCCAGGCCTTTAATTATCAGATTGTGCACCGTTACCTTATTTAATTATGTGCAGAACATATTACGAGACATGCTGCAGTAGAAAAAACAGAAATTGAAATGAAACTTGTTGGGAAAAGTATTGACAACACAAGCACAAACTTACAATAATTCTTTTTAAAAATGTGATAAACCCATCCTCTGTAGAAAGGACTCCGTCTCATTTTTGTTGATAATCAATATGACACAGTTCTGAATAGAATTTTAAAAACTGCTGATTAGTGATCCTGGACTCTCTATAAACTTTCTCTTTTATATCATGAAGAGATAATATATTATTATTTTCTTTAATTTATTTAAGTGCAAAAGGCAATAGCTTGCTAGATTTCTTATCTTTTCCCAAATACTCTCGTCTTATACAAAGCCTGTTATATTTATCTTTAATTGAAGCCAAAGACCTATATCAGTTCAGAGATTAATGGGATGTCCAGAGCAATAATACTTATATTTTCATCCAAAAATCTAACTTTAGCCACTTGTTCTTTTTCATGAAGTATTTGCAGTAGCACAACCATGAATAAATACTTCAGTAGTGTCTCGTACCAAAAATGGTGATATAGTCTATTTCCTGGTAATACCACGACAACAACAACTTTGATTTCATTTCATTTAGCAAAATCTTTATTATTCAGCAAAGATCATTTAAAGAATGTACAGTATATAATTTCCATCAGATAAAAGGAGGATTTACCGGAGCATAGTCTGAAATTATAATAGTATCTTTTATTACTCAATAACCTATTTATATCACAGAATAGAAAATCAAAAAATAATCTAATAGAAATAAAATTCCTACAGCCAGAGGGATAAAAAAGCACATTCCTGTTGGGAAAGATTAATAGAGCATGAAATATCCATGAAAAAAGACATATATGTGTTATTGCATAAACAACAATGTGAAATCGCAACGGCCAGTTCTTCAGGTTGTATTGGCCTTCATCGCATCTAATTATGTATTATTATGGTTGGTCACCCAGTCAGCTGGATGTTTAGACTGGATTTGGCATTTTTACCTACCTATTGAGTCCTTCCCAAGGACCTGGGATAGGGCGATGTTGTTGCTTAATGATATTAAAGGTATCGTTGAAGGATGTAAGTTCTTCCAAGTAAAGCGGACTTTTGCAATTGACTGATAATAATGGTTTTTGTCGATGCCAATGGCATATAAGTGGAGCTTCAGAAATTTTGGGATTGCGCTCAAGGCACCTTTGACTATTGTTACTACCTTTGCTTTCTTTTGCCATAGTCATTCTACTTCAATTTGCAGGTCTTTATATTTTTATTGTTTTTCTCCAGTTCTTTACTTCCTCTTCTGTTGTTTTTCAGGTACTGTCCCATCCAGTATCCAAACTTTTTTTTTCTCTCTTTCCCATCAACATTAAATCTAGAGCGATATGTGGTAGGTGCTTGTCTGTTCAAACTTTAAAGTCCCAGAACACTTTCGGTGCTTCATTTTTTATTATTTGGTTTGTTTTATGTCCTACCAGTTCTTGCTTGCAGGCAACTGGTATTTGTTGTATTCGAAGTTGCTTCCCCCCCCCCCCCCCGGACAGGAACATAAAAATGTAAAATATTTTCCAGGTGCCTCATTATTATGAAATGATTTCTAAATAAAACTGGATAATTTCAGAATACCGGAACTCATAATAGAAAATACAGAAATTTGATGAAGGGTTTAGGATTTTCCTCCCAAGCCATATTTTTCACATTATTAATTTTGTTCACGTATTGTCCTTAATATCACCGAAGAAAACAATTATGCTAGGTAGAGTTAGTGGTAAAAGGAAACCAGGCCTCCAAAGGAACACGATGGCTGACACTAGCCAGACGTCACATCTTTCTTTGCAACTGCCAACACTCCCTTCAGTGAAGTCGCAAAAATGTTCTTGGCCACACTTCAGGCAGGTAACCAATAAAGTCCCCCTGATAATCAAAGCATCCTGTAATCACCTGTTCCCGGTTCCAGTAATAGCCATTAATGTAGCAACTAGGCAATTATCTGGATATCAGTTGTAGAGGAATGTCAGAGGCTGCCAGCTATCCGTCTGACTGCAATGCGATCTTGGCCTGAAGACAGAAAGCTGCTATAGAGATATCATTTTCTTACAACCACGGAAAAAGTTTTCCTTAGGGTAGGGGTAGGCAACCTTGGCTCTTTTATGACTGGTGGACTTCAACTCCCAGAATTCCTGAGCCATCATGGCTCAGCTTGGAAACCTCTCCCTTTCCCCTCAGCGTGGCTGGCTCAGGAATTCTGGGAGTTGAAGTCCACCAGTCATAAAAGAGCCAAGGTTGCCTACCCCTGTCCTAGACCTAGACCAGGGGTAGGCAACCTCGGCTCTTTTATGACTCATGGACTTCAACTATGCTGACTATGCTGACTCAGGAATTCTGGGAGTTGAAGTCCATGAGTCATAAAAGAGCCGAGGTTGCCTACCCCTGCCTTAGGGCAAAGATTGGCTGGAACACAAAGTTCTGCAAAGAGCTGTATGTAGCTAATGCAGCCTCTTCTTCAGAGTCTTTACCCAACTCTTTAACACATTTCGTTTTGGGGTGTGTGTTTTGTTTTGTTTTTTACCTGAGGAACTTCTCAAAAGCAAATCACACTGGGATACGCTGTCCCCGCTCAAGTTTTAAACTCTTTTCTGCTCCTAAAATGGTTATTTGGAACCTGCCTCAAGATAAATCAGATTATTTCAATAGGTTTTGCTACTGAGTGATGACAAAACTGATCAAATCTGTGCTATTTAATCCAGAGCCTTTGTCTTAACGTCCCAAGTAAGCTAGCGGCCCTATCGGAATGTATAACCTAGAAAGAAGCTGTAAACATTTTAATGTCAGAATAGATATGCAAGGAGCCGAGAGGATGTGTTAACGTTGTAAGTTGGTATACAACTGCTTTCTGAAGGCCCCCAGAATGGAAAAGCTGAACAGCCTTCAGTAGAATGCTGCTGCTTTTATTCACACACTGCATATTTGATAAGAAAAGAAAATTGGCAGTTTTCATTCTGAAAGTTTCCTCCACAATACTTCATCCTTAAAATTGTGTAAAGAGCTGTCAAGGTCTAGAGGTCTGCTTTGAAATGAGGTGACCCTGGAAGATGACACTTTTTTCAGTATGCCAACTATGCATTTCATTTTATCAAAAGAAACTTTTAAAAACTGAAGTTAGGTGGAACATAAAGGCTAAAAGGAACATAATCACAGAACCAAGTTGTTTACCAGGAATAAAATAAGGAGGCAAATGCTTTGATGATTTCAACTTCACATTTAATGGTGTTTGAAAATATTCTGGAACTCTTTATTTTTATTTTAGCTTACCAGAACCCAAACCCTGTGGATGATATAGGGCATTTAGCCCTAAAGAAAGTATAAATAGTGTCTGGAAACAACAATCTTAAATAGAATGATATGGGAAGAGATGTGAGGATTCAAATAACTTAGACAGATGAGATAAAACACCTAAGACTGACAATATGCTCTGAGAAAAATCAGAGGTAATTACCATGAGATAGTTAACAGACAAGGGACGTGGTGGCTCAGTGGGTTAGGACGCTGAGCTTGTTGATCAGATGGTCGGCAGTTTGGCGGGTCGAATCCCGAGTGCCGCATAACAGAGTGAGCGCCTGTTACTCGTCCCAGCTTCTGCCAACCTAGCAGTTCGAAACAGTTCTCCAACAAATGCTGATTAATCCTTGATTCACATAGACTGCAATCTTTACTTGAAGGTAAGTTTAGGGACACCTATTAACTCGTTGATTCCCTGGAGATTTCTGGCACACTTTCAGGATCTTTTCTCCCTCTCCTCCCCTCCAGCCCCGAGACCTTTAGCTCTGCCCTTTCTGTGGAGTCAAGCTTTATGGGATGCACCTTGAATTCTTCCTCATCCCTGCCTAAGAATTCCTTTTTTCTCTCCACCCAGACAATTGTTTTGATTCCAAGTGCAACTCTTTGCAGCTCTTCTTCATTTCCCCAATGTGAGAGGTTTGTTCAGCTTTGTTCCTTCCACCTGTTTTGATCAGTCCTCTGCTTCTCCTGGAGGTAGTTCACCCAGACCACAAGACCGTTTCCAGTTTCTTTGTCTCTGCCTTTCCAGCAATCTCTCTTTCTCCTTTTCCCAGATGTTCTTCCTCCAATCTTTTGCAGGCAATCTGATTCCTTTCACTTCCGGCTCTCGCTTAGCTCTCCCCCTTTTGACTCAGAACAAAGGTTTTCGCCAGCAATGAGGGACTTGGAAGAAACTGTTTGGCAAGCCTAGGCATGTTCCTTCTGATCCCCTTTAAAGGGTCGTCTTGATATTGATTTTGCAGTCAACACAAGTTTTCCTGCTGAAGCCTGGGATTGTAGACTGGCTATCTAGCACAGTTTGTTCAAAGTCAGTTCTTCAGTGGGTGAAATAATATAAATGCTAATTATCAGTGCTTTTTTTTGTAAAAGAAAAAGATGCCAGAACTCACACATGTCATACAACCCACCTTGCCTACCCTACAAGGTTCCATCCAAAAAAGGTGCCGGAACTCCGTTCTGAGCGTTCTATGACAAAAAAAGCCCTGCTAATTATTTAAAGAGAGAAAAAACTTTTAATCATTGTACTAATCACTATGGAAAATGGCATTCAAGTTGACTTTTCAGTTTTCAATGCTAGGATAATTACTAACAAGAAGGGCCAAAGTATGTTGCTTTTCTCGCCAATATATTAGCTTTTTTATCCCGGTAAAATGATTCATCTGAACCAATAGAGGCAGTCCAGATTTTAGGTAAAGAGGCAATATTGGTCCCCTAAGTACTTTTTAAAAAATCATCTTCAAGGAAACTGCTGTTGTAGCTAGCAACGTTCCAAGAAATAACAGGAAAGCATCCACTTATCCCATCTATTAGGGTTTCCATTTGATGGTAATGGGGATTGTCTGGTGCAATTGTTATTAGTATGTGACCCAAATTATAAACATTTTTATATATCTACAATGCATCAACATATAAATGAATTCCCTTACTAAAAATATCTTAAGTATAACATATTAAGTATAAAATATTTCTAAACATCTGTTCTGCTTTCAAACTGTAAGTTTTTTCATTTGCTTGCATTTTCTGAATATATTAGTGGATCTCATCTGGCTAAATTTTTAGAAATCAGAAGTAGAGTTTGAGGTTACGTTGGATGCATAATTTAAGCCACCGTCTAAGATCTGTTTCACAGCTAGAATTCTTGGACCAGTTGCCATTTTGTGTTAATATAGAAAGGGCATTTAAATGAGTTTAGCATGTGAGACTACCTTTAGTTAGTTGTTAGAAAAAAAGCTGGAAGCTTAAAAATTGTATAATTCTTCAGGACTGATAAGACAGATAAGATGGTTGATCCCACTGCAAAGCAATTTGATTGCAAAAGAAAATGAAACCATATCTGCTTAAATTCATGAAGTAATGTTTGAATCTGAATGTTGATTCAAAAGGACTGAGTTGCTGGGACATTTATAATATTTAACTTAATAGGCAACCATACCATTAGGGGAAACTGTTATCAGCCGAAAGAAATAAATTATTTGCTCTAAAAACCTTGGTAAAAATTCATCACTGGTCTGTAAAAAAAAAATACTCTAAATGTCATGCATGCTGTCTAAACAAATCTGAAATGGTCCAATAGAGCAAGATGTTGTAATAACATTCTAATAATTAGAAAAATTCCCACTTACTGCTGTAAATTAGATTACAAGGAAAAGGTTTATTTTAAAACTCTTTGTACCATTTTATTTGCTATAACAAATTCTAACAAGTAAAAAATATAACTACATTTGTTTGAAAAAATCACTAGAAATAATAGTTCTGTTTTAAATAGGGGGGGAAATCAGAATCTCTCTTTAGGAAGGAATAACAGTTATCTAATTTAATTTGGACATGGGCAATCCAACATTAGTACCTTAGGCCCAGATTTGTTTGTGCATGGAGCATTTTGCACTCAAGTACAGGATCAAAGAAACATTTATTTGTTGCTTATCCCCTCCCAATCTGCTCTGGAGATTGGGTGAGGCTACCAGCAAAGGGTTGCAATAAAAAGATACATCTCACTTTGCTGCCATCTCATGGTCATCCAGATGTTTGCTACAAAATCTACAGTCACAGGTTCTCCTGCTTGAGCAGGGGGCTGAACTAGAAGACCTCCAAGGTCCCTTCCAGCTTCTACTCTACTCTACTCTACTCTACTCTACTCTACTCTACTCTACTCTACTCTACTCTACTCTACTCGCCCTAAGATTGGGAGACTCTAGTGAGGAGGGTGCAGATTGGGGGAGAGGGCAGGGAATTCCTATTGTACCTGCAGACATGATTCAGGTTTTTTTGTAACTAAAATGACTGGTTAACGACTGAATAATAGGACTACAGGTAGTCCTAGAATTACAACAGTTCATTTAGTGACCATTCAAAGTTTTCTCCTCCTCCTCCTCCTCCTCCTCCTCCTCCTCCTCCTCCTCCTCCTCCTCCTCCTCCTCCTCCTCCTCCTCCTCTCTCTCTTCTTCTTCTTCTTCTTCTTCTTCTTCTTCTTCTTCTTCTTCTTCTTCTTCTTCTTCTTCTTCTTCTTCTTCTTCTTCTTCTTCTTCTTCTTCTTCTTCTTCTTCTATCTTTCCCTGGAGGATTAAATGGAGTATGCCATATTTTTCTGGGTGTCACATCATATGTCCGAAATATTCTAACTTTCATTTTTTTAATTGTTTTGATGATTTCCCTTGGCTTTCCCAGGCGGCTTAAAGTTATAATGGCACTGAAAAATATGAGTTATGACCGTTTTTCACAGTTACGACCATTGCAGCATCCCCATGGTCACGTGATCAAAATTCAGATGCTTGGCAACTAACTCATATTTATGATGGTTGCTGTGTCCCAGGGTCAGGTGATCCCCTTTTGCGACCTTCTGTGTAGCAAAGTCCACGGGGAAGCCAGATTCACTTAACAACTGGATGACTAACTTCTTCACTGCAGTGATGCACTTAACAACTGTGGCAAGAAAAGTCACAAAATGGGGCAAAACTCTCTGAACAAATGTCTCGCTTAAGAACAGAATTGTTGGGCTCAGTGGTGGTCATACATTGAGCACTACCTGTATTATAGATTCCTATAGATTTCAAACATGAACTGAGCAGTTGAGTTACTAAAAACAGACCTCTCAAGAGAGAAAGTAAGTCATACTGGCTTCCCCAAATTCAAAGAGTCCCAAAGGAGTATCAAAAAGGAGGCAGCCTTTGGCACTGCCCTTTACCACCGCTCCAAAGGTATTTCCAAGATCACACTTTATAAACTACCAGAATAAATTCTGCACAAAGACAAAGAAAAGGGACTGGCCAGCAGACAAAGCCTTGGTGGAGCAGTGGGCTAATGCCTCCTTAAGTAACACCAGTTGCCTGCAATTAGTGCAGGTTCGCATCCCACCAGGCTCAAGGTTGACTCAGCCTTCCATCCTTCCGAGGTAGGTAAAATGAGGACCCAGATTGTTGGGGGCAATAAGCTGACTTTGTAATAATGCCGCTTGGGGTGTGTGTGAAAGCCCTAATAAGCAGGCATATACATAGAATGAAGGCTACTGCTAAGCTTGTAAGCCACCCTGAGTCTTCGGAGAAGGGCGGGATATAAATGGAATTAAAATAAATAAATAAATAAATCTAATTGGAAATTGGCTTTTATTCAGGCCTGTAACCTTTTTTGAAAAAATAATAATAATCATCTCCCCAGTATTCCACTACCATCATCACTTTTGTCCTGACAAATGGGCAATTTCATCCTGAACTGACAAGTTCAGTCCGTATTAGTCGCTAAGTGCTCCTGGGCATGTTCTCTCTACGTTTTAACAAGCAATTTAAAGCCAAAATAAGGGCAAGCCACTTGTCTTGCAGTCTATGAGCCAATAAAGCCTGAATAGCAATGGCCTAATTTCCAGGAAAAATAAAATACTGCATTAGAGAACATATGTTACAGCAAAGCACCAGGTAACACAAGGCATGCAGATATCCCAGCTTCCCGCTGATTAATAATTTTACATAGGCTTCCAGTAATGCTTAACAGTGAGGGGCTCAACTTAAGATTTATGCCCGTCCTACTCGTGCTAGCAAGGAGGGCCTACTTCAGATCCCATGAGTCAAACAACTCCGTCTGTCGGGATCTAGAAGAAGAATCTCCTCTGCTGCAGCACCCGCCCTTTGGAACAGTACTTCCAAGGCAGGGGTCTATCTATCTATTTACACCCTATTCCTTCACAAATTAGAGATCTTGCAAGCTTCTCACGCTTTGTTCTAGATTATCTTTGCATTGAACTTCACGTGGTCTGGGATCCATCTAGAAATCCCAGGAGTTAACAATCCCAACCCTTTAAGAAGGTATCAGACTGGGGAAATGTGCTTCCATTCAAACACTCTCTTCTCAGACTCAGCCCTCCATCGAAAGAACTGCAGGTGACGATACTGACTTATGGAAAGACCGTGTTAAACTTTTAATTTATAGGTAGTCCTCAATTAACGGCTGCTCTGCTTAACAAAGAGGGACGCGGTGGCTCAGTGGGTTAGGACGCTGAGCTTGTCGATCAGATGGTCGGCAGTTTGGCGGGTCAAATCCCGAGTGCCGTGTAGCAGAGTGAGTGCCTGTTACTTGTCCCAGCTTCTGCCAACCTAGCAGTTCAAAAGCACTTAAAAATGCAAGTAGAAAAATAGGGACCACTACGGTGGGAAGGTAACAGCGTTCCGTGCGCCTTTGGCATCTAGTCATGCCAGCCACATGACCACGGAGACGTCCTCAGACAAGCGCTGGCTCTTCAGCTTTGAAACGGAGATGAGCACCGGCCCCTAGACTTGGAAACGACTAGCACACATGTGAGGGGGAACCTTTATCTTTACCTTTTACCTGCTTAACAACTGTTAAGGATGGCACCGAAAAGGTAGGTTTACAACCAGTTCTTCTATACAGAAGTGGTACTTGTACCTGTACAGTCACCTGATTGCAGTTCAGGCACTTGACAACCAGGGCACATATATGTTGGTTGCTCCTATAGTTACACGATTGCTTTTTGTGGCTTCCAGCATGCAAAGTTAAAGGGGAAGTTAGCAGGAAATCACAAGTTGTAGCCACACAACGTTGACTTTAATGACCATGGGTAATTTGCTTAATCACCACACGACATGGTAAGTTGGGGTGTGGTCGTGTGATTTTTATTTAGTGACCCCATCACTTTGCGATGGAATTGCCAGGCCCAATTGCAGTGGTTAATTGAAGACTACCTGTATAGATGCAAGCGTTTACGCCCTTGAAATGAATCAGAATAAATATCTGGGTTTTGAATCCCACCCAGCAGTTAGAACAGCAGCCCCCAGACCTTTTGGGCATCAGAGACTGGTTCCGTGAAGAGAGGTTTTTCCACGGACCAGAGGGGGCTTGGTTTTGCATGCTGCCTGCATCCCCGCAAACGGGGCTTCGCTTGTGTGCGTGGCCCAGTTGCTCACATGCTGCGGCCCGGTGCCGGTCCACGGACCGGGGGTTGGGCATCCCTGAGTTAGAACATGTGTGGGAGAGGAAACCAGAGTTCAGGGGCCCAAGGTACAATTAGTAGAAGATTTCTGATTTTTCCAGTGAAATACCTCACGCAGGCAAGGTCTCAAGAGGGATCTCTGCCAGAGAGCAGCTGCAATTCAAGCTGATGGCTGGTGTGATAAATTGCAAGGCTCAGTGATCGAGGCAACTTCCTAAATTCACATGAAAATTCAAACAGTGCTGTTCACGTCATGTCAGAGAATTCTCTAGCATGGTTTTGCCTTGTTATCCCACAGGTCTTGCAGAGGCGAGGCTAGAGGGATATGAGAAAAGCAAGCACCATAAGCCCAAATAAATAGCTCATCTCGGTTCTTCTCCCACTGCTACATCCCAATGGTTACCTAAAGGAAGCAATTTTTCACATATCAACTGTAATCAGATCAAACACTGGAGCTTAACGGAAAGCTTCACAGTTTAGCATGTTTCCTTGAAAACCAACCTTAGGGGAAATATATTTAGGAGAATTTCTTTTTTTTCAGAAATCCAGAAGGCTTCCATTTCTTCACTCTGCCAAACGTGCACGGTAGAGTTTCTTTCCAATCCACTAGCATCGTTTCTGATGCCAGTTTAGTTTTTCTGTTGCTAAAAAGCTCCTGGCAAGAACTTGAAGCATCAATTCCAATCCTTTTCTGCAGCTTATTTTTAGAAAAACAGTCCCTATCATTTTCTGATTCTTCTTAGTGAGCTTAATGAGCTAAGTCATGCAATGCCAATATCACAAGAGTTACTTTGTGCGGTTCTAATTAAAAAATACTGTTCTGTGGATCTTTCCTAACCTTTTAAAGGCCACATGAAATCTTTATGCTAGCTAATATCAGGGCTGGCTTTGGTATGAGCTTTTGTTTCACACATCTTTATTGTCCCTCATTAAAAAAAAGGAGTTTTCTCTTTCGTTCCTCTAAATACCGCTATGTCATGTATTCAAATTGTGTGAAGCCCTTAATTGTATCTTTTATATTGACCACTAGAAGGCACTATGGGACCAATTCCATCTTTATTTAGGACACATCGGACAGGTAGCCAGGTGTTATTCTTTGCAGCTCAAACCATTCTGTCTACCTAAAATTAGAGCCATGTGGTTAGAATGCAGCACTGCAGGCTAATTCTGTTCTCACTGCCAGGGGTTCAATCCTGACCGGCTCAAGATTGAGTCAGCCTTCTATCCTTCCGAGGTCGGTAAAAGAGGACCCAGACTGTTGGGGACAATACGCTGACTCTGTAAACCGCTAAGAGAGAGGGCTGTAAAGCACTACGAAGCGGTATAGAAGTCTTGAGTGCTATTGCCACTGCTATCAGTTCCCAGTAGGACAAAAACAGTTCCATGGTGCCTTTGGTAGTCAACGGAAATGAAACCACCACGCCCCATGTAAGCTGTATAGAAATAGAGAAAGTCCGTCTTGCCACTAGGAAGGGGAAATTGACATGAAACCTTGTACAAGGAGGCATGACCTACTGTGTGCCATCTATAGTGCTGTACCCTGAGAGCTTGTATACACCATTCTGATAGACTGGCTATTTCTTGTTATTTCCCAGGCTTGAATCCCAAATGACAGCTGACATTCAAACCATCTTACAGCTGTTGCAGAGACAGTCAGCCCTCATCCCACCTGCATATAGCATGGTGATGGCAAATGCAGATTATCAGAAACCAGCTGTCCGGCTACTGCGACGTCTTCATCCCATCGCATCAATTAAAACAGATCGAAGCTTCAGTCCTTCCCAGGTAAGGCATTTCTGAAGGGGCAGGTTTACCCAATTTACAGCCTTTTGTGAGAAACAAAATGTCCTTCATACAAGTCCGTATGAGAAAAGCAGCACAAATGGATTAGGCCAGAGGCCTCTGTAGTTGAGATGCTGTAAGACAGGCATGTCAAACTCCTGATGTCATGTGATGTCACGTGACATATCACGACTTTTTCCCCATTGCCGGCAATGGGGTGGGTGCGGTTTTGGCATGACTCATCCGGCCCATGGGCCGGCAGTTTGACATGTCTGCTGTAGGAGATGATCAGGCTGAGCCTGAGGGAGGGGTCAAACATGTCACCCATCATGAGTCCCTTTGCGTCCAGAAGCAATCAAAGTCCAGCCCACCTTGAATTCCTTCTATTCTTAATTCCCGCTAATTTCCCCTGACTGTTACTAGTTCAGATTCTTGTAGAGATCTTAAGTTTACAATAATTCTTTATACACATTTGAACTGCCTGGATCCCTTGATTTTCCCGATGCTTGACAGGAGCCTGTTTTTCCTGGATTGGCAAATTCCTCCAGGAGGTAGACAAGCTGGACTTGAAGGCAAGAGTCATGACTTGGTTGTAAAAGAAATAGTACCTGCAAAATAAAGGCTGCTTTGATAAGCAGACATCAGTAGCCTTTTTTATCCCTGCAGTTGTTTGAATTCATGTTCTGGGACCATTGAATGCCGGACTCCATGTGGCCTCATTCCTGTTCCTCTGCTCTGCTCGCCTGCACCTGGTCTGGGAGAAGGTGGTCTTCCTTCAACTACAAAGGTGGCAACTGAAGGTTTCAAGGCAGTGGTGGGATTCAAATATGTCAACAACCGGTTCTCTGTGTGGATGCCACTTCCGGAAGTCCATTCTGGGCAACAAAAAATTAGCTACCGGTTCTGCCGAAGTGGTGCGAACCGGCTGAATCCCACCACTGTCTCCAGGTCATCTGCATTCCAAAAGCTGCAGAAGGGAAGAAGTCCACCTAAATGTCTTAGGTATTAGAGGTAGTCCTTGACTTACAGCAGTTCACTTAGTGACTCTTCAAAGTTACAACATCTCTGAAAAAAGCGACTTATGACCGTTGTTCACACTTACGACCATTGCAGCATCCCCCATGACCAAAATTCAGACGCTTGGCAATTGACTCATATTTATGACGGTTTCAGTGTCCCAGGGTCATGTGATCACCTTTTGCGATCTTCTGACAAAGTCAGTGGAGAAGTCAGATTTACTTAACAACCGCGTTACTAACGTAACCGCTGCAGTGATTCGCTTAGCATCTGTGGCAAGAAAGGTCATCAAAATGGGGCAAAATTCACTGAACAAATGTCTCACTTAGCAAATTTTGGGCTCAGCTGTGGCTGTAAGTGGAGGACTACCCATGTTTGGCTTGCAAGGGTGTGTACCTGTTACTCAGAAACACAGCGGATTGCTGAATAATATGAAGCACCTTTATTAAGCTCTGCATCTGATTTCAGTACTCCTGATTTTTTTACAATAAATTCTCCAGTCGTGTAAACTTGTGGAAAAAAAAGTGCTTTTTATGGCAATACATGCCACAAAAGAGCCATCTTTTTTTGTGTGTTTTCTCAGGGTCCCAAATTCTTGGATCTTGAAAAATTGAAGCAGAAATCCAAAGAATCCCTCTCAAGGGGAGAGCATCTTCACCTGGCCTCAGAAGACAACCTGGCTTCCCTTTTGGAACAGGAGCGCGACCTCCCTTTAGAGCCAACCCCGTCACTCCGTAAGACCTACCTCCACCCAAATAGGCACCCATCCTTGCCCAATTCTCCCCTAAGCACGACAGGAATGGTGGGTCTCCATAGGCATGTCTCTGATCCTGGTCTTCCTGGGAAATGACCCTTTTGCATTCTTACATCATCTAAAATGTAAGTGCTTTTAATGTCGGGGGGGGGGGTTTCCTCTCTTTTTTTTTCTCTTCCTTTTTTTTCCCTATCAAAATCTCAATACTTGACTCAGGGGCTTACAAGGATATACCATTATATGCAAAAGTACTGTATATTTTCCTATCTTTGAAGCTTGTAAGGAAAGTTGATCAGTAACCATGTAAATATATAAATATATAGATATATACATATATAAACAAACAGTATGTTGCAAATATAAAACTGCCAGCATTCTAGAGGCACCTTCTATTTTTTAATTTTTTAAAAAGCACCTGCATGCTTGGAAATGATAATGGTTCTGTTGCATGGAGGTTCCTCTTTACTGTTTTCAATTAAAACCTATTTTATTGCGGACATGCCTTCAAAAAAAGATGATAATGACCCAAAAACAAAAATGACTTGCTTTTCTTGAACTACTTTACCTTCAAACATTTTTTTTCTTTTAGTTTATCTTCTTTGGAAAACAACATAATTATCCTTCTAGTATTGAGCATTTTGCAGTCAAAGCAACCTCCTTTAGCTTTGAACATAAGAAAAACAGATTTTTTTTACAGAAACTTTGTAGTTTGGACAACGTTGATGTAAAACCCAATTAGCAAAACACAAATACATTTTGGAAAAAGGAAAAAAAAACACCCCTGTAACTCAGCTGCATAACGGAAAGCAACATTTGTGACTTCAGTTTACAATAGTTGAAGCATTTAATGTTCTAATTTATTTTTCTTTACTGAAATTTCATCATTGCTATAAGTTGCCACACTCAAAGGCAGCTATCTGTCAAGACCCTCAAATACAAACAATGCAATAAACATAATTTCTACATAAACTAGAGAATTTTGTCTTTTTTCAGTTGAAAGGAAACTTTAAAAAAAACACCTGAGTATTAAAAATAATTTCTTTTCACTGTAATCTTTTGATCTCTCTTTTTTTACCCTCTAGCCCCAAAATATGCCTCAACACAAAGAGTTGCAAGCTTGAGTGCGTATTCCAATATAAGTACACTACAGAATCCTTTCATTTCTGGTGTCTTTATTTCTTTCAGTAGGTTAACATTAAACTGAAGGGCTTGATCAATTTTCTATGGTTGCAAGATCATTTGACTACACATCATGCATGCACAGCACCTGGGCCATTGCAGAAATAAGAAAATCCAGATATATCTACCGTATTTTACCTGGAGTATTGAGGGGGGGCGGCCTGCATATGCGGAATTGTAAATGAATAAATCACTAGCCAGTCAGCTTGCTGGCTGTTTTGTAATGAAGGGTCCAGAAAGACAGGATGATCTGACATTGATGGTAGGGAAAAGAGATTTCTGTTAAGCTTATACTTCCTTCTTCCTGGAGAGGGCTGGTATCAGAATCTAAATTAGTAATTGGAAGATTTATATCCCAAACAGATATTTTTCCTAGAACCAGGGGTAAGCAACCGTGGCTCTTTTAGGACTCGTGGACTTCAACTCCCAGAATTCCTGAGCCAGCCCTGCTGAGGGAAAAAGGAGAGGTTTCCATGCTGAGCCAGGCTGGCTCAGGAATTCTGGGAGTTGAAGTCCATGAGTCCTAAAAGAGCCAAGGTTGCCTACCCCTGTAGACTAATTCAGAGAAGGGGGACTCTCAAACGGTACTGCTTGAGAATCAAGCAATGGAGTTAGTCGGGAGGGGGGAGAGGACTGTAAACATTTATGTTTGGGATATGTTTAGAAGATAGATTTTGGATGGATGGATGGATGGATGGATGGATATACTGTAGATAGATGATAAAGAGACAGAGAGCTGATAGATTAGATTAGATAGCTATAGATCAGATAGATGATGGATGGATAGACAGACCCAGACAGACAGGATAGACAGATACTGTAGAGACAGACAGACAGATAGACAGAGTATGGAGTTCCCCCTCTACATTCAAAACAACCTCCCTAATTCTGAGTTGTTTGTATGGCTGTGGCTGTTTGTAGGAAAAAAGAGGGAAAACGAGGAGAAAACAAATGACACAACTAAATAGCAGAGTGACTAATGAAGCAAAAATATAAAGTTTTAAAGTGAAACATTTGACTTTGATTTTCTTCAGCTGCTTTGATGTCAATTAAAAAAAGATTCCTTCTTTCAAATTCTTTGAATTCTCCTCTATCTAGTTAAAGACAACATTTTGCTCAACTTGGGAGAGTTTAAAAGATTCACTCTGTGATGGAAACTGTCACCAGAAAGTGATGACATTCTCCACACTGTTCCTCTGTGGTTACTTAAGACACATATCAGTGTGTGCCACATCATCTGAGGATGAGGCCTGAGATTTATGAAAGATTGCAACAGAAAACTAACACCATAGTTCACAGAATTGCTCTCAATTTCACAGATGGGTGATGCTTTTATAACCACAAAAAAATGGCCCATCAAAGCTGGTTGTACATATTCCTCAGGAATAAAACCCCAAATCACTTTAGATTTTCAAAGGAGCCTGGTGAGCAGGTCTTCTGTTTACACAGCGTAAAAGTAAGTTTATCTGAAACTTGTGCTCTGAAACATTTAAATCTAAACATAAAAACATCTCATTTCACCTGCCTCTCCCCAAAATTTACCTTTGTAGTGAACTGTGAACACGTGCTGGAACCCAGGGGCGGGGCCTTAATTAACAGATCAGAAGAAAGTAGACTGAGTATGATTTGATTTAGATTATATATGGATGATTCCTGCCCTCATTTCTAAATCAAATCATACTCATACTCTAGTTTCTTCTGATCTGTTAATCACCTTGACTGCCAGGTTAAATGTATTTAGGCAAACCCTTTTTATTCCTTTTACTTTTTCTCAGCCTACCTCTCAGTATAACATAATTATGGAAGAAATGAAAAATCAACCTTATTAAAGAAGCAGAATGTTGCTTTGTCCAACAAAGTATTTTATTGCTGACACCATGAGTCTCACAACTTATAAGTGTTTTAACCAGAAAAGTAAGCTGAACTTACTTTCATAATGACCTAGTGGTAGAATTATAAAGAGAGCTGACTAGTTGTTGTTTTTTTTAAAATGTGCCATTGTGTACAAGAAGTTGTCTAAAGGAAGCTGTTTGGGGAAGCATAATTAATAGAAGCTATTCAGACCTTGCAGCATGGGGTCAATTTGCTTTATGTGATACTATTGAGTCACAACAAAATCTAGGTCATGGTTGCCAAGCAAATGGATGCATCCTCTTAACAATGGGATTCTTTATTATTTAAGCCCTCCCAATTTGAATTACAGTGTTATATCAAGGAATATTCTACGCTTGTTTTATGAGGACCTCTAATTTATACTTCTTCAAAGCTGTGTACACAACTCAGAAATTATTCAGCAGTTTTTAACTGTGCCTCTACAGAAATTGCTGCAAGCTCCCTTCTCTATCTGGTGAACAGAACTGAGGCTTTGCTCCAAATGGTAGTGAAGCATTGTGGACAGACTTTGTAAAGACTAACCATGCCCCTGAAAGAAGACAAATCTTCAAACAAGGAGGAAAGTGGAAGGCAGACTCCACAAGGGTTTTGAGCTAGAGCAGCCCCAACAGTAAGAGACCAATTCTTGCCTTGCCAGAACCTTCCACCTTAGGTATCCTGCAGTTTAGACCAAGCTACCCAGATTCTGATTTGGGAATTAGGGCACCCTTTGGGAGAAAAACACACTCCAAATACAAGGTCAGGAGGTTGCACAATGCAGTATTGCCATGGCAATCTCAGAAAGCTCTTAAGTCTTGGCATTGTGATTTTTGCTGCACCTTGTGATTGAAGCAAGGGATCCTAAAACAAACATGAGTGATTCCCTCCTGTCATTTCTTTACACTCACCAGCTTGTCTCACTGCAATATTTAGTTGAGTAATTAGCCTTAATAGCCTGGCTACATTAAGCCAACATCCTAACTCTGCTGCTACCAACAACTCTTTGGCAATTCTATTGTGTTTTAAATGTATTCTTTAAAATGGAATATGGCACATAGACCTTCCATGGTTGTATTAGAACATCCAGCCTGTGTGGCCTATGGTAAAGAGTGCTTGAAGTTGTTATGGTTCAGGAGCATCGGGATGATCAGTTTAATGAACATGGTTTTAAAAAGTTATGTGATTATAGAAGGGTTAGTATGATGGGCAAGCTAAGTCATCTGAGGTGCATTAGGAATCCAGGAAAGAATTGTGAAACACAATTGAGATCAGTTCCAGCAAGCATCTTTACTGTGAGGGATGGTGGGAGCCATAATCCAATATCTGAAGGTTGCAGGTGCAATTTATCCTGCAATGCCAAGAGCGGCCATTTAGAATATATTTGTAAAAATATTTCCACTTGAAACATTACTCCCACAGTACTCTTTTTTTAAAAAAAGATGGAATTGTATTTAAGTGACCCATAACAGCAAAGGAGACTGACAAGAGTTCACGTTACCCCAAAGGAAATTTTTAATTCTGGCTTATACGTTGAACCTTATCGCTATAGTGCACAGGTGGTCCCAATTTAAACCTAAGCACTGAAACTTATTCACCAAACCTTGAACATATCAAACAGTGTGGCAGGTGGTACAGAGACACCCACGGCAGGAGAGGAGGCAGAACTGGCAAATAATCCTCCAGTGGCAAAACAACAGGAATCTGGGCTTGGCATCAGAACCACTCCAAAGTGCAGGGAACCAACCACACTATCTCATACCCAGAATGTTAGGTCAAGCAGTCTTCCATTCACACCCTCCCCTACTTACCCACTTTTAGCTTTTTTTAATTTCCTTCTCCCCCATAAATCCTCACTTGGCAATCTTACAGTATGTTGGATGGTTCGCAGCATTGACTATTTAATCCTTACAATTGCATCAGGAACTATAAATACTGATGGGTCAGGGGTCCCCAACCTGTGGGCTGCGGCCCACGACTGGGCCATGGCCGCTTGGCCACGTGAAGGGATGGCCAGTGCACGCACACTCGCTCGTGCACTCACACTCCCCGCACTAGCGGCAAACATCCCGCCGGCACTAGCGCTGCCCCCGAGCATCCTGCTAGTACTAGCGCCGCCCCACCCCCGAGCGTCCCACCGGCGCTGTCGCCCCGCCCAAGCGGTACATGAAACCACACCACCTCCAGTCCGCAGAAAAAACACACTCCACGGAACTGGTCCTCAAAAGGTTGGGGACCTCTGCTGTAGGTATACCGGATTCCCCCCCCCCAAACCACCTCACTTTTCACTGGGGTTGCCTCAGTCAACAAGGCAGCATCACATTTAAGAGAAGAAATGTGAACATTTGTAACTAGGATTTGTGAGAAAGATGGCCCATTTTCTCTCTGTACATGCTAAAATTCTACACCAGGGGTAGGCAACCTTGGCTCTTTTATGACTCGTGGACTTCAATTCAGGAATTCTGGGAGTTGAAGTCCACGAGTCATAAAAGAGCCAAGGTTGCCTACCCCCAGTAATCTACACCCATGGTTGGTAAGTTCAGGATTCAGGAGCACTGCATAGCATTTTTTTCCTCTCACCATTATCAAATCTATTGCACACACCCACACCCACATCTCACCTTATAGCCTGGAATATTAAATTCTGTAGAATTTGTAAAATTACTATGGCACCCAAGAATATAACCTCATATGTACTTATTTTAGGAATGAAAAAAAATACAAAGCAAGCTCTAACTTTATTTTCAAACAATTGCCTGGAATGGCACTGAAAATAGAACAAGAACATTTTTACAGTTAGAATAGCATCCATTTCAAAAGGTACAAAAATCTCTATAGAAGATTGCAAATAATCTACAGCTATTACTTGACAATGGTGAACACAAAATTTGCATGTGAATAGTGTCAATGATTTCAAAACTTTGATTTGATACCACCACTGTTACAGAAATTCAAAGATAATGCAAAAGCCATTTTAAAGGAGGTAAACATAGTGGCATAATTATAGAGGGAGGTGCAGGATGATACAAAGAACTGAAATGTTTTACAGATGAATTATTGACTCCAGGCTAAAAACTCTCTTTCTTAGCATGAGTACAGCTTACTGCAATATTCAACAAAATGATTTCTTACATTTTAGTCATGATACCAAAGTCTGATGTGATGCAAATATATCTTCCTCTTACCAAGTGCTCAGATCATACAGCTGCATCATGCTATTCAATATACCAAGAAATGGCAACATGGGAAACTCTTGTAACAAATGCACCCACTCGCTAGGTTAATCATGAAGCGTTACCCGGACTCAATTCTATTTCCTTTGGCAGCAGAACATATCCAACAAGCTCACTTTTAGCAAGGCTTTTTGATTCATCCACAATGCATAATGAGATGTCTACACAGAAAGAAAATGTTTAAATCTGCAAAACGTGGCAATAGCCAAGCCAGTAAACAAAGACCCTTATCTACAACACTAGCTAACCTTGACATTTCCTTGCAATGGGCAAATTATAAATGGATAGAAAACAGCAGCAGCCGGATTTGAAAAACATATAAAGAAATGATTTGCCATGGGCCCTGTTTATCTAATACCACTTGCAGAGTGTTGGAGGAGAGCAAGAGATCTGCTGATGCTTGTTAAACTGGCGTGTAATTATTACAATATGAGAAGCTGCTTTACTTTAACAGCTTCCCACCACATCCACGATTCTATTTTCAGGCAGTAACCTCAGTACAGTAAAAGCTCTGGAAGCATCAAGTCAGGCTTTTGTTTCTTTCATTCTTCACCTGCTCTTGGAATTCTAGGTGGTAATGAGCCAATTGCAAAGCCCCCCCCCCTTTTCCCTTAAAGACCTACGCTTTATTGGGAAAATGGCAACTCCATAAAGCCAACAGTATTCTTTTGGAATATTATGTATGCCAAGAGCAGCGGTCCCCAACCTTTCTGGCACGAGGGACCCCTGGTCAAGAGGATACACCACTTGGAAGAGTATGCTTTACCACTAAGGGCTATAAATCTTTACTATGAACACTTTCTTCTAGTTTGCATTCAAAATTATTTATCTAACATTCAGAAGAAATATACAAATGTTTAAACATACTTTTGACGGCCACCAATTTATGGCTTCCTGCTTTCTTAGGCATTTACAATTTCTCAAGATGCAACCCGCTCTGTTGATAATCATTGCATGAAATGTGATTGTTTCCTTTTATTCATTCTAAGAGCATAACCCCAAAAGAAAAAAGACTTATCATCCACATGAAAAAGAATGACACCTCTAGCAATTACTGTACAACCTGTATACTTATTTATTTCAAACTACACATTAAAGGTCAAAAATGGTACATTAGCAGGCAGAAATATGGAAAATCAATGACAGCCTTGCTTTCACAGCAATTCCACGCAGGTGAAGTGAAGCACGGGAGTTTTCATCCACAGCCAGCAATCAGATAGCCATGGTACACTGCAAGAACTGAAAAACAAAAACAAATTTAATAGAGTTGGGGGGGGGGGGGGAGGTGGCTTGAAGAAGAGCATGGGAACAGATGAAAAGAGCAAAACAGAACAAGGTAACAAAATAACCCAGCAAAGTATCTCAGTTCAATTCAGATTGTCTGATATATTGTAAAAAGTATCCACTATCCTTAATTTTCTGAAATGCATATGTGCAATTTGAACAAATTTCATCAAAATAGATCAAGAATGCACATGGCTATAAAACTGTATTAAATGAAAAAAAAGTTGTCTTTGCTTTATCTTTAAATGCATCCATAATGTGTTCTTTATATATGTCTTTAAAAGTTGAAAACTTTGCATGATAATACCTTATGGCAATTACAGCTTACCTAGTTCAAAGTCAAAATCGAGAAAACATAATTCAGTGATAAAGAAAAGCTAGTTGCTGAGTTACAACAGGTCATCTAGTGACCATTCGAAGTTACAACGGCACTAAAAAAAATGACTTACGACCATTTTTCATACTTAACCACCATTGCAGCATCCCCAGGGTCACGTGATCAGACTCTTGGCAACTGACTCATATTTATGAAGCTTGCCGTGCCCTGGGTTCACACGTTCACTTTTTGTGACCTTCTGACAAGCAAAGTCAATGGGGAAGCCAGAGGCGCTGAACCACCCTCTTACTAATTTAACAACTGCAGTGATTCACTTAACAACTGTGGCGAGGAAAGTCGTAAGGTGGGGCAAAAGCTCACTTAAAACTGTCTCACTTAGCAAGAAAAATGCTGGGTTCAGTTGTGGAGGACTCCCTCTCTTACGTATGTGATCTAGCCACCAGATTCTAGGCAACCCGTAGTTGTAAAATCAAAATGCCAGTCCATCAAAGCCCTCAAAATCTCCTCCCACTGTTGCCTTTTGATGTGCACTATTTACACCCATCCCTGAAAAAAATAAGAGGGGGCCCATTATGGCACATTTCTTCAGCACTGCGGATTAGTTCATATGGTAAAGCAAGTAACAACCCATCAAAACCATACAGTAAAAGCCCAGCCTCACAGACTTATTATTTTTTTAACCTGAGACACTACTTGCGTATGCTGCTGTCGCTACTCCCGGGTTGAAAGGATTAGCCGGTAGCCTTAGTTACCCGGGGAAGAGCCTGATTGGGCCTTCTTTCATGTGATGTGCCCACTGAAGTGTTCCCTAGCGATGTGCTCACAATTACTCGCTTATGGCAAAGGCTGGAGTGAGCGACGGGAGCTTGGCCCGCTCTGCAGCAGTACTTGGGTCCTGAAAGCGGGCTGGCCGATTATCAACCCAGCATCCCAGCACATCACATGATTATCTAGACCCGTACCAATCGGGCTTCAGGCCCGGGTACAGCACGGAGACGGCATTGGTCGCGCTGGTGAATGATCTCTGGCGGGCTCGGGACAGGGGTTGTTCCTCTGTCCTAGTCCTATTAGACCTCTCAGCGGCTTTCGATACCATCGACCATGGTATCCTGCTGCGGCGTCTCAGAGGGTTGGGAGTGGGAGGCACAGTTTTTCAGTGGTTCTCCTCCTACCTTCTGGGACGTTCGCAGTCGGTGTTGGCAGGGGGGCAGAGGTCGACCTTGAGGCCTCTCATTTGTGGAGTTCCCCAGGGATCGGTCCTCTCGCCTCTCCTGTTCAACATCTATATGAAGCCTCTGGGTGAGATCATTCGTGGTTTTGGAGTTGGGTATCATCAGTATGCTGATGATACCCAGCTTTTCATTTCAACCCCAAACCACCCCAGTGATGCCCTCGACATGATGTCCCATTGCCTGGAGGCGGTCTGTGTCTGGATGGGGAGGAACAGGCTTCGGCTCAACCCTGACAAGACTGAGTGGCTGTGTGTGCCGGCGTCTCGGGAAATTCAGAATATTCCATCGTTAATTATGGGGGGTGAGATATTACCCCCCGTAGATAGGGCTCGTAACTTGGGTGTCCTCCTAGATTCACAGCTCTCCTTGGATGATCACATAGGAGCTGTGACTAGGGGGGCCTTCGCCCAGGTTCGCCTGGTGCGTCAGTTGCGGCCCTATCTAGACCGGGATGCCTTGCGCACAGTCACTCATGCACTCGTGACCTCCCGTTTGGACTACTGCAATGCTCTCTACATGGGGCTGCCCTTGAGGACTACTCGGAGGCTCCAGCTGGTGCAGAATGCAGCCGTGCGAGTGGTGGTGGGGGCTTCCCGATACTCCCATGTAACACCTCTATTCCGTGAGCTGCATTGGCTTCCGTTTGTCCTCCGGGTAAGATTCAAGGTGCTGGTTACGACCTATAAAGCCCTAAATGGCATGGGTCCGGGTTACTTACGGGAGCACCTGCTGCCGGCATCAACTTCCCTTCGTCCAGTGCGCTCCCACAGAGAGGGCCTCCTTAGGGTGCCGTCGGTCAAAGAGTGTCGACTGGCGGCCCCCAGGGGGAGGGCGTTCTCTGTGGGCGCACCAGACCTTTGGAACCGTTTACCGGTGGAGCTCCGGACGGCTCCCGACCTTCGCTCCTTCCGACGTGACCTAAAAACATATTTATTTGAACAAGCCGGCCTGGTCTGATGGGTTTAGGGGTATTTTAACGTTTTGTATTAATCTATAGAATTGGGCTGTTGTATTTAATATTTCTTTTAATTTTTATATATTGTATTTTATTGTATTGCCCTGTACACTGCCCTGAGTCCTTCGAGAGAAGGGCGGTATAAAAATTAAATCATTATTATTATCCTAGCCACAGGAGTCACCCACCGTGCTCCGACGACTTGCACGTGATCCAAAATGTATCAATCAAATCAATAAGAAAAGGAAATTCCGCAAGCTTGTGCAAAATATTTCAGAGAAAAAAAATGGAAACTGTGCACTTTTACTCGTGACTATTTTGACTCAATGTCAGGTTACAGTGTAAATTGTCTTTTACTAGCGTTTCTAAGTCTAGTTTTCATAGGCTGATTAACCTGAGATGAGAATGCCAAAATTTGCTAATCCAAGTTTTAAATTAAAAATGCAACTAATTGCTTTTTAAGTGCAGTTTTTCAAGTGGTCACCTAAGAATTCACATACATTATTTCAAGGCTTCCATTCAGCCCCGAGATTCTCCAGTGCTTACGTAAATGTTGTCTAGCGTATGATTAAATCAGGACCTTGCTGAACACCCTCCCACCCAGTTCCTAAAACTAATACAGTAATCCCCACCCCCCAAAAAAATAGGAATTGGGGGAGGGAGAAAGTCATGTGGCCACTGGAACACCACCAATATGTGACTTAAAGCTGCTCTCATGTTTCTGGAGTATGGGTCAGAAAGTGGGCACGACTCTTTCACCAACATGTACCAATGCTAGATAACAGCCACCCGCCGTGAGGAGAAATGGTGGGTAGAAAGGCCATGCGCTTCCTAGATGAGCCTTGGAAAGACAAGAATAAATTGCGATCCTGGAAAAATGCAAGAGCACCACACAAACCCAAAGAATGAGACAGCGTTCCCCAGGGCCTGGGGGGAACGGATGAGCAATATCTCTGGATTCAAGAGGAAGGTCCACACTGATTTCAGAAACAAAGATATATACCATATTTTCTGGCGTATAAGACGACTTTTTAACCCATGAAAATCTTCTCAAAAGTCAGGGGTCGTCTTATACGCTGGGTGCTGAAACTTTAGGGACAGGGCTGGCTGGAAAACCTGGAGCGGATCTCCCATTTTGTCTGCGCAGGGAAAGCGGGACCAATTGGAGAAGAAGCTGCAGTCTGTGATTTTTTACAGGCTGGGGTCTGGGCGTCTTTCCTTCTAAAGTTGAAGAGCAGCTGTAGTCTATCCCAACTTGAAAGGCAGGTGGGGAATGCAGCAGTCAGAGCAGCTGCTTAGCTCTAAGGACACATTTGACTCAGGAACTGGGCGGGCTGGCTGGAAAACCTGGAGCGGATCTCCCATTTGGTCTTTTTTTTTAACCCCATTTATATCCTGCCCTTCTCCGAAGACTCAGGGCGGCTTACAATTTAAAGCACAAATCAATGTGCTTAGCAATAGCCTTCATTCTATGTATATGCCTGCTTATTAGGGCTCTTGCCCCCCCCAAGCAGCATTATTACAAAGTCACCTTATTGCCCCCAACAATCTGGGTCCTCATTTTACCTACCTCGGAGGGATGGAAGGCTGAGTCAACCTTGAGCCTGGTGGGATGCGAACCTGCACTAATTGCAGGCAGCTGGTGTTACTTAAGGCTCTGCGCAGGGAAAGCTTTAGAATGAATTAGGAAAATTTTAATCCACTTGCACTGTTTTATGTTTACATGTTTGATGACAAACAGCCTTATGTTTCTAAGTGACAGTTTTCCTACTAAGTACCTGCATGTCATAAGCATTTGAATTAAAATTACCATATTAAAATCAAATCTGATGTTTTTTAATTTTTATTTGGTGTGCGTTGGAAGAGGGGTAGTCTTATACGGCGAGTATAGCCCAAACCCTATAATTTAACAGGAAATGTAGGGGGTCGTCTTATATGCCCAGTCGTCTTATACGCCGGAAAATACGGTATACACACACACACACACACACACACACACACACACACATATATATACATACACGCACACATATATATACACACGCACATATATACATATATACATACATACACATACATATACATATACATACATACATATATATATATATATATAAGTAAATTTTTTGGCTTGTTAGCAAGCCAAAAAATTTACAGAAATATGAGCTGCCACTGCTGTGGCTACTGCCTGTAGATGGCCTTGGGCTAGGCTGAAACAGGAAATAAGATTTGTCCCGTGTCACACACACACATACACGTCTCTCCTTAACATTCCCTAAGCTTGGACCACATGGAGTTTACTCTGCCACTGACTGGAATCCAGGGCTGCATTTTCTTTCTGTTGGCTCTTTCCTGCAGTTTCTTTTCTGTTTCCAGCTGCCTCCGGGCTCCTTCCCGGTTCTTTTCCCCGACCATGGACCATCCTCTGTGATTTCTAGCTCTTCCAGCCGTGGCCTCCTCTGTTCCTCACCTCGTCCAGTTACTTCTCACTCCCGCACTTTCGCCTGCCAGACCTAGAGAGATCACTCCACATCCCACCAACCCTTCTTCTGTGATTTCTTTTATATATTTTTTTCTTTTTGAAACCTATATGCCAGCTCGCAGGTGATTCTAAGGAGTTTTTTTAAAACTGTTTTTCCTTTTCTCTAAAAGTGCCTACGTGCCAAAGCTGGGAAGCTGACAAATCACCACAGAGGGGGGAAAAAACAAAACAAAAAACTTTCATCTTGACAGTCACACGTAACATTTTCTGATTTAGTGCACTTCATCTTTCTACGTAAGCCAAAGTCAGAGTGAGAAGACAGACTAGTCTCCATGAGATGGAAGTAGTTATAGGTTCAAAGTCTATTGATTTTATCAAAAAGAACAAAAGAGACACTCCTAGGCCCAAAGCAGTCGGCCTTTCATGAAGCTTTATCAGCAGGTTACGGGGGGGGGGGGGGGGAAGGAATACCACCCAAGAAGGGAGAAAAGGAGAGGCTGGCTACAAGGCATCAGGACGAGTTGAAGTTGGTAACCCTTTTAGTTTCACAGTAGTGTGACCAAAGTGATCAGAGCTTCATCTAAGTTCCATTAATAAAAATCTGATTAAACAAACAGAACCTAAAACAATTTAGTACAATATCTATACATGTGTTTAATAAAGACAGGAAACTGTCAAACTATGTAAAGCCTGGGATAACCAGTTCTCTTAAGAGGGATGAGACTGATGCTTCATTCCCCTAACACACACACACACACACACATACATACACACACACACACAGATTCCCAACACTGGAATCTGCTCTTCATGACACACGTTAGTGAAAGTGAACCATGCCCTGATTTAACAGATCTCTGCAGACCTCAAAAAAAGAAAAAAAAGAGAAAAAAAAGGTTTGTCAGTACTCATAAAGCTACATATCTGTTACTAAGGATTTAAGGGTCCATCAGTCCATGGATAGGCAGATGGTGTGCAAATGGAGAAAATCCAATTAACATTGCTACTCTTCCCAGAATCAGTTGTCTAAAACAAAATCAGATGGAGCAAGGCATATAATTTTCCAAGAGGCACAAAGAACTCCTGGGTAATAGCAAATTCTCTGGAGACCACTAATTTGCATTGTCCGAGTAAATGAAGGGAAAAGGTGATTAATGGAACAGCAGATATGTAAGCATATTGACAGGGAGAAATTGATTGATTTCTCAGAAACAGGACAGTCATCAGACAATTTCTGGAACACATTAGAAGGAGAGGAGGAAAATGAGAGAACTAAACTGCCACCTCTGAAGCTTCCTCCTGGAGAGTGGCCTGCCAACCAGAATGATGGCAAAGCAAACCAATTGTGTTTATGCTATTCAAGGGATAGATTTGCACCCACAAAACAATCAAGAGCATTTAAAAAGGGCATCAAAAAAGACATCACACAGATATTATCCCCTCTAGTTGAATACTGATTAATATATTACTACGTTAGTTCCCACCCCTTGCGACATTAATAAGTAAAGGGAAAAAATAAAGAACTGTGATAAAAGGGGGGAAAAACAGTCAAAGACAAATAACGTAATAACCATAGTGCTTGAAAACCAATGGAAAGGTGAAGTGGGAGTCACACCGTGTTCTGTGGTACAAATGGGGAGGAATAGATGTTCCAGCCAAAAAAATCTGATAAGCTCTAAAACAGCGTTTCCCAACCTTAGGAACTTGAAGATGCGTGGACTTCAACTCCCAGAATTCCCCAGCCAGCTATGCTGGCTGGGGAATTCTGGGAGTTGAAGTCCACGCATCTTCAAGTTCCTAAGGTTGGGAAACGCTGCTCTAGAAGGCACCAAATGAAATACCACTACATGAAAAATCAAGACCACAGTGAAGAATTAAAGAAACTTCCATCTGTTTGAGATCTAACAGGAGCTACAGCACTATCTTGAGATCTAATTTCCTAAAATATTCCCAAGTAAAATGGGGGTGAGATTATAAAAGGAAATGTAGTTAAAATCATTTTATAACCAATTAACAGTATTGTTACTTACATCATCATACAGAAGATTCACAATGCCCTGTTGCATGCTGTCTCTTCTCCTGAAGAAATCTTCAAAAAAAAAATTGAAAATTTATATTGTAAAAATCCTGAACTTGTCTATACATACACAAAAATCTATGGAATATGACTATATTTTAAAATAGCCAAGCACAACAATACTTCATCCATTATCCATTCATTTCTACAATCATCAGAGGATAGCATATTCTGTAAAATCACTGGCAATACAATGGAATTACACCAGACTCCAAATAAGCCCGCAGATGTTTGTCACTCAATGTAAAGTCTTTTGCCATATTCACTGCAAGCTAAAGTAATCTAAAGAATAATGTCTGCCATCTTGTCAGTAGTAGGAGTCAAAACATTGGGACCTTGAAATGAGGCTTGAAGCTGACAACTGTTTGAGGGTACTCCCACTTTCACCTGAAAAAGCCTTTAACTAATGGCTATAGAAATCTGCTGCAAGAAAAAAATAGGAGAAATTTCCAAAGCTTCTTCCAGGCAAATATGTTCTACTTATGCAAACTAGTTTGTATCCCTAGCAGTGAATGCTTGCATTGCAAAACCAAAAAATATAATATACAAATCCCGCCCTTACCTGTTAAAGCACGAAGCTTCACACAGCACGCCACATAGTCATCAAAAGAAATTCTGCCATTTTTGCTGTAACGTTTTACAATAGCAATTAAAGTCTGTGGGCTTAGTCTGTATCCTAGACAAGTAATCAGAAAGAAAAACACACTTTCAGGACACTCATAAATAATTTAGAGTAGTTATAACCAATCTGAGATAGCAGAAGTTCAGCAGGGATACAGTGAATAAAATAGAGTACTTTTAAGACTACTCCTTAAGAAGAGTACTTTATTGCTCTATTGTGCAATTACAAAAAATTAACTTTCCCACATGTAGGAAAAGGAATAAAGTCCATCCATTTCTAAACTAAATTAGACAGCCAGCACTAGATCTGAATTCAGAAAACTCTGGCTTACATCTGTAAGTTAGATTTCTAGGTCAGCAAAGTTTTACTTACCCATAGCTACAATAACTTGAGTCAGTACATGAAATTCCACAGTTCCACTTCGGTCTTGATCAACCAACATGAAATTGTGTTTCCAAGCACTAAGAGCTGTCCAAAGTTCTTTAAATTCATTATATCCCATTTTTCCAGTATTTTGTCTCTAGTGTTATGTGTTAAGAAGCAGGCCATCTTGTGGACAGGTGATAAAAATGATTAAATAGTTTTACTTGTACGGATTCTGTTACTGTTCTGCACACTTGGGCTTCAATTTTGCTCATGTTTTAAACAGGTAAGTCATAAAGATCATTTAGCAAAAAAAAATTCTTCTTACTCTGCTCTTTTACAAAATACCCTATTAATCTAACTTTTAACGCTGATATTTAAGCAATTCTCAAATTAAGCTTGATTTTGGTGACAATAGCAATATCTCTACCTAGTTTTCTTAAGCAATATCATGGAAGTAGTTTGCCATTGCCTTCCCCCTTAGGATGTATTTTTCAATTCCAGAATTTCACTTACAGCCCTGGGATTTTGTTAAGTCATGCATTTAAGTTCCAACATTCTTGAGAGCATCAAAGGATAGCTTAGTGCTGCCACCTGCTGGGCATATACAAGATTCTATAGTATAGTACAAAAATTATACGGGACTTCTTCCACTTGATGACATATACGAGGGCAATTCGGAAATGAACCTCCATTTGGTTATCAATGACAGACACTCACAGATACAGAACTTTTATTAGACACATTATAAAACTACATTACTTTTCGACACAATCACCATTGAAATTGAGGCACTTGTCATGACCTCTTACAAGGTTTGAAATTCCTTAGTAGTCATTTGGTGCCAAATCTGGGCTATGGGTGTGTGCGTGTGTGTGATCAAAAACATCCCAATGGAACTGCTTCAAAAGTTCTTGGGTGCGTCCAGCAGTGTGCAGGCGAGCATTATCGTGAACCAATACACCGGAAGTGGCACCATAGAAAATCCCGCCAAATGTGAAGATGCCAAAGGAGTACTGCTAATAAAGTTCATGGAGCGTGGTTCAACCATCAATTCAAAGTCTACTGTGAAACGTTAACAAAAACTCAGACAAGCCATCTATAACAAGCGTTGGGGCAAGCTGACTGCCAGTGTGGTGTTGGCTCAGTTGGCATTTTCTTCACTCTAAATCTTTTCAGTACTACACAATCCAATATTTTTTCCCTGATCCTCATTTTTCCCCATTTTCCCTCATTACACAGTTACAATTTTGGTACTACTGATATATACAGTTAAATATATGCATCATCATATTTTATTATAAAAATAACAATATCAATTCATAAATCAATATCCTGTTTTTCGTGCTGTTGTTAAGATTTAATTTCCCATCAGTACTTAAAATATCTTGTCAGTTATGATTTTGTCAATAGTTACATTTATATAGCTAAGTTTTATTCATACCAATCCTCTTATTTCCTATTTCCCATATCAAAGAAATATATGTTATTCTAATTCTAAATTATATCTTTCATTATAAGTCTAATTATATCTAAGGGTCAGCTGTTCTTTTAATCTTATTCAAACAAGTATTTAAACATATAATGCTTCCTCTAAAAAGTCAAATCTTGTTTTTTAAATCTCTCATCACCCAGGAATTTTCTATTTTTGCAAAAATTGCTTGGCATTGGAAGACAATTTAGGTAGGTTATTTTTGCGGGGGAATTCCACCCATTTACATTCCTTAAACAACTCCGTTTCCTTCTCCCTCAATTTCTCTTTTCATTGTCTCCCAAGGTGTGACATTTCCCCTAAAAGCTCTATATTCCATTTTTAAAAATCTTCTTCCTTGCCATCAAATGTATTTTGCAGACCTAAGGGGTAAAGGGTCTTTTGCATTTTCATTGTTATGGCTAAGTCTTGCAGTATTTTGTTCGTATATGGTCGTTTATATTTCCCTTATATATCTCTTCCGTCTCTAAATCCATTTCCTCTGCTTCGTCTTTTGATTTCTGGTTTATTTGTTCTTAATTTGTAGTCGTTGTCTGGGGACTTTCTAGCTGTAGATTTAATTTGGAGATTTGCTCATTTATATTATTCAAATTGTTTTTAGTCTCATTATGCTTTCTTTTTATGTCCTCTTTGTATGCAACAATTGTTTGGTGAATTAGTTGTAGCATAGAGTTTATTTCCATTGTTTGTTTTCTTGAGGCATGTTCCTGGAGATCCTCTAGTATCACCAGTCTCAGTAATAGTATGTAGCCTTTATAATCCAATAGGTTCCGTTGGGATGTTTTTGATCACCCTCCCATAACGCAGATTTGACGCCAAGCGACTACCACTAAGGCATTTCAAACCTTGTAAGAGGTTATGACAAGTGCCTCAATTTGAATGGTGATTATGTCGAAAAGTAATGTGATGTTGCAGTTTTCTAAAGTGTATAATAAAAGTTCTGAATCTGCGAGTGTCACTGGTAACCAAACGGACGTTTACTTCCGAATTGTCCTCATATAAGTCCTTTCTTTAAAAGAGGAACTGTAACAACAAAAAAACCCCTGGAAATCTATTGTTTATGCATTGGAAGCAATCTGAAATGGAACACAGCTTTCTTACATATTTATTTTAAAATCAAAGTGAGGTAGCTCAGATTTCAAATTTAACAAATGCAGAAATGTATTATCTTATACAACTTCCAAACATTTTACAGACTGCCTGAACATCAGGATAGACAACTTGTAGCTTTCAATGTGGATCTAAGCCCTTTTTGCAACCTCTGGACACCCCAAAATTGTGCCACTGAAGTTTAGTGGAGAAATGACTGAATGTGTAACATAATTTCCATTTGTTCTAATAAAATAAGAAAAACAAGCACATGAAGTCTCCTGTGAACCTCATGCATCCATCAGGTAAAAGCCATAGTCCCACAAAATTAGAAGGGGTCACAATTTCCAGCCTGACCTCTCTGGGAGCATCACTGCATCGTTAATGTGCAAAAATACTAAGACATTTTCCTGCTTTGTTTAGCTCTTTTGACAGCTGATTTACAGTGGGCTGTAAATAAGACTGATTACAGTCTACAATGGGACACGTACAAATCAATCTTTAATGAGACCTATTAAGAATATATGCAACCAGAAAACCTAGCTGCATATATTTTAATCATTGAATGAACCAATTAAATATTCCTACTTGTTCATAATCCTTAGTAGAGAATCAGACTGATCCTGCCATTTCTGTCCTTTTATGTATAAAATTAGTCTTCATCAGGTGACTCCCACCTCAGACAACAAACAAAAATGTATCCTAAGTTATTTAACTCAAAAGGTATAGTTTTCAATTTTATGACACACTGCCCAACTTTGAACAACTCAATCTGAAGACTGGCATCTTGGATAAATTTCTAAAACAGGCAATTGTGGTTCCAGCTAAGCCGGATGAAGAAAAAGAAGAGACTGTGGAAGGAAGTCTGACGCTTGTTCATAGTTTGATATGCTGGAAATGTCTGCACAAATTGCTCTGTAATTCAAACTTTCCTAACACATACTCTCACCTGTATTACATATTGAGGTTTTTCAAGAGACATTGACTCTGGAACTGGAGAAATAAGCTCCATTAAATTCAGTGGGACTTACTTTAAAAAAAAAGACATCCAGAAACAGACCAATTCAGCTACATATTCTTAAAAGGATACATCTAACATTGATATCATAATTCTGCAGGTCTCCAAGCTGAATGCTGAAATTACAAACAAAGTATTAATTCTACAGCACCCCATCCATTTCAGTTTTAATCATTAGTGTTCAAAACAGGACCAGCAAGGCAATCTCACTGAAAGGATTACCATTCAAACCTACTGACTGTAACAATTTGTTGAGAACAGAGCACCAATTGAAATCTGATTTCTCAGCTGGCCAGTTTTCCCAGGCAGAAAGGTAGTTAAGAGGCGATAGATGACATTTGAAAGCCAAGTCAAGAATGGTACTACTACAAGGAGGGCAGTCAGGTACCTTTCATGTATTACAGAGAGAAATATTAACAGAGAGGTATTCTGTTAATCAAGAAATAACACTATGTAATGTCTGAATACAACTTCTCTTTTCCCTCCGCTAGGCATCCCTCCTTCATCACATCCTCTCATTTGCTCTTTCTCTTTCTGCTTAAAGGAATGGAGAAGGGATGTTCCCAGGAATAGATGATGGTATATACAATGTAATTTTGGGTACATGCAACTAATTTTATATTAGTTTAAGGATCTTGTAATGTAGTTAAAGGGAAATGAATACAAAGAAAAGGTTTATTAATTGAATTAACTGTGATTAAGTACTGCTGCCAAAGTCACTGGAAGTTGGGTAGCATAAAAAAATATTACTTTTGTTCTGGACCTTCTTTTTTTAAGACTGTGGCTTCTGCCAGAGATAAATGTTAACTTATACAGGTAGTCCTCGACTTACAACCATTCATTTAGTGACCGTTCAAAGTTACACCGGCACTGAAAAAATTGACTTATGACCATTTTTCACATTTCCGACCACTGAGGCATCCCCATGGTCACGTGATCAAAATTCAGATGCTTGGCAACTAACTCATATTTATGACGGTCGCAGTGTCCTGTGGTCACGTGATCCCCTTTTGCAACCCTCTAATAAACAGTCAATGGGGAAGCCAGATTCACTTAACAACTATGTTATACAGTGGGACAAAAAAGTATTTAGTCAGCCACCAATTGTGCAAGTTCTCCCGCTTAAAAAGATGAGAGGCTTGTAATGTTCATCATAGGTATACCTCAACTATGAGAGACAAAATGGGGGGAAAGAATCCAGGAAATCACATTGTAGGATTTCTAATGAATTAATTTGTACATTCCTCGGTAAAATAAGTATTTGGTCACCTACAAACAAGCAAGATTTCTGGCTCTCACAGACCTGTAACTTCTTCTCTAAGAGGCTCCTCTGTCCTCTACTCGTTACCTGTATGAATGGCACCTGGTTGAACTTGTTATCAGTATAAAAGACACCAGTCCACAACCTCAAACAGTCACACTCCAAACTCCACTATGGCCCAGACCAAAGAGCTATCGAAGGACACCAGAAGCAAAATTGTAGACCTGCACCATGCTGGGAAGACTGAATTTGCAATAGGCAAGCAGCTTGGTGTGAAGAAATCAACTGTGGGAGCAATTATTAGAAAATGGAAGACATACAAGACCACTGATAATCTCCCTCGTTCTGGGGCTCCACGCAAGATCTCACCCCGTGGGGTCACAATGATCACAAGAACGGTGAGCAAAAATCCCAGAACCACATGGGGGGACCTAGTGAATGACCTGCAGAGAGCTGGGACCAAAGTAACAAAGGCTACCATCAGTAACACACTACGCCGCCAGGGACTCAAATCCTGCAGTGCCAGACATGTCCCCCTGCTTAAGCCAGTACATGTCCGGGCCCGTCTGAAGTTTGCTAGAGAGCATTTAGATGATCCAGAACAAGATTGGGAGAATGTCATATGGTCAGATGAAACCAAAGTAGCACTTTTTGGTAAAAACTCAACTCGTGTTTGGAGGAGAAGGAATGCTGAGTTGCATCCAAAGAACACCATACCTACTGTGAAGCATGGGGGTGGAAACATCATGCTTTGGGGCAGTTTTTCTGCCAAGGGACCAGGACGACTGATCCGTGTAAAGGAAAGAATGAATGGGGCCATGTATCGTGAGATTTTGAGTGAAAACCTCCTTCCATCAGCAAGGGCACTGAAGATGAAACGTGGCTGGGTCTTTCAGCATGACAATGATCCCAAACACACCGCCCGGGCAACGAAGGAGTGGCTTCGTAAGAAGCATTTCAAGGTCCTGGAGTGGCCTAGCCAGTCTCCAGATCTCAACCCCATAGAAAACCTTTGGAGGGAGTTGAAAGTCCGTGTTGCCCAGCGACAGCCCCAAAACATCACTGCTCTAGAGGAGATCTGCATGGAGGAATGGGCCAAAATACCAGCAACAGTGTGTGCAAACCTTGTGAAGACTTACAGAAAACGTTTGACCTCTGTCATTGCCAACAAAGGGTATATATAACAAAGTATTGAGATGAACTTTTGTTATTGACCAAATATTTATTTTCCACCATAATTTGCAAATAAATTCATTAGAAATCCTACAATGTGATTTCCTGGATTCTTTCCCCCCATTTTGTCTCTCATAGTTGAGGTATACCTATGATGAAAATTACAGGCCTCTCTCATCTTTTTAAGTGGGAGAACTTGCACAATTGGTGGCTGACTAAATACTTTTTTGTCCCACTGTATCTTAATAACTGCAGTGATTTTTGCTTAACAACTGTGGCAAGAAAGGTTGTAAAATGGGGTAAAGCTTACTTAACTGTCTTGCTTAGTAACAGAAATATTGGGGGGGGGAGATCAATTTGAATTTAGGGCCATCTTTCTTTTACTACCTGCAATAATCTAATAATCTTTCTTTTACTACCTAATAATCTAAGAGGCAATGTGTAAAAAATGAAGGATGAGCAACTTGTAGGTTACATAGAGAACTTAGAATTAATTTTTATACCTTTGAGAGGATCCTCCATCCGCACCTGCAATTTTCAAACTACACTAATTTATTTTCAACAGAGATTAATATATGTGTGTTCCTTCTCTCTTTAATATACTTCAAAACTAGGGGGAAATTATTCAACTATCTGGATCCTGCTTGACTTGGAAACATCACTGGGTTGTCACTGGCAAAACATCTGAAGATAAAAACTATCAACATCCCCAAATGTGCTCTCTGGATACAAAAACTGAGTTCTCCCATTACAGATTCCAAAGGTGCTTTTTCACAAGGCAAAACAATTACATGTATATTATAAAACAGTTCAGAATAATACATTCTATAACAATCTTACGAGAATATGTTCCACTGATTCCAGACTGTGTTAGACATCTCTGTAATTCCTCTGCATCCACTTCACCATTCTGTAAAATGAATGCACATAAATATGAGGTTCAAGAGATTAGCAAAACTGGTAATAGAAAATCAAGTATTTATGCATCCTATACAGTTAACACACTGTCCTACTTAAACTCAAATAGTTTACTTCACAAATATACTCTTATATTATATTATATTAAATATAAATTATATATTTGCTATACTAGTTATTTTACATAAGTAAATCACAATGGACATGTTTTCAAAATCACAAAATAAACTATAACTTCCTCATTCGTGACATCTTACAAGGACAGATTAATCATAAAAACTCATTTTCACAAATGTTGAACTTAAAAAAAAACTGTTTTATGTGCAAGTTTTGCAAATTATGAGACAAACCATTTAAAATAAACAAAAAAAAAACTTCTCTCCCTATTTCTTCATTCCAGGCACATCCTACAGAGTTTCTCAGGTTAACTCAAATCCAGCTCTATACAAAAATATACAAGACCAAAAATTCGTTAAGTTTATCGAATTATAGAATACAAACATAAAGCTCATCAAGACAAAATAATCTATATAATGAAAGCCTTTAAATTAATTCTTGAGGCTACCTCAACATCCATGTCAATTTGCTATCTGTTTGAGCAACTGCAAATTCTCACATGGGAGAATATTCACTCACAAAGACATGAAATACAGCCTTTCAGCTACCGTACCATAGCATTAGTGAGGCATTATCTTGCTAAAATGACAAAAAGAATCTTATCTCAAAATACGTTAAAAACATAAAAGTAAGCAACCAAATATATATCTTATTAGCCTCCAAGTAAATTTAAAACAATGATTAAAAAAAAGTTTGTGAGCTTTGCCAATGAAAGCATAAGGAATGGTGGGTATTGAAAATCCTGTTGCTTGATTTGGCCTTAAGCAAAATTCATTAATCTAACATGGGAATCATGTACTGACTTCTCAGATTTCTCAGAAGTGTTTTCCAAACTGAATGGGCCTATCTTTTTCCTGGCTAAATTAAGAAAAAATAGAATCGTTCTCGATAGAAAGAAAACATTACTCATAGTGACAAAAATTCAGTTAGGCACGGTATAGCTTTTCTACTAGATCTATGTAATTGAGGGGGTTGTTCATAATGATTGTACAAAACACAAACATACTTTTGTATTTACCACCAAAGCAAAAGGATTTTCACTGGATAAGTTCACAGGGCACAAGGAAAAGATTAAATGAATCTTGATTTAGACATTTCTGAGTCTCACTGTCAGTTCATAATGCAAGAACACTCAGAAATTATTTCACTGCCTTTCTTTGCCCTCCCCTCCAAAAACAATGTTACTGCAAGTTTCTACCTGATCAGTTCTTTTGAGTGTCAAAGGCCCACGCTTCCATCACCCCACTGGTCTTGCTATATGGCAGATGACATTGTGCTTATTTGACTGGTACTTCAGGAGTGAATGTTTATTCCTCCTATAAAAAACTAAATTTACTAAAATATTACAGTTGAGAATTAAGAAAAAAATATGGAAGTCGGCAATGATGATCCTACTTATGAAAAACTAAAAACACAGAAAAACTCCCTGTTCCAAATAGCTACTTTAAAGCAGTGGTTTTCAAACTGTGTTCTGGAAAACTCCCAAATTCCTTAGAAACTTATCATGTAGTCTTCAATAGAATCAGTCGCATTATTTCGCCGCCCCCCCAAAATATAGGTTACTGTACCATCTATGCCACTAAACCTCTTCTGTAGAACTGTAGAAGTTGCAATAGAAACCTGGGGATATTCTAGGCTATGCTCTGTACAATTGCAAGCATTTTACATCTGAGGATGTTAGGCTACATTAAACAAACCTTACAATTGTGCTTAGAATTCCAGCCCATTTATTCAAAATCATACAGGCTGATCCGGACAACTTACTCCAGAACATACTGCACAATCCTTTGCTATGCAATTGAATTCTACAGCAGACATATAGCATGTTCTTTAACAATGTCAGCAGAGAAAAACTTCTCTCAAGATAAAGAGTTTGAAAACCCTGCTGTAAAGCAATGGAAAAAAAAATGAAAAAGCAATGGTATTTCATGTTTTCCTCACTTGCAAAAAAAAAAGGATCACCTAGTAGAAATTTTTAGTTGCAATCAATATTTGAAATGAAATAGTACTAAATATAATTAAGAGCTCTGTGCACTATGTAAACTGTTCTGCATCTATTTTTAGATATCTATTTTTATAACTATTGTCATACTATCTAGTACAGGGGTCTTCAAACTTGGCCCTTTTATGACTTGTGGACTTCAACTCCCAGAATTCCTCAGCCAGCGTGCTGGCTGAAGAATTCTGGGAGTTGAAGTCCACAAGTCATAAAAGGGCCAAGTTTGAAGACCCCTGATCTAGTATATTCCTATAGGAACTTATTTTGGGTAGTAGAAAGATCGTCTATTTTTTGAAACGTGCATATACTATTCCTTATAATTCCAAGAAATTATACTGCTGGGAAAATTATCTTTTCTACCCCAAACACCTACTTTTTCTTGGGGACTTAGCAGCTCACACTATCAACTCCATTTTGGCTATTCTTTGCTAAGTCTGTCTTAACATTTCAAATAAAAGTCAAGAGTTGAACTGTTTCCAAAAGAGTCTAGTGGAATTTAGAGAAATTCCCAGAATGAGAAAATATATATATATATATAAAATACTGCACTCCCATTTACAACTATAAAAAAGAAAACTGTTTTATGAAGTAGCTGGTCACCTTTCTAGGCAAAATTCATGGTAGAGAAAAGAAGCAATTCATTGACCCACACTTGTATGGGATACTATTTCAAGCAGTTGCTGCTCTAATGAAACCAATATTCTGAACTGCCTTTCTTGTCATTCCTGTCCTCTATCAGAAGACAGTCTACAGGGAAAGCAAATACTGTGCCATAATTTGACAGTTAAGACTCATTTCTTCTTCCGTGAAAATGTTAGTAAGAACAGCATTTTACAAAAACATTGCAATTTGAAAATAGCCGTTTCTCTGAATATCCAATAGGGCCACTTTTTTTTTTTAATCTTTAGGCACTCATCAACATAATCTATTTTCAGATTAGAGAATGAGTTAAAGTATATTCTGGCATCTATTTCTTTTCACAATTTAATCACCAATAAGAGAAAATACTAGCTTCCAAAAGCATTGTAGTTTTAATTGTTGAACTGCATGTATTTTTCCAATTGTCCACAATTTAAATTTACTTCACCGGTGTAAGTTTAGAATCACGTAAGCTTAGCGACTTAAGTAACTGTCACCATTTTGGCAGTAAAATCACTTTTCCTCCCTAAACTGCCCTGGCTATCAGAGAGCAAACAGAATTTAGCACTGGCTGAAATGAATGGTTCCTGTACCTTGTCAATAAGCAAATAAAACAGATCAAAGAGTATCCTACACACAAAAATCCATTTTCAAAATAAACTACCATTAAATCCCTTCAAATTAGCTCAGAATTAAAAGCTCTCTATGTGGGTGATGATAAACATTCAAAGGATAGTGTGTAAGAAGGCAGTTCTTACATGGTCACAGATCCTCAAATGGAATACAATATAGAACCAAATGGGTTGTGCCAGAGACATGAATGCTAGAAATACCATACTATTATTGCTATTATTGTGGAGATGCTAACTGATTTATTAAACAAATGCCTTATGACTGTAAGGCATTCTTTGTAAATAGTATAAAAATTAAAATGCAAGCAAAAGAATAAACGTAAAGAAAAGTTGCTCACCTGAAACTGGAGTTCTTCATGAATATTGCTTTTGCAGTTCCACACTCTTGAGAGAATGCAAATTGGCATCAAAACTCCCAAAACGCTCTAGAGACCAATGACCTGTGGGGCCATGCATATGCCCTTTGGTGAATCTTCACTATAACCTTTTAACCAGTCCTTTCGCCCAGATTATACAGATATGGCTTCTGTATTTCTCAGTACGTAGTCACATAAAATGTACAGAACTCTTCCAAACTGAAGCCTGATGAACATTCACTTAAACATGGATTCACTACGTTTATATTATATAAACCTTGATGTACTGTAGCTATCCTAAGTTGCCAGATATTCCGACAAATGAAATTGGCTGAAGATCGTGGTCCAATTAATGAGGTCAAAAATCAAACTTACAATACATCTCCCATTCTCTTACGGAGAAAGTATAAAATTTAATTCTTTAAAATATTATCATAGGAAGGCAGCTTTATATTGCTTGCCTGTATCTACATTTAAAAACTGGTTATGGATTCCATGCAAACGAACAGATTAGCTGAAGGTGAATTTCTCTTTTCTCTCTCTCAGTCCAGCTGGATATTATGTTGGTCACAGATGGGGAAAAAAAACCCTTATCTTCATTTCCTTTTCTTCTTCTATTGAGCTGTTTAATATAAAACTTTAAAAACAAGCCTAGAAAACTAGCAATCTACATGGTAGCTGTAGACGAAAAGCTATCTTGTGCTCTATGGCCAGTCATATTAAAAAATTAAAGGCAAGCAATTTTATAGGGTCATTTCTAAGGGTGCAATACCAATAATACTGTCAGTACATCCACTGCCAACAAAACCCTGACATTATGGAGTATTTCTAACACTGATCAGCAGGAAAAAAGTGACTCTCTTTCAAAACTTTAGGATAATTACTTAAACTGACCTACCTGTCCAGCAGTAGCACTGAAGAATGCCCACAAGGGATCAACAGCAGCACCAGCATAGGCACCAGAATAAACAGAATATCCAGAAGATCCATCATGGGCTACAGTTTGAACCCCTCTAGGGACCGGTTGTCCCACTGCCATTTGCATTGGCATCTGACCATGGTAAGCACCATACTTTTAACAAAAAGAAGAGATACATTTTACTATGTTCATCACCCTAGCACCAGGCATGTATGTACAAATCCCCCAACTTTGGGAAAACACTTTTTTAAATTTTCAAAATCCAGTGAAACATGTTTGAAAGCTATGTTTCATTACTATATAACTAATAGAATATATTGGTTACATAATAATGAAACATAGCTTTCACAATACAGTTAGTCCTCGCTTAATGACAGCCCTGCTTATCAACCATTCTAAATTACAACACTGAAAATTAACTTTATTGCCAGTCCAGATACTTACAACCATTGCAGAATTTCTGGAGTCATGTGATTGAGATTTGAATATTTCACAACCAGCAGACATTTACAACTGTTGCAGTCCTGTGGTCATATGATTGCCATTGTGTATTTCACAGCCAGCTTCCAACGGGCAAAGTCAATGGGGGAAGCCAGATTCACTTAACAGCGGTATATATCCCCCTCTTTTTTCTCCTTTTTGCATTTTCTATTTTTCTTCTTCATATTTTGTATATTTGTATTATAAAAAAATCTTAAGCATTAAAACTCTTTAATAATCAGTGTAGCAGTGTTTTCTTCCCATTTTAATATAGGATTAAATATGAACTCAGCAGGAGTTTCCCATGTCAGGAAACAAGTCTTAATATATTTAATATATTTAGATATTTTAAAAAATATATAGATAAAGCTCTGCTAACCCTGCTCCTTCATTTAACATTAGATCAAGACCCAGAGGATATGGCATTGGCAGCAAAGTACAAAAAAAAAAGCTGAACAGGGCCATATCAAGTTAATACTTGGATAGAAGACCACCCAGAAATCTCAGAGTTATAAAATAGATTGGGAAATTGATAAAACATCTCAGAAAGCATTAGCAATAAGTACAAATCATGTCTTTTTCCTGCTAAGGAAACTGCATGGATTTGCTACCTTGACTCAAAAATACTTCCATTGTTTTCCTTAGCACATAACCAATTTCCTATATTACTTTCTTGGTTAAATTAAGTGTTTCATACCACCCACATAATTTTGCTAAATGACAAATTATTTCTATATTGCTGGTGTCAAGAGAACAATACAGATATGTTGACATTATCACCAGAACTCAAAATGGGTTTGTTAGAAGCCCCACAAATTAGGCAGGAAAATTATCTGGAATACGGCAGGGTGGACAGAAACACCTCACCTCACTTCCCCTTTCCCATGGGTAGGCAACCTTGGCTCTTTTATGACTCGTGGACTTCAACTCCCAGAATTCCTGAGCCAGCCATGCTGACTCAGGAATTCTGGGAGTTGAAGTCCACGAGTCATAAAAGAGCCAAGGTTGCCTACCCCTGCCCTTTCCTATTACCTATTTCTATTGGTATGACTATCACTTTGTTGGTTGTACAGATAGTCCTTGACTTATGACCACAATTAAGCCCAAAATTTCTGTTGTTAAGTGAAACATTTGTTAAGTCAGTTCTGCTCTATTTCATGACCTTTCTTGCCACAATTAAGTGAATTGTTGCAGCTGTTAATAACCTGGTTGTTAAGTGAATCTGGCTTCCCCATTGACTTTGCTTGTGAGGTCACACGACCTTGAGACACAACAACAACGGGTCAAAATTATGAACTAGGTGCCAAGCATCTGAATTTTGATCCCATGATCACGGGGAAAGCTGCAAAGTGTTAAAAAATGGCCGTCATATTTTTTCAGCGCGTATAATTTTGAACAGTCACTAAACGAACTGTTGTAAGTCGAGGGCGTCCTGTATCTTATTATTTGTGATTTATCGCTTTGTTGCTTGCATAAATACTGAAACCTCTGCTTCGGAGACTAATTGTCTATCTGCATTTGCCCAGTGAAGACTATTCAAATTCCAATAGGCCCAAAAGCGTTTTTAAAAAGGTTGTCTCCTTGGATAAAAATGAAGAGGCGCTCATATAGCCTGTACTATGGTATCTGCAACTTACTCCCACCTAGTCACCTTCTACTACCCTACTTGGGGTGGGGTGAGGTGGGGTTGGAGAGAAACGACAGGAAAGTTCAGGCCATATGGAGGCCGCAATAACATCTCCCTAGTCCAGGGGTAGGCAAGCTTGGCTCTTTTTATGACTCGTGGACTTCAACTCCCAGAATTCCTGAGCCAGCCTGGCTCAGCCTGGAAACCTCTCCCTTTCTCCTCAGCATGGCTGGCTCAGGAATTCTGGGAGTTGAAGTCCACGAGTCATAAAAGAGCCAAGCTTGCCTAGCCCTGTCCTAATCAAAGACAAGGGTGGGTGGGGGAGAGAAAAGAGGCACTGCTCGGGTTTGGAGTAGAGCAGGGGCCGGCAACCTCGGCTCTTTTATGACTCGTGGACTTCAACTCCCAGAATTCCTGAGCCAGCTATGCTGGCTCAGGAATTCTGGGAGTTGAAGTCCACGAGTCATAAAAGAGCCGAGGTTGCCGGCCCCTGGAGTAGAGGGAAGAAGAGATCTACTTTGTAGACTGAGGCGGGGGGGGGGGGCAAGGGGACCCAATCGAGGAGACCCGCCAATGAAAGATGAGAAAGAGAAAATATCTTTTAAAACCAAGAAGGGCAGCCAGCCTTCAAGCCAAGCTAAGGAAAGAACCAAGAAGCTCGGCGGGCTCTGGCGCCTTCCCGTTTTTCCCGACTCACCGCTCCGAACGCCGGATACGTCATGCCGAATTTGCGAGAGAAACAACCGTTAAACGGCGCGCGGAGGAAATCCGTCAGCCGAATTCGAAGCTCGGCGGAATTTCTAATCCGCCACAAACAACTCCCGTTCCTCAAGGCCGCAGTCGCCGCCTTCGCTTTCCTAAGTCGGTCTGCGAAGAGGCGGAACTTCCTTTGGTCACGCACCCTTCCGTTTCGCCTTCCTATTGGATAAGGCCGTCGTCCACTTCCGCTCAAGACCGTTTCGGAAGATGAGGAGGCGGGGAGAGGAGAAGAAGTGTATGGTGTGCGTGTGGGGGGGGGGTGGGGGGGGGGAAAGGAATGAAGAAGGAAGTCCCGCCCACTCCGGAAATGGACGTTGAGGTAAAAGGGGGACGTGCAATTGTAGTTTCGGAAAGGAACGGAAGTCAGCGTGGCTGTATTCTCCCTTAAAAGGCAGTGAAGCCGTTTGCATTTCCTTTAAAGAGACAGAGATTTAAGCCTGCTATCAACGTAAGAGATTAATGATGGATGTAGGTTTTTTTTATGACAAAACGTATTGCTTGCGCTTAACCATTTCTCTATTGGGGGGCGGGGGGGGCTAGTTTCCCCTGCAGTGTAGTTTCCTGAATATTTTCTGTCTAGAAATGGACGTGTCCATTTTTATTTTTATGATGAGCTCAAAAGTCTTTTTTTAAAGTTCGGCCAACAAAAAGGTACTCTCTTCATATCTCAAAATTGTTACCCTATTTTTGATTTCACGTTATTACTCCAATTCTGGCAATGCATGCATTTTTGGAAGCTAAGCAAATATTGGGATAATAATAATAATAATTTTATTTGTATACCGCCCTTCTCCCGAAGGACTCAGGGCGGTGAACAGGGCAAACATATAAAAATACAAGAATACAAACATTAAAAGAGATTAAACAGGTGCCCAGAAGCTAAGAACAATGAATTAAAATACATTAAAACAATATTAAAATCTAAACCCATCAGGCCAGGCCGGCTTGTTCGAACAAGTAGGTCTTCAGATCGCGTCGGAAGGAGTGAAGGTCGGGTGCCAAACGGTTCCACAATTCCGGCGCGCCCACAGAGAAGGACCTCCCCCTGGGGATAATGTATCCTTGCCTAGTTCCTCTTCCTGTTATGAACCACTGTTTCTCCACTTTTGGTTATTGAAGTAGGGAGTCATTTTTTGTTGTTCACTATAAAGATTCCTTTTAAAAATCAGTGTATTTGTACACCGGTTGACTTCTAATATGACCTATACCAGGGGTAGGCAACCTTGGCTCTTTTATGACTCGTGGACTTCAACTCCCAGAATTCCTGAGTCAGCATGGCTGACTCAGGAATTCTGGGAGTTGAAGTCCACGAGTCATAAAAGAGCCAAGGTTGCCTACCTCTGACCTATACAATCAAAGATGTTGTAATCCACATGTAGCGTAACCCCCTCAAAGGCCTTACCTTCCTGTTACGCCCAGCAGCCGCACTCTCAAGGTGTTGATAGAGTGTCCTTTTTAGCGGGAGCTCACGCAGAGTGAAGGGGGTGGCAGGTTCTTCTCATCAACGGGGTTTACAGGAACAAAGATGAACAACTCCTAGCCTCGACAGTCAGTATGTGACAGCGTTTATCAACCTCCTTGGCAGTCGTGGCAATAATAGTCAATGGCTTGTAGCAGCTGCTTGGAAAAACGTCGGGGGGAGGCCCTCCGGTTCCAGGCAGCAGCGGAAAGCACTAGCAAAGATACTCTGCACTCCACAGCAGCAGCTCCCCACAATGTCTTCAGCTTGCACAGGTGATAATGATCAAAGTTAGGATGGCCGCTGGTCTCCAAAGCAGTAGTGACCAGCCTCTCCTCCGTATACCCAGCAATAGAATTTTTCAGTCCCAATACCACAGATCTTAGAGCAGGGGTGATCTTTCTGACCCTCGACCAAACCATTAGGCCAGAAGAAAGAGAAACGTGCTTCCTTACCCATGGGGTTCACGCAGGCTGGGGGAAGTTTGACTTCTGTCCAAAACCTGAGAGGGGCTATTGCATAGGGACTGGATATAGGAAATTTATTTATTTTTATTTTATTTTATTTTAATTCCATTTATATCCCGCCCTTCTCCGAAGACTCAGGGCGGCTTACAAGCTTAGCATTATGTACTTTCTTGGGGATTATGTACTTTCTTGGGGATGCAACTGGTGCCAGAAGGGGAAGAGGAGTATGTGTGACTCTCTTTACTGCATGATGAATTTGGATCTGCTGAGACGATCTCTAGTTTATTGTTTTGGTTGGAACACATGTATCAGAAGTGGGGTGAGAAGCTGTCTGAATATATAAGGTTTCTGAATAGATTATTATATCAGGTTGTGGAAAGGGGAGGATTGGACCCAGCCGAGGTAGAACAAGCCAGGATAGAACAACTCACCCAGGGTGCTCTAGTTTCAGACCCTGTTTGGAGCCAAATAAAGGTCGAAGCTAGGGGGAGTGTTTGGGGGTATCACGAACTTATAAGGAGAGTTTGGGTGACCGAGGTAGTAGAGGAGGCTAAGGAGGTGACAGCTTTATCTTTAAAGCCCTACATGGCTTAGGCCCGGGATACTTGCAGGACCATCTGCTGCCGGGAACGAATTCCCATCGCCCTGTACGCTCACACAGAGAAGGCCTCCTCAGGGTACCGTCGGCTAGACAATGTCGGCTTGCGACCCCCAGGGGAAGAGCCTTCTCTGTGGGAGCGCCAGCCCTGTGGAACCAGCTCGCCCCTGAGCTTCGGATGGCCCAAGATCTCCGATCCTTTCGCCGCGGCCTCAAAACATTCCTTTTCCACCTGGCTGACCTGGACTGACAGGGAGTTTAATTATGTTTACAATTTTAACTCTAATCTTTAATTTATTTCAATTTTAAATTTTAATTTACTGTACAGAGACCTTTAATTTTTGTTGTTGTTAGCCGCCCTGAGTCCCTCGGGAGATAGGGCGGGATATAAGTCCCATAAATAAATAAATAAATAAATAAATAAAAAATCAATCAATCAATCTTCAGGTCACCCAATTCCTGTATAGGTATGTACGTCACATATCTATCATAAAAATCCCTATACAGTAGTGTAACTTGCGCACCCAAATTCGAAAGGGCCTTAGTGTAAATACCTTCCACTTGCACTGACACCATTGGAGAAGGGCCCACCAACTTCTGGGGAACCCCAATAGTGGGAAGCCCAGTGTCTGGTTTAACGACCCATATTTGATTCCCCAAAGACTGTCGCTGGAGCCCTGTTGCTCTAATTTCTGGCAGTTCAAAGGAACAGAGATTTCTTGCTAAAGGGGGTACTCCTGTCACTCCCACCTTCCGTGAGGGCTTCCAAGTAAAATCCCTCTTGCCAGGGCTGACTGATATCACCGGGCACCCATCTAGCTCCCTCACTGGGGCCCTTGACAGTTTCCTGACTGAACTGGGTTCCCTGATTTTCTGTACTGTTTCATACATGTATGCGTGTAATGCCCCACACCCCCACAATTGTAACAAACCACTGGTCTCGTTGAATTATTAGAGTGGACGGGCCCATCCCCCCATCAGTTGGCCCAACCCGACCTCTGAGGGCAAGCCACTCATTACTATCCAGGAAGCCATTATCTTAGTTAAGTCTAGTATCTGAGCTTGTATCGTTGTTAACCGATTGTCATCCTCTCTAACCTTTCCCACTCCTGGCCTAAGGGCCGTCCCGCCGGCATCCCAGCTGTCACCTCCTTAGCCTCCTCTACTACCTCGGTCACCCGAACTCTCCTTATAAGTTCGTGATACCCCCAAACACTCCCCCTAGCTTCGACCTTTATTTGGCTCCAAACAGGGTCTGAAACTAGAGCACCCTGGGTGAGTTGTTCTATCCTGGCTTGTTCTACCTCGGCTGGGTCCAATCCTCCCCTTTCCACAACCTGATATAATAATCTATTCAGACACCTTATATATTCAGACAGCTTCTCACCCCACTTCTGATACATGTGTTCCAACCAAAACAATAAACTAGAGATCGTCTCAGCAGATCCAAATTCATCATGCAGTAAAGAGAGTCACACATACTCCTCTTCCCCTTCTGGCACCAGTTGCATCCCCAAGAAAGTACATAATTTCCTATATCCAGTCCCTATGCAATAGCCCCTCTCAGGTTTTGGACAGAAGTCAAACTTCCCCCAGCCTGCGTGAACCCCATGGGTAAGGAAGCACGTTTCTCTTTCTTCTGGCCTAATGGTTTGGTCGAGGGTCAGAAAGATCACCCCTGCTCTAATATCTTCTGTCAATTGCAGATTTTCAACCTGAAAGCATTCCAGAATACTCTTCTTCCATTCCAGCAGTACATTAAAATGGAGGGGGGAATCCCAATCCACCCTTATATCTATCATACACCCTCTGATCCGGAACAAGGATCCTCAGTATCTGTAAAATTCGCTCTTCTGACCAAACATCTCCAGGAACATCAATTACTACTCTCGTCCTTACTTCACTATTCTGCTCTTCGCACCACCTAATAACCACGTTAGGGTCCATTTTGTTCACCTAGCTCATATCTCTACATGTGACCAACCTCCCCTTGCTAAAAGAGGAGGGTCCAGGCAGGGTATCCTGGATGAGCCCCCACGTGTAGCATAACCCCCCTCAGAGGCTGCCAAAGCCCAGGCCTTCCTAGCCCCCCCTTCCCATTACGCCCAGCAGCCACGCTCTCAAGGCATTGATAGAATGTCCTTTTTAGCGGGAGCTCACGCGGAGTGAAGGGGTGGCAGGTTCTTGTCAACGGGGTTTACAGGAACAAAGATGATCAACACCTAGCCACGGCAGTCAGTAGCTGATAGTGTTTATCAACCAGCTGGCAGTCGTGGCAATAATAGTCAATGGCTTGTAGCTGGCACTTGGAAAAATGGGGGGGAGACCCTCCGGCTCCAGGTAGCAGTGGAAAGCACTAGCGAAGATAGTCAGCGCTCCACAGCAATAGCTCACCCTGTGAGGGCAGCTCCCCACAATATCTTCAGCTTGCACAGGTGATAATGATCAAAGTTTGGATGGCCGCTGGTCTCCGAAGCAGTAGTGACCAGCCTCTCCTTCTCTTCTGTTGGCACTCGTAGTCCCAGGTCTCTCTATGCCAAATCCCCCCTCCCCTTCCCATTCTAGTTAAAACCCAGGTTTAAAACCCCAGCAAGCTTTCCCTCTTCTCACTCTCACTCTTCCCTTCGCTCAGAATATCCTCCCTGGGAAAGAAAGCAATAAAACTCCACTTTCTCTCTCTCTCTCTCTCTCTCTCTCTCTCTCTCTCTCTCTCTCTCTCTCTCCCTCCCTCCCTCTCTCTCTCTCCCTCCCTCTCTCCCTCTCTCCCTCTCTCTCCCTCTATTTCAGAGGAAAGGAATCACATAAAACCCCAAACTCCTCTTCGGCTTCACCTGGTCTCTCCCCAACAACAACAACCACCACTACCCCTTTCTCCTTCTCCCTTTCTTTCCTTCCGCCCGATCCACGCCTGCCGTGCCCAAACCGGCCGCAGCTGTCCAAGCCTCCCATTTCCCTCTCTCCAGCCAGGCTCCCGCAAAGCCTTTCGGCCAGCCCCACTACACACAAAACAAAGGTATACCTTACCCATTACTAAAATAATGTTATCCAGTCTCCACTGCCTTCCTTTTCTGAAACCGGCTTCTGTGTCATTTCTCATTCCATGTATTTATGGCCATGTGCTGAAATGGCCATAACTTTGGGGACCAGGCATAAGTACCATTTGTTCAGTGCTGCTGTAACTTTGAATGATTGCTGAATGAAAGGTAACTCAAGGATTACCTGAATATGGTTAATATCCCCCAGAAGTATATTTGCTCTTCCCCCCCCCTCCATTTCCATTTTATTGTTTATTATTTTAAGGGATAATTTTAATTTTTTTTTCTGGGAGCTACAAAGATAAGATATAGTGGCTGTTGTACTTCTGAAAAACCCCTCGATAGCAGTGGCAGTAAGGAAGAAAAACAACTGTTTTCTACTTTATCATCTACCAACTTTCCCTGAGAAGCAAGCAGCAAGGAGGACATATAATAAATTATGAAACTTGTATTCTGTACAAATCTCAATCACTGGGCATTATATCTGATACTAGTTCTATTTCCTATTCCGTTTCTTTTATTTTATTTACTATAGAGTTTTTAACTATCATATAGCCACTATTTTATTTTGTTGGTGGTAATGGTGGTGTAGAAATTTATATTTCACTAATAATACAAATTATATCAAAATCTAAACTTAGAAATCTAGAACATAGCTTGAGTGTTTCATGACTTCTTCCTAAACATGTCTTATTTTTAGGGATGCTTTTCTCTGTTGACTTCCTAAGCTTAAAGAAGCGTGGGGAGGACATAAAATGAAACCATGAATCAAGAGGAAGCCAGTTTGTGTACATAGACTACCGCCATAAAAAAGAAACTTAACCTGCATTCCTAGGATTCTTCTGGAAGTTACATCACTATCATAAAATTACCTGAATATCTGCATAGCTGAAGTGTTTTGGGTACAGTAGATACTATTGACAAATTGGGATATAACTGTAAGCAGTAGATATTTGGGTTTATATGCTGCTGTAATCAGTGAAGATTCCGACTGGTTTACAAACCCTCTCCAGTAGAATTAAAAAGATATAAAGAGTAACATAAAACAAGAAAACATAATTACAATAAACTTCCTAAAGTAATCAAATGTCAAACATGATACACGGGTGGTTGCCTCGCCCGTGATTTCCGTATTAAACATCGTTAAACATCTGATGGCGGTAATATTGGGAGATGTTGAGTTGAGCAAACACCATAGCCTCTCTAAGAGAATTGAACTTTGTTAGTTGCGAAGTCGTGTCCGACCCATCGCGACCCTATGGACAATGTTCCTCCAGGCCTTCCTGTCCTCTACCATCTTCTCAGCCTTTCTTATGGTCCAACTTTCACTGCCATACACTGCAACTGGGAAGACCATAGCCTTGACTATACGCACTTTTGTGGACAGGGTGATGTCTCTGCTTTTTAGTGTGCTGTCTAGATTTGCCATGGCTTTCCTCCCGAGGAGCAAGCGTCTTTTAATTTCTTGGCTACAGTCCCCATCTGCAGTGATCTTGGAGCCCAGGAAAATAAAATCTGTCACTACCTCCATTTCTTCCCCATCTATTTGCCAGGAATTGAGAGGGCCGGATGCCATGATCTTGGTTTTCTTAATGTTTAGTTTCAACCCAAGTTTTGCACTCTCCTTCTTCACTCGCAACAAGAGACTCTTCAGTTCCTCTTCACTTTCTGCCATTAGAGTGGTGATACCAGAATTGAACTACTACTCCTAATTCAGCTATGCTGACTCAGGAATTCTGGGAGTTGAAGTCCACGAGTCATAAAAGAGCCGAGGTTGCCTACCCCTGTCCTAGTTAGACGTTCCCGGCTGCGGATTCTGGGAAAGGTAGACTTAAAACATCTGATGGCGGTAATATTGGGAGATGTTGAGTTGAGCAAACACCATATAGCCTCTCTAAGAGAATTGAACTACTACTCCTAATTCAGCTATGCTGACTCAGGAATTCTGGGAGTTGAAGTCCACGAGTCATAAAAGAGCCGAGGTTGCCTACCCCTGTCCTAGTTAGACGTTCCCGGCTGCGGATTCTGGGAAAGGTAGACTTAAAACATCTGATGGCGGTAATATTGGGAGATGTTGCGAAGGAATTTTGCTAGGCAATAATTGACTGCCTTTAAGTTGTATCTCACGGAGACAGAAGGTCCTCCGCGGCGGACGAAACTTAGAAACCTTGCAACCGCTCCCTCTTCAGGGCGAAGGGAAACCACCCGGGACGGAAACTTAAGTTCCAGCCGAGAATAGAAACCGAAAGTGCAGCGGAAGAAGAAGCGCCCAGCTGATTCGCCCGGGCCAAGCGACGGGATCGGGAGGGAAACAGCCTGCTTGTCTTTCCCGGCGGGCGTGGTTCTTAGTTTGGGAAGCCGGGCTCGGGACTGCTTTTTCCACCCGCGGCGAGACGGAATCGCGCTCCCCGGCGACGGCCACAACAGGAGCAGGGCCATGGCAGCGGCCGCGACCCCTTCCCGGAACGAGTGCATCCTCTATTTGATCTCTTGCTTTAGGAGCAGGATCAAGACCTGCGTCCAAGTGACTCGAGTGCTGGATCTGATGCCGTCCCTGAGCCTCGAGCGAAAACTTCACCTCCGGGCCGTGGCTGGGGAAAAAGGCAACGTGGAAGCCGCGGAGCAGCTGCTCTCCGTGGTGGAGAAGGAGGCTGCCGCCTCGCCGGGCTTATGCCAGGAGTTCTCCGAGGCGCTGGTGCGGGGCGGCTACGACGCCGGCAACTACCTGGACCCCAGCCTCGACGAACTGCCCTCGCCCTCCTTGGAGGCGGCCGGCGACCTGGGCAAGGCTCTAGTGAACCTGTTCTTCGATCGCCTCACCGACACGCTACGGGCCACTCAGGTGGCTTTCAAGTGTCTGGAGAAGGAACTCTTGGATCCCGAAGATGTGGAGCGGGTAAGCTGAAACGAAGCAACAACAGCAGGAGACAGAGCCGAACTGGGGGGGGGGTTCCTCTCCTGAAACTAGGTGGGGCAGGGGGTTGCAGAGAAATGGGCTAGAGCAAGGGTCTTCAAACTTGGCCCTTTTTTGACTTGTGGACTTCAACTCCCAGAATTCCTCAGCCGGCGTGCCCGGCTGTGGAATTCTGGGAGTTGAAGTCCACCAGTCTTAAAAGGGCCAAGTTTGAAGACCCCACCCCCCTGGGCTAAAGGAAAGAAGAGGGCTTAGGTATTTGGAACGACTCCCAGAATTCCTTATACTAGACCGGAATTTCTGAACCTCAACAACTTTCAAACGTGTGGACTCCAACTCTCTGAATTTCTCACCCATCGTTAAGTCCACACACCTTAAAATTGTTGAGATTGAGAATCGTTAAGTCCACACACCTTAAAATTGTTGAGATTGAGAAAAACCGTAGTAGACCGTATGGAAGGCCAAACCCGTCATAAATGGAAAATCTGACTACAAATCAATTTTGGAACAAACACATATTTTTGCCAAATGAGTCTTTTCCACAATACCTATTTAGAGATCCCGCTCTCCCTTTCCTCACCCCCTCTCATCTATCTAACTTTTTAACCACCTCATAAGGGGCTCTGGGTAGTGTATTTGTTTATTTTTCCTATTTCTTAACCGAGACAGTTAACAGTGGGGCTGGCCAACAATCAATTATTCACAAAGAGGATTTTGAAGTTTACACTTGCAAACATGAAGGCTCCATGGCCATAGAATTCTGCTCCTAATCACCATGTTGCCAAAACAGTAGAAGCTTCATGACATTTTCATGCTTGGATCACAATATTGCACATTACCCTATCTATCGTAATGCACAATTTGTCACTTGCCTTCTCCTGTATACACCCATTTTGTGACAAAGACTAAGGCTTCAGAAAGCATTTACTCCTTACATTTATGAAGATCAATATACCCGTGATGCAAAGTGTCACTTGGGCAACTTGAATGGTGGTTAAACCTTCATTCCAGGCACTTGTCTATGCTCATCCATGCCCTGCTACAATGTAAGAAATGGAGCTGAGGTGGTTTTTTTCCTGCCAGCAAGTGAGTTTCATGCAAAGGAAAACATTGCCAAAGGAATTGCTACAGGTAGTCCTTGACTGACAACCATTTTGCTTAGTGACCGTTCAAAATTATAACAGCCCTGAAAAAACGACATATGACTGTTTTTCACACTTATTTTATTAATCAACTTTATTTTATTCAAAAAAATTAAAACTCAAAGTCCGAAAGAAAAAAAAATTAAGAGACAAAACAAAACAAAACATTGAAAACATGAATTTAAAAAATAACAAAAACACATATTATCCCCCCCTAGTTGAACACTGACAAAACTATTGCAATAGTAATAGCTTTCCCCCACCCCTTGCAAAACAGGTCCAAAGTTTATAAGCTTGTACAAATGTTTACATCCTAACTGATCTGTCATACATTCCATATGTAAAAGAAAATAATAGTTAACAGGTTAAATAGGTAAAGGTAATGGTTTCCCCGCACATGTGTGCTAGTCGTTTCCAACTCTAAGGGCCGGTGCTCATCTCCGTTTCAAAGCCGAAGAGCCAGCGCTTGTCCGAGGACGTCTCCATGGTCATGTGGCCGGCATGACTAGATGCCAAAGGCACACGGAACGCTGTTACCTTCCCACCGTAGTGGTCCCTATTTTTCTACTTGCATTTTTACGTGCTTTCAAACTGCTAGGTTGGCAGAAGCTGGGACGAGTAACAGGCGCTCACTCTATTATGCCGCACTCGGGATTCGACCCGCCAAACTGCCGACCATCTGATCAACAAGCTCAGCGTCCTAACCCACTGAGCCACCGCGTCCCTGATAACAGGTTAAATAACAAAGTTAAAATTCAAAGCATTCTGTTAACTATCTATTGTAATTTACTCATAGAAAGTCTACATGGTTTCTTACTTGCTACAAATCATCCCAATCATTATCTCTAAGTCCCAGGTCAAATATCCTCCTTTGGTTCCTAATAGTGAAACCTTTCCTTATATTTTTAATTGGGAACTTTACTAACAACAGCATCTCATTTCCAAAGTTCATAGGTTTCTGTTATAAATATATCTGCAACATCCATTGTTGAATAATTCTCCTTGACAGCACAACATTTCTCTTGAGAAGAAAGTCCAGTCCATCCTTCATCATATCCATTATCTTGGAATTTCCTGTATTCATATTCTTTTCAATCTTTTCTGGCAAACGCTTTCTTCTTCACATCTAACAGCAACAGATACTGCTTTTGGATGTCATCTTGGATTCGCAGAACCATTATTAACCATTTTTTTGTTTTCATTTTCAAATACAACCTGTTGGTTAAAGAGCATTCTTTTTTCAGTTGCCTGCCAAAATAATTTGTCTCTCTTCAAGGACAAGAGAAGCAGATAAGTAAGAGTTTCCACAGGGAAATATTTTTCCCCCCCAGAGTTAAAGAAATGGGAAATTTCCCATTAAAAATTAAGAGATTAATATCAAGTGTCCAGTGGTGAGATTCAGCCAGTTCGCACCACTTCGGCAGAGCCGGTAGCTAATTTTTTGTTGCCCAGGCCCAGAATGGACTTCCGGAAGTGGCATCCACAAGCTGGTTGTTCACATATTTGAATCCCACCACTGCAAGTGTCCCAAAGAAAGAAAGAAAAAAAGAAAGAAAGAAAAGAAAGAAAGAAAAAGAAAGAAAGAAAGAAAGAAAGAGAAAGAAAGAAAGAAAGGAAAATTTATAATCCTGTGTAGATGTGGGCTTCACCACAACTTTCATACGATAATAAATATAATTTTAAATTTAATCGTAAACAATGAAAGAGAAGAAAGAAAAGAATTATAAAAGTTTAGCAAGGGATTATAACATAGGTCAATAGTCATAAATCAAGAGGTTGTAAAAAGTGCAATTCAAAAATTCAAAAAGGGCAATTAAAACCCAGGCATGCTTAAGAAAAAGGAGCAGCTGAAGGGGAAACGGTGTCAAGAGACCATGTTACTAACTTAACTGCAGTGATTCACTTAACTCTGGCAAGAAAGGTTGTAAAATGGGGCAAAACTCACTTAACTGTTTCACTTAGCAACAGAAATTTTGGGCTCAGTTGTGGTTGTAAGTTGAGGACTATCCCTTCTCTTAAAAGGTAAAGGTAAAGGTTCCCCCGCACATGCGTGCTAGTCGTTTCCGACTCTAGGGGCCGGTGCTCATCTCCGTTTCAAAGCCGAAGAGCCAGCACTTGTCCGAGGACATCTCCGTGGTCATGTGGCCAGCATGACTAGACGCCAAAGGCGCACGGAACGCTGTTACCTTCCCACCGTAGTGGTCCCTATTTTTCTACTTGCATTTTTACGTGCTTTCGAACTGCTAGGTTGGCAGAAGCTGGGACGAGTAACAGGCGCTCACTCTGTTACGCGGCACTCGGGATTCGACCCGCCAAACTGCCGACCTTCTGATCGACAAGCTCAGCGTCCTAACCCACTGAGCCACCGCGTCCCTATCCCTTCTCTTAACCTATCCTAATTTAAAAGCTGTAAGGGCAGGAGTGTTCTTTTCTGCCAACTCAAGGCCGGGGGGGAATAGCAAATTAACAAGACTGTACTACTATTCCCTAAGGGATTGTTGATGTCTTTATAAAATGTGTATGCTGGAGCTTTATTGCTGCACCGTTACTGCTTATTATATCTGACTATGGTTCTGTTGGTGGAATATAGTCTGGATTCTCAGGAGTGAGGGGCTGCCTTCCAGAGGAATAAGAGACAGCAAAGTTTAGATAATTTGGTTGGGAGGAAGAGAGTCCGTAACCCCTGGTCCATGGACCAGTACCAGGCCATGGCTTGCCACAACCAGGTTGCACAAACAAGCAAAGTCCCATCTGTGAGATGCAGGCAGCGCACAAAACCATGCACCCTCCAGTCTGCAGAAAAACCTCTCTCCACTGGTGCCCAAAAGACTGGGGACCTCTGGTCCAGACAGCTTCTCCTTAGAAGTTCTCAGAGTATATGATGCAAGTAGTTTGCTTTAGTTGGGGCAAGATTTCTGTCTATGGGTGTGTAACCAAAAAGGAAACTGCTTAGAAGAAACTCACCATGTCTTTCCTGGTTTTTGGAGCCAGAGAGTTCTAGCTCAGCAGTTCCTGGCAGCAACAGTGAGGGAAATCAAAAAGAATCAGACTGCTGCTATGGCAAGGAGTCTGCCTTGAATATTCTCTGACTTTGCTTCTTTCTTATAGGTCACCTAGTAGAGCTTGAGTTGACAAATGCTGCTCAGAAGAGAACTGGAAATTGTTTTAAGTATAACTCTTTGAAATCACAGGGAGTAGCATATAAAGGTAGTCCTCGTTTAGCAATGGCCTTGCTTAGCAAATATCCACAGTTAACAGGGATGATGAAAAAGCAACTTTCTGATGAATCCTGGCATTTAAGACCTTTGAAGGTCTATAAAGCAAAGGTCAGGGGAAGCAAGATCATAAGCATGGTCACAATTAGCGACCACTTAATGACCAAGTTGCCAGTCCCAAGTATGGCTAAACAAGTGACCATTAGTAACCATTCAAAGTGAGAGTGGTGCTGATAGTAGTGACTTATGACTATTGCAGCATCCTCACGGTCATGTGATCAAAATTTGGGCACTTGCCAACCAGCACATAATTACAGCGATGGCAGCATCCCAGGTTCACATGATTGCCATTTACAATCTTCCCAAACAGCTTCCAACAAGAAAAGTTAATGGGGAAGCAGGATTCGTTAACAATCACGTGATTCACTTAATAACCCCATGATTCACTTGACGATGTGGCAAAATGGTTGTCAAATCAGGCACAACTCTAATGTCCACCTCTCTTAGTGACAAACATTGTGTCATGGTTCCGATAGACAAGACCAAATAAATCAGAACTCCAAGGCTTGAGATTTCTTCAAAGAACATGTTTATTGGTTACATAGTATTGGCATGGTCAAAAGTGAAACCAAGTCTGAAGTTCCTTTCAGAAAGCAACAATATTACACAGTTGAACTTCCCACCCCACAGCTGTGCAATCAGCTACATTCCCCAATAGAAAAGTTTTGTGGGACTTCTAACCAAATGCTCCAGCCCCTACCTAACTGACAGAAATGACCTTGGTTCCCACAGGACAGTAAAATGTTTTGACTAGTAGAAATCCTCTCCACCCCCACCCCCCCCATCCTGTGGCAACTTAGAATGAAGGAAATGGCTGCAGCCAGGTTCGCTGTAGAATTGACATGTTGTGGTTTTAAATCGCAGACTGCAAAAAAATATTAATACGCATTGTGAAGCGTCTTACCAAAATGTTTCTTTTGCCTCTTTATTTTTCCTAAACAGGTAATTGTTGAAAACAAAATGCAGGGGAATAAAGCAGCAGTGAGAGAAATGCTCTATAGGATAATACAGAAGAAAGAATGGCTCTCATCCTTTCTAGAAGCCCTGCGTGAAGCTGGTCATGCAAACATGGCTGCTTACATAAGCGGGCACCCAAATGGTAATAATATAATTTCATTTGGCGTATGTTCATGTTTTGATAAATGTTTGAGTGCTGATGGTGTGCTTATGTCCAAAGGAAATAATTTTGCACGGCCTACGTAAACCTAGAAGCATAACTGTACGTTTCAAATATGATTGGCTTACATTTTTAACAGGAAAATAATTGAGCAGTCTTGAATCAAAATAAACTGAATCACTTCTGACCTAGGCTTACGGATAGTCTTCAACTTACAGCCATTTGTTTAGTGGCCATTTGAAGTTCCAACAGGCCTGAAAGCAGTGATTTATGACTTGTGCTCGCACTTGCATTCCCATGGTCACCTGATGAAAATTTGGGCGCTTGGCAACCAAGCATGTATTTTATGATGGTTTGCGGCATCCCAGTGTGACATGATCATTTGACCTTCCCAGCCAGTTTCCAACAGGTACACTCTGTGAGGAGAGCTGGCTTTGCCTAATGACCACATGATTTATTTTAACGACCATATGAGTCAATTAATGATTGTAGCAGAAGAGGTTGTGAAGTTGGGCATGGCTTGCTTAATGATGGCCTTGCTTAGCAACAGGAGTTCTGATCCCAATTATGATGGTAAGTTAAGGGCTAAAGGTAAAATGCATGCTAGTTGTTTCCGACTCTAGGGGCCGGTGCTCATCTCCGTTTCAAAGCCAAAGAGCCAGCACTTGTCCGAGGACGTCTCCGTGGTCATGTGGCCGGCATGACTAGACGCCAAAGGTGCACGGAACGCTGTTACCTTCCCACCGTAGTGGTCCCTATTTTTCTACTTGCATTTTTACGTGCTTTCGAACTGCTAGGTTGGCAGAAGCTGGGACGAGTAACAGGTGCTCACTCTGTTACGCGGCACTCGGGATTCGACCCGCCAAACTGCCGATCTTCTGATCGACAAGCTCAGCGTCCTAACCCACTGAGCCACCGCGTCCCTTAAGTTAGGGGCTACCTGTATTTTTATATATTGGTAGAGTCTGATGATATTGTGTTGGAGATTATTACTTACTTTCTTTGTTTCTACATTTACTTAGGAATAAGGTACACTAAAAACATTGAAAGTTGTTTGTAGATCTATTCTTTATTGGCTACAGGCTTATTTCAGTGGGACTTAATTTCTCTGAGTTGTCATGGTCCATGGTCTGATTTCTGTTTTTCTCCTCATCTTTAAAGCTACACTTTAAAGCTTCAAGCCTTCTGAAAATTCTCTACTTTCAAAAAATTGATTCTTGCTCCTTTGCTTTGCATATATGAATAAGGACAGCCAGTGACAGATGGACATATTCTGATCATAGAATTTCCAAGATTTCTTTCAGTTTAGCCCTGAGTACATCCCAAATTGCATATTGGAAACTGAAGTCCATCTTTTTTTTTGTAGGTCATTAATTGAGCAGTTATTTAAATGAATAAGCTTCAGTTATGGGTTGCAACTTTTTATTTTGGTTGAACAGAACAAGGCGTAAATGAAGCCTGTGATTCATCAAATGAAATGTATGAGGCACCAAGTTCTGAAGCTGTGGAGAATCTGCAGCCAAGAATTGAATTACAAGAAACTCCAGAGGATGAGAAGAATGCATCAGAAAAATCATTTGAAGATCTCCTTGCAATTTCAGGTGATTTGTCATCTACCTGTGTTTTTATCCATAGTTTGTATAACTGATCAGTAATATTGTAAGTGTGGATGCTATTACATATATGATACACTAGAGGGCATTCAGGGTTCTCCAAGAATTTTTAATTAAAGGAGCCCAAAAACTGTTTTCATCCAATTCAACATTTTGGGAGGAAAGCGTGCACAATATTAGGTAAAATCACTTCGTGGTGTTTTCTGTCTGAAAAGTTTGCTGTCCTCTGATATAATCAGTTTAACTAAATCTGTGCCAAATCTTTCTTATATGGAAGACATTGGGTCCCAAACTTTTCAGGAAGTAATGATGTGCACCATGAAAGCACTAAGACTAGTTTTGTGTTCTTCCTCTACTCTCCGAGAGTAAAAAGAACGGGTCCTTTTTTGTCCCCAAAGCAGCTACAACCATCTTTCATATGCCTGCCTTCCAAAACCTCATGAGAAGTCTGCACACATCTTAGACAAAGCCATGTGCAATTTGGACAAGGGGTAGGACAGTGAAGAAAAATAGAATAGAGCCGGAAGGGACCTTGGAGGTCTTCTAGTCCAGCCCCCTGCTCAAGCAGGAGAACCTATACCATCTCAGACAAGTGACTGTCCAGTCTCTTCTTAAAAACCTCCAGTAATGGAGCGCCCACGATTTCTGAAGGCAAACTGTTCCACTGGTTAATTGTCCTCACTGTTAGGAACTTTCTCCTTAATTCCAGGTTGCTTCTCAGGAAGAAGATTGGCACAGCCAGCAGCTCATGAAGGGCCAGTCTGGGGACACCTAGTCAGCAATAGCAGAAAAAAGACAGTGAAAATCATCTGTGGGTTGAAAGGCCAGCAGAGCCAGCGAGGGCAGGACAGCCAAAGGGGCATAGATTGGTGGGGGAAATTGAGGCACCCTGGAATCATAAGTGTGGGAGGATGCCAAGCACCCAAATTTTGATCCCAAATTTTGATTTTGACTACTGAGGCATTGCAAGAGCTGTAACTTTGGGGACCAGTCATAAGGCCCTTTGTTCAGCAGCGCCGCACTTGAGTCACTAAATGAATGGCTGTAAGTCAAGGACTACCTGTATCTATTTTGTTTCATTCATATTCCTCTTCTAATTCACAATGTTCTATATGCCATGCCAGTCAACAAGTGGGTTCAGCAGTACTGACTTTCGCCACTCACCATCTTCAATCGATGCTTTCACACAAAACTTTTTAGCAAGATAGAAAGTATTGGTTACCGATATTAGTCATATTCTGGTAATGATGAGGGCAAAATACTGGTTGGTTTTGTCATGTTTTTGTCTCAACCAATAACCTGCTGCCGGCGTCAACTTCCCTCCGCCCTGTGCGTTCCCACAGAGAGGGCCTCCTCAGGGTGCCTCCGGTCAGAGAATGTCGGCTGGTGGCCCCCAGGGGGAGGGCCTTCTCTGTGGGCGCTCCGGCTCTATGGAACCAACTGCCGGTTGAGCTCCGGACGGCACCGGACCTTCGCTCCTTCCGGCGCGGTCTGAAGACCCATTTATTTGAACAAGCTGGCCTGGCCTGATGGGGGACATTAGGGTTTTTAATGGGTTTTTATATTGTTACTGTTTTTATCTGGGCAATTGTTTAATTAATTCTCTTTTAATTTTTGTATTTTCTATTTATATATGCCCTGTTCACCGCCCTGAGTCCTTCGGGAGAAGGGCGGTATACAAATTTAATAAAATACAAATACAAATACAAATACAAACCTGCTTTACCCCAAGAGTGCTCATAATATTCTAGGAAAGCTCGGACCTCTGATTTAAGACAGCATATTGTTACCAGCTAGAAAGTACATACATTTTACGTGCACACTCAGATTTCTGGGGATACTATTCAGCTTCCTAGCCTAACTATGGCTAACTGTAGCCTAGTGGTGAACCAGCATGGCCCAGTGGTTAGAGTGCAGTATTGTAGGCTAATTCTGCAGACTGCCAGCAGTTTGGTCCTGACCAGCTCAAGCTTGACTCGGCCTTCCATCCTTCCAAGGTCAATAAAATGAGGAACCAGATTGTTGGGGGCAATATGCTGACTCTGTAAACCACTTAGAGAGGACCGTAAAGCACTGTGAAGCAGAATATAAGTCTAAGTGTTATTGCTAGTGCTGTTTGCTAACCAGCCATCCTGAGTTTTAATCCAAGTAGTCTCTCATCCAAGTACTAAGTAGGTCCAACCCTGCTTAAGTTTCCCCCCTTCAACCAAGGTTAGCTAGGTGCTTCCAACTACCCTACTTGGGTTACAATAACTTACATGCATGCAGTTTGCATTTTATTTAAAAATCAAAAAAATAGGGTTGCACTCTCCAAACCTCCCCCCTACTCCAGCTATTTATAAAGAGTGTTATATTAGGATCCAGTTCTGGTTGTGGTGTGCTACTTGCACTGTGAAAATATTGGTATAGGGAAGGAGGCAGTGGCATCAGTTCCCACGAAATTGCACTACACCGGCCAGAATGCTTATCAGCCTAGCTTGATATTATCTGCCCTGATTACAAATAGCTTTCAAAATCTGTGTCTCTCTTGCTATGTCACAATCACCAAAAGGACAAAAAGTGTTTTGGGGAGAAGGAGGATACATAGCTAGAAAAAGCATATGCATTGCGGGCTACATGTAGGAAATTTTATTTTATTTTTTTCTCTTTTCCAAAAAAAAGTTGTTTCCCCTCCATTTCCCTCATCAGTTCCTCAACAGTTACAAAGAAAGTGCGTTTCATAATCATTGTCTAATTTTCACCCTGTTAGAATTAATTGGTGTGAGCTTTCTCTGTCCAGAGCATCTCCTAGCACCTCCATTGCTGAAGGAGAAGACATAACTTTGCTTTCCTCCCCGCCCTCACCCCCATTGGAAACATAGTCATGAGTCATTCCTGTTGTGATTCAGTTACATTTGTCTGTCCAAGAAATGTATATAAATGGATTCTGAGCTTGTTTAAATAAGAAAGAGAAGGTGCTCTGTTCTTAATTTAAATATGTTGTTCTCATTTCCAACTGCACAATCAGTCCTTTAAAGTTTTCTAAAATAAGTAAGGGATTATATAAGTACTTAATCTTATAAATAAGAGATTGAATTATTGTTTCCAGCCCAGTATTTTGCTGGTATTGACATTGTTCGAAATCAGGGGTGTCAAACTGCCGGCCCATGGGCCAGATGCGTCATGCCAAAACCGTGCCCACCCCAGCTCCGGCAACGGGGGAAAAAGTTGCGATACGTCATGTGACATTGCGAGTTTGACACCCCTGTTCTAAAAGAGTCCTTTTTTATTTTATTTTTTTCCCTCTCATATCTTCTCCTGTTGGAAGGGAAGAATGAATTTCATCCTTATCAGGCCATTGGCTGAGGTTGAATTTTGCAAAGTAGGGCCCTGGTTTTTACCCCAATTTTATACTTTTGCCTAATCAGGTTAGAGTGCCAAGGATCCTCTCAGTTCGAATATTATTCATCTTCAAATACCTTTGGAATCAGTAGGTGGCACTCTATTCATCCTTGTTAGGAAGATCTGCTCCGTCTGCTGCATAATCTGTTTTTTAGCCACAATAAATCCCATTGCATCTCTGTGTTAAATGTGGGTTAGATAAAACAAATTTAACATTATGGTCTCAAGGAAGGGGCTTCTTTGCACTGCCTAATTAGGACTTACCCAATATAAATCAGAAACAGCCAGTTTGGTCTGGTGATTAAGGCACAAGGCTATAAATCAGGAGACTGTGAGTGGTAGTCCTACTTTAGGTCACAAAACCAGCTGGGTTGCCTTGGACAAGTCTTTCTCTTTTAGCTCTAGAAAAGAGAAGGTAAGGACAAAACAATTCTGAAATACACAGAGAGAGAAAGGGAGGGAGTTGGATATGGGTGGCGCAATGGTTAGAACGCAGTATTGCAGGCAAACTCTGTCCACAGCCAGGAGTTCGATCCTAACTGGATCAAGGTTGATTCAGCCTTCCATTCTTCTGAGGTCGGGATTGTTGGGGGCAATATGCAATAGGCTCACTCTGCTTAGACCGGCTGTAAAGCGCTATGGAGCGGTATATAAGTCCAAGTGCTATTGCTAGTTCTGTATTGATATGCATATGGAAATAGGCACATATAAATATAGCTGTTTAAGACTTTGATTCCTCATGTTCGATTCCTCATGAGAGATTCATAGGCTTGAATATGATTCACGTTTGTCTCCCAGTGTCCGAACTAGTGAAACTCACACGGAAAACACAAACAGGGAAAAAAAAGGCTTTCAACATTCTTAAGTTTTCAGATGTGCTTTAAGCATTTCATAGCAGCTTCTAGCTCTCTCTTATACTAACAGAAAAATCTACTTATTTAAAGAGAATTAAGATTAAGGAAAGGGGCTACGTTGAACAGCAAAGCATGTTCAAGGGAGGCAGAAAATAACCGTGCATCGTGACATTTACTCTTGCGCTTGTATATTCAACCTGCCAGAACCTGATGTCAGTTTGCAAGAAACAAATGCCTGTGATGTGGATGCAAACTTCGGACAGATGAACCTTTACACTGATGATTCAGGTAGGACATTTTTCCCTTGTACTCTGGTAAGCATGAAATGAAATTAGAAGCATATGTATGCTTAGTCAACTCTTTGTTGTGATAGAAGCTTCGTATACATGGCCATGTGGCACAGCATCCCAGGGGGCTGCTGTGTTCTTTCATTTATCTTACTGCTTCCTTTGCCTACAATGGAAGAGCAAAATAAAATAGTTGCACAAAGTGTGTAAATTGTCCGAACCGAACCGACTCCATATGTAACTCAGAGTCCCTCTCTGCCAAACTGTTTGCTTCAATTCTCCCACAATCCAAGTTGGTTATGCTATATGGTTTTTAACAGCCTGTAACTTTTCTCACTGACCACTTTGCCTCGCTGAGTTTAGGTGCAAGCTTGCTGGATGATCCACTCACCGTGTTCCCCACAAGGACATGCATTCCCATATATGGTGCAGATGTACCATTCCGATCATGTTCCGTGTGAACCTGCTCACAGAAATAGGAAATTTAAGGTTAGGTAAAGGTAAAGGTTCCCCCGCACATGTGTGCTAGTCGTTTCCAACTCTAGGAGCCGGTGTTCATCTCCGTTTCAAAGCCGAAGAGCCAGCGCTTGTTCAAGGACGTCTCCGTGGTCACGTGGCTGGCATGACTAGACGCCAAAGACGCACGGAACGCTGTTACCTTCCCACCGTAGTGGTCCCTATTTTTCTACTTGCATTTTTACATGCTTTCGAACTGCTAGGTTGGCAGAAGCTGGGACGAGTAACAGGCACTCACTCTGTTACGCGGCACTCGGGATTCAACCCGCCAAACTGCTGACCATCTGATTGACAAGCTCAGCGTCCTAACCCACTGAGCCACCATGTCCCTTTTAATTTAAGGTTAGATATATATATATAAAAGGAAAGCAGTCCAGCAACAGATAGAAATAAAAAGTCCTTCTGCTAGTTTCTGGACATCTTTGTCACTCTTTTGCCTGAAATACTCCTATATCCTGGATCTACTGCAATTAGACATCCAGTATTTTACAGTCAAGTTTCTTTGTCTATGTTAGCAGCTATCTAGAAATGAGGGAAATTAACTCTCAAATGGACAGAGATTGTACGATAAATAATATTAGATGATCTTATGTGGATACATGAGAAGTTGGCTTCATCACAACAGGAAGCATAGCATCTAAGTAAGATCATCATAAATTTAGCATATATCAATGTCCAAATTATCGGTGCAATCATATACTCCTATAATGCCCGTGCATAATGGCAGGTTCACTGGATACAGCAGCAGTTAGGAAGATAAGCAAGAATTTCATAGTTTCTTAAATGAGGACAAAACATCAGAAACCCCCTTTCGGGATATTGAATTGTAAGTAACTGTGTAGACTGTTATAGACTTTTGAAGTAGGTGAAGCATAAGTATGCTTTAAAAAAAAGGCGTGTAAATCTTTGTCTCCAGCAAAGCTCTTGGAAAACCCTCCAGTTCTGTGGATTGATTCCACCCGTGCTAATAATAGTATTTTAGTCACATGAATTGCTAGTTCCTACTTACAGTTTATGTGGGAGTCATCGTACTCAAAGTAATAAATGCTTAAATAATAATTAAAAAGAAATGGGAAATAAAATACAGTAAGGGCATGCCGGCATCTGCCCGTGGAGCAGCTAATTAATGTTAGACCTTGGTCATTGCATAATTAGATATATTAAAAATAAAAATAATAAAATGAGCATGCCCGGCTGGCTGGCTGGACCTCCAATTATCAGTTTTTTTTGAAAAACAGAAGAAAAAGAATGCTGTGACCTGAGGAACCAAAGTACAAGCCAAGGTAACCTGGATCATCTGCTCTTCTTTAAGTAGTCGTTGTCATGGTGCTTGCCCAAATTTATCCATCTCCTGCCTCTGCCTACTCTCAGAGGGCAGTAGAGGGCAAGCCTGTATAAGATTGAAGCCAAAGTATAGAAGAGATTATGACTTTTGAGAGGGAAAAAGAGAGATGGTGACAAATATTGAGATTACAGAATAACAGTGTTAGGAGGGACTTTGGAGGTCTTCTAGTCTAACCCCTTGCCCAAGCCGGAGACTGTATACCATTCTGGACAAATAGCTGTCCAGTCTCTTAAAAACCTTCCAAGTTGGAGCACCCACAGCTTCTGAAGGCAAGCCGTTTCACTAATTAATTTTCTCACTGTCAGAAAATTTCTCCTTAGCTCTAGGTTGAATTTCTCTTTGATAGATTTCCATCTGTTACTTCTAATCTTGCCCTCAGATGCTTTGGAGAACTCAAATATTAGAAAACTCCTATCATGACATCCCTAGCCTTTCTCTTCATTCAACTAGACTTAGCTTTTGTCTTTTTCCCCCAAAATGTTTTTTTAAAAAATATTTATGTAATTATCATATTTTCATTGCAACCTTTGGTCTATGCATTTGTTTTTGTCTTTTATTGCTTTTTTAAAAAAAAGAAAAATAAAAAATATTAGCAGACAGTTAACATGGAAAAGAGATTAGGCCTTAGATGTATTTCCATGCTCACTTGATTAAGTTACTGTTCTTAAAATTAGATTATCTTAAAATTCTAAATCGTGAATAGAAAACAAGGACAACATATCTTTGAAGGGAAGAGCAAAAGATCTACCACACTTCACATTCAGTGCTCTACACTGACTGTCTAACCATTAAGCAATTGTGGTATCATATTCTGAACAGGCAATTCTGTTCAGTTATGCACATATTCAATTCTGTTCAATTCTGCACATTCTGAACATACAATGTTGGTTAATTATAGGAGATGGAATAAAATATTAAACCTGGAAATCACAATAGCATATGCTCCTTCATCTTAAAATGGCCTTAGCTGATGAGATATAGCTAAAGCATAACTAAAATGTATACTGAAGTGTTTTCAGAAAACATTCTACATCTACCTAGCTATTCATTCTAGGACTTGGGAACCTATAGCAGGAATCAATTTAGTTAAAACATTATGGCATTATACCAGCTGTGTTACTACATGAAACCTGTGTTAGACAAAAGGGGAAAAAAGAAAATCATTGTAGCACTAGCAGATACGTATCATTAACTTAGAGTCCCTAATAATGTTGTTGTGAATAACATTCACTTTGGATAGTTCCATATAAGTCATCTTCTGCCAACCTAGCAGTTCGAAAGCACGTAAAAATGCAAGTAGAAAAATAGGGACCACTCCGGTGGGAAGGTAACAGCGTTCCGTGCGCCTTTGGCGTCTAGTCATGCCAGCCACATGACCACGGAGATGTCCTCGGACAAGCGCTGGCTCTTCGGCTTTGAAACGGAGATGAGCACCGGCCCCTAGAGTCGGAAACGACTAGCACGCATGTGCGGGGGAACCTTTACCTTTACCTTATATAAGTCATGCATAGGAGATACCACTATTTCTTGACAGCTGAAGTGTCATAATAGATTACACGGAACCCAGTCTATAGTAGACCTTCTGCCTTCTCACGTAAATTATGTAGGCCCTACATGTCATCCTGCAGTCTATTAATGAGAAAGGCACGAACCAGTGTCAGTAACTCCTGCAGTATCTCCACCCCAAGAAGGTATGAACTTCTGGGCAATCCCAAGGCTATCACTTTTCAGAGAAGGTGGCATCAATAACTCAGCCCCAGCACTTGACCACCTTTGTAGCTTAGAGATTAGGAGGACATCTCTGTGTAAGGTTTCCTCCAGAAAAATGGTCTGCTCCAATTCAGTTCGCTGATTCCACAGTCAGTGCTAATAATTTTCTGTTTAACTAACACATTTCTGTGAGAGAATAGCAACAGCAATAACAATAGCACTTATACTTATATACTGCTTCATACAGCTTTACAGCCCTTTCTAAGTGGTTTAAAGAGCCAGCATATTGTCCCCAACAATCTGGCTCCTAACCTCAGAAGGATGGAAAGCTGAATCAACCTTGAGCCTGTGAGAATCGAACTGCTGGCAGTCGGCGGAATTAGCCTGCAATACTGCATTCTAACCACTGTGCCACCAGGCTTTCTAATAGCCAGAGGATATCAGGATATTTAGGAAGAAAGGAAACAGTCACATTCCTAACACTGAGGCTGGGCCGCAAATTGGACTATTTTTCCAACAGAAGTGGTGGTTCTACAACGGCAGAAAAGATTTCTCGGATGATAATTTCCTGTAGCTCAAACGAAACAAGCAGCTCTACTTAGATGTCCATTAGGAAGTATTATGCAAGCTTCAGTAAGTTCTCTTGGCTTAGTCACTTTTAATGGAATTACCTGTTACCGAAAGGTGTGACCCTTCCTTATCCTATTTATAAATAACAATGGTGATTTTCTTTATGATTGGCCTACATTAGCAATTTTACCAGAAATAATATTTTTTAAATATCAGATATCTTTCTGGTATTTTTTCTCTCGTTCCAGTCTATTTCCTATATTCTGTCTGTTTTAGTATATGTTAATATTTTACACGTATGTTTTAACCCATCATTATAGGTTTTAAAGTTTTTTTTTTGTCTTAATTTTTCTTTTGTCTTAAAATATAATTACTAAAAACTAATCTTATTTTTTAATTGATTATTTTATTACAAAGTGTCTTTTTAGAGCAGTACAGTGGCCTAGTGGTGAAGATACTCACCTCCCACCTAGTTCAATCCTAGGTAGCGGCAGATGTTTCTGTCTTGGGATGCAAAGAAAAAATATATCTGCAAACTCCACATAGGCATCAGGAAGGGCATCTGGCTAGTAAATGCTCAGTTCCATCCAGTCTTCCCAACTCTATGCCAAATAAAGGGACTACAAGGTCATATCATAAAAAGAAAAAAAATTACAAAGAGCCTTTTTGAAATTGCTTAACGATCCGGTCATTGACATGCAACTCGGTTGCTAAATGAGGAGCTGGGAGTACATCATCCAGGGTTATTTAAAATAATCTCTCTTTCTACAAGAATAGCCATATGTACAAAACATTCTGAAAAAAATTGCCTATGGTTGTTTACAGCAAGTTAAATAACACGTAAGTAAATTTATTTATTTATTTACAGAAGTTGTGACCGCACCATTAATGGTTCTAATAAACGCATAGCAAGGTTTTTCTAATTCACATCTTTATTAATCTATGGAAATTCTTACATTGAAATGATCCATAGCTACATAAGAAATAATGTTAACAAGCGGATAATAGGGAGTTTCACAGTAATGTCTCTTCATTGCAACCTGTGCCATAAAAATTAGCTTCTAACTCCAATCTGCTGGGAATTTCCATCCTTTAAGCTAATGAACGTAACTGGGATGCTGTAACGGCATTCAATTATCCATGGCTCTTGCTATCCTATCGCATACCTTACACACCCAGCCAGATGTGTTCTTGTTAGCTGTGGAGGATTCTGAAAATAGAGTGAGCATATTTTACCGTAGAAAAAAGCAGGAGAAGGGTGTGCTACTGCTGCCGTAGCAAGAAGGAGAAGAAAGCTGGAGACTCAAAGAAAGGGGACACGTCAGGGCAACAAAGTAATGGCTGCAAACCAAAATGGACTTTAGATAATTTTGAATGGTTTTAGTTCCGAAGAGCCAAAGACTAGATTTTTAAAGTAGAAGGGAGTGTGGTTGAGGGATTCCTACTAGGATTGTACATCCTTTGAAAATAAACTGGAAAAACTACTTTGGACTTGAATCTAATAACAAAAGCGATGCTTTCATGCACAGCAGAAAGTTGCATGAAGTTTAAAACCCTTCTGAATAATTTTTGAATTTTGAGTCCTAACATTTTAGACAATAACATCAATCATAAACCCTTGAAAATATAAAACTCACTAGAACTGAGACGCCTCAAGTTGGTCAAGTCTGGACTATTGTTGCATCCTTCTGATTGGGGAACACTTAACAGAATAACAGAACTGGAAGACACCCTGAATATCTTCTAATCCAATCCCTGCTCAGACAGGAAACCCTACATCATTTCAGACAAATGGTTGTCCAATCTCTTCTTCAAAACCTCCAGTGTTGTAACCTCCACTTACTAGGAGAAATCATAATAATTTCTTTCTTTTTTTCATTATCAATGATTTGTACTTTTTTTTTTCATCTGCAGATCACGTTGAAAGTAGGGACCAAAGATCTTCCCCTGAAAAAGAACTGCGTCTGAGAGACTATCAGATGGAAGTGGCCAAACCAGCCTTGGAAGGGAAAAATATTATTATATGCCTCCCCACAGGCACTGGCAAGACTCGGGTTGCTGTTTACATTGCCAAAGACCACTTAGATAAAAAAAGAAAAGCAAAAGAGTGTGGAAAGGTTGTAGTTCTTGTCAACAAGGTAAACCACCCTGTGATAAATGGTAAAAGCAATTAATGTTGTCTCTGGTGACATCAAGATGGGTGTTCAGGTTCTGGTTAGCAGAATGAATGGTGAAGTCCCAAAATGTAGATGTTTTACCACTAGACTTTCATCTCTCATGAGCAATATAAACTACCTGGGCCTCATTTATTTAATCAAACGTATTATGGCTGCCTACTCCAGAAGATTCTGAGCAGAGTCTTACAACATTTTACCAAATCAAAAATCCTTTCTGTGATTCAAGTTCTGAAAAAGCCAAATTCTATACCAATCTGAAGAGTCTCCACCCATCTTCTCTTTGTGTACTTTCCAGACTGAGCTTCAGTGTGAACAGCTAAACCATTATTGCTTGGTTTTGTAATCCTCATGAGGTCTTACGTAAAATCAAGTGCATAAATGAATACGAGTAAGAAGGTTGAAGCTATCCATGCTGGCCTTTCCTCAAAGGAATGAAGGAAATTCTGCCTCTGTTTGCTTAAATATGACTAAAACTCTTTGGTTGATCAGGAAAAAAATGCAGGAGTCCTGGTTGCATGAACTTTTCTACTTGTGTCGATGTCCTGTTAGGTAAAGGTAAAGGTACCCCCGCACATGCGTGCTAGTCGTTTCCGACTCTAGGGGCCGGTGCTCATCTCCGTTTAAAGCCAAAGAGCCAGAGCTTGTCCGAGGACGTCTCCGTGGTCATGTGGCCAGCATGACTAGATGCCAAAGGCGCACGGAACGCTATTACCTTCCCACCATAGTGGTCCCTATTTTTCTACTTGCATTTTTACATGCTTTCGAACTGCTAGGTTGGCAGAAGCTGGGATGAGTAACAGGCGCTCACTCTTACGCAGCACTCAGGATTCGACCCGCCAAACTGCCGACCTGATCGACAAGCTCAGCGTCCTAACCACTGAGCCACCGCGTCCCTGATGTCCTGTTACTAGGCTTAATTATTGGATATGTATTTATTTGCCAAATTTCTATCCCGTTGCATTCCAAACAAATTACTGGCAGCATATAACAAAGCAAAACACAAGATTTATACCAAAAGACCAATACCTATGCCCACTAAAAATAATTAAATGACATCACGCTCCAAACACTCTCCAGAAGAGTCCTGTCTTTCTCTTCTCCTTGAAAATGAAAAAAAAAACATCAGCTAAATCAATAGCCAAAGGAAGGCCAACCCAGATGGCCAGCCCTACAATCGAAAAAATGCTTTGGAACCTTTGACCTTCCCCAAATGGGAAACAACCAGCTGCTTTTTCCAGCACCATCACATTTTCCCATGCAAATTAATTAGAGGCTGAGCCTACAGACCTTTTAAATTTTTAAAAAAAAGGTTTTGGAAGCTAACAAGGAGTCGGTGCTCCTTGTTAGCTTCCCATTCTCCATAAGGCATCATAAGATCCCACCAACTACTGCTGGTGAGCACTAGACTGCTGCATTTGGCACCTGTTGAATTTTCCAGTCTACAGGTAGCCCTATGCAGAGTATATTGCACTAATCTAAGCAACATAATGATATAAGGACGTGAGCCACTGGAGTAAAGTCCTCAGGTCCCAGGTTAATGCACCAAGCCAGAGTTGGGCAAAGATATCCCTGGCCACAGTTTGTTGATCTACCAGGAGGCATGAGTAAATATTACAGTAACCAAAGAACTTTATGTAAATAGCCTTTTGCATATTGGCTTCTTTGGGATAATGGGATTTCATGTCTTCTAATCAAAGGCCATACTTGCTGGAGAACTGAAGGGAAAAATGTTGGTCTAAGCCCATTGTCATGAACATCTGCTTAATTATATCTATCTATCTATCTATCTATCTATCTGGAAAACAGGTGCCACTGGTGGAGCAACATTTAGAGAATGAATTTGGTCCCTATATGAAGCATTCGTACCGAACAATAGGGCTGAGTGGGTCATCTCAGCTGAAATTTTCATTCCCTGAACTAATTAGAGATTATGATGTGATTATTTGTACTGCTAAGATCCTGGAGAATGCACTGGAGAAAGTCTATGAAGAGGATGAAGAAGGAGTCCAGTTATCAGGTATGTATAGATAGCTGTGTAGATCTGAACACCAAATGTATTACAGCAGGAGCAGGCAAGCTGCAGTCCACCTACAGAGTCTCTGTCCCTATTTGACCCTTCCCACATTAACCACAAACTCATATCGACAACCTTCATGTTGCGTGATTTCTGCTTGGAGAACTCCCAAAAGATGCAAGGTGCATCTATTAGTCTTCACAAGGCTTAACGTATCTTTTGAGTATATAGGCCTCTTCCCAGCAAATACATTTTTTTTAAAAAAATGATCCCATTTCCAACAGTATATAACTAGAATAATGCTTGTAGCTCGTGGAGATTGAAAATAATACCAAAAATAATATGTTGAAAGGTTACCCATCCTGTATCCTTCAAAAGCACATTTGGTCCTGTCTGCCTCTTTTATTTTTGAAGGACTGCCAAACCTGGGCATCAGTCTAGAAAATGCTTATAGCCTAGATTAGGGATTCATATTAGTTTTGTTCTGAAAAGTTTCCATTTGTGGCTGTTTTCTCCTATGCACTGCAAACAGTTGAGAGAGGAAGAAAATATTTCTGGCGGCCATAGCGTGGACCTAAGAGACTAAAGTGAAATGATGGGAAGCATATTCAGAACGAATATTTCATTTTACTTTGAACACAATTATTGGTTATACAAAAATAAGTATTGATTTCTCAGCCAGAGATCGAAAACCTGTGATTCTGCAGCATGGTAAATGATTGAGAACGATAGAAGGTTTCATTCCAGTCACATCTTCTAGGCTACAGATTCTCCGTCCTGCCATGGGAGTACAGATAATCCTTGTTTAGCAACCATAATTGGAACTGCACTGGCAACTCAGTCGTTAAGTGAAATAGTCACTAAATGAAACAACAGCTGTGTTTATAATCTTACTTTGTTAGGGTTTAGGGTATTAAAAAGGTAAAGGTTCCCCCGCACATGCGTGCTAGTCGTTTCCGACTCTAGGGGCCGGTGCTCATCTCCGTTTCAAAGCTGAACAGCCAGCGCTTGTCCGAGGACGTCTCCGTGGTCATGTGGCCAGCATGACTAGACGCCAAAGGCGCACGGAGTGCTGTTACCTTCCCACCGTAGTGGTCCCTATTTTTCTACTTGCATTTTTACGTGCTTTCGAACTGCTAGGTTGGCAGAAGCTGGGACGAGAAACAGGCGCATTAGGGTATAACAATACCCAAATCAAGGAACTTCTTAGGAGACAATTAAGCAGACAAACAAGCAGAAAATAATACCCTAAAATCAAGGAGCTACCAAGAAGGCCACCAACAGTGGCAGGACAAGCTACTGTATTTAAACTGGAAACAAACCACATGCCCACCAGCACTGATGATGTTATCTAGTCAGGCAATGAAATACCTGCAAGCCAACAACCAAATTCAAAGTGGACCAAGGACTCCACAAGAAACAGGCTGATTAAAAGCAAAGTAGTTTGTTTTAATATATATATATATTTAATATATATATATATATATAGAGGGACGCGGTGGCTCAGTGGGTTAGGACGCTGAGCTTGTCGATCTGAAGGTCGGCAGTTTGGCGGGTCGAATCCCGAGTGCCGTGTAGCAGAGTGAGCGCCTGTTACTCGTCCCAGCTTCTGCCAACCTAGCAGTTCGAAAGCACGTAAAAATGCAAGTAGAAAAATAGGGACCACTGTGGTGGGAAGGTAACAGCGTTCCGTGCGCCTTTGGCGTCTAGTCATGCTGGCCACATGACCACGGAGACGTCCTCGGACAAGCGCTGGCTCTTTGGCTTTGAAACGGAGATGAGCACCGGCCCCTAGAGTCGGAAACGACTAGCATGCATGTGCGGGGGGAACCTTTACCTATATATATAAGGTATATGAGCACCAGGACTCTGTAACCATTTGCACAACGTGTCTTCTAGTGTTCTCCTTGATGATCATTGATGAATGTCATCACACCCAGAAAGGAGCTGTCTACAACAATATAATGCGTTACTACTTAAAACAAAAAAGGGAAAATGAGAAGCGAAAGAAAGAAGGAAAACAACTGGTACCTCAGCCTCAGATTCTGGGGCTAACGGCCTCACCCGGAGTGGGAGGTGCAACAAATCATTCAAAAGCAGAGGAACATATTCTAACGGTAAGTTATGCACGATGACAGAATAGTGGACAAATACTCTACAAGAGCGAACTTTATCGTTGTTGGCTTTAAAGTGTGTGATCTTGCTTGTAATGAACTTTGGAGCAGAGAATCTGCTTTCACGTAGGAAATCAGAGTTTGACTAGGTTTGCGTGGTCCTACAAGGAATAATACATGTAAATTTCTTTATTTATTAAACTGATATCCCAGTTTTCTTCCTGGACTTTAAGGATGTATGTATTGCAATTTTAGACTCGGCAAGATGGAAGTTTATAAATCATGATTCATAATTTAGTGGGACACATGAATCCAGACACTGTGGCTCATTTAAACAGTGTAATCAAATTAAACCAGGGCTTAGCAAGACATAAACCTAGCTGTTACTGTTCCAAATGCAAGCAAAGCGAATAGGTTACAACAAAGTTACAACAGCACTGAAAAAAGTGACTTACGACACTTACAACTAATGGAACCTCTCCACAGTCACATGATCAAAATTCAGACGTGTGACAACTGACTTGTATTTATGACTGTTGCAGTGTCCTGGGGTCATGAGATCCCCTTTTGTGACCTTCTGAAGGGGAAGCTGGATTCACTGAACAACCTTGTTACTAACTTAACTGCAGCAATTCACTTAACAACTGTGGCAAGAAAAGTTGTAAAATGGGGCAAAAGTCACTTAACAAATGTCTCGCTTAACAACAGAAATTTGGGGCTCAATTGTGGTCGTAAGTTGAGGACTATCTGTACCTACATTCTCCGGAAGAGCAAGAAATGATGCAGTACTGTATATAGTGTGCAGCAAAAGTCTGTCACTAAAAAAAAAATCCAGTTTGGCATCTCTTAACTGAAGAGTTCATTCTTATAAAGTCCCAAGGCGTGATCTGAAGTGAAGAGTATCTGCTTTAGAGTAAGTTGCCATGAGAAAAGGCTTGGGTGAGTCCTTTGAGCCGGTGTTTCTCAGAAACACTGGTCTAAGTCAACTTGAATTTTACTATGTAAGAAACCTGAGAGAGAATTGTCAGCAAGCAACGAGATTTTAAAAAAAGTATGTGTGAGAATGTTGTTCCTGCCCAATAATATGCTTTTGGCATTAATTTTACCTTTGTAGGGGGGGGAAAATTTAACAAATGATTTGCAGTTTTCAAAGGGGAAAATAGGGGGGAATTTAGAAAGACAAAGGAACTAGAAAGTTAAAGGATGAAGAAATTTTTAGATCATTCAAAGTGACAGATCACCATTGAACTTTTGTTGCAGTGAACAAGAAGGTGCGGGAGTCAAAATACAGACGTATCAACTGATGAAAGGAAAACTTAATTAGAAAATAGATTGTTAACTTCACTTCTTGACAGTTCACAACTTTTAAGGCAGCACAACTCACACGAAATAATAGGGCCATGCTGTGCTTCAGACTTCATTCCCAAATGTGCTTCGGTTCATTTGAATGTAGCTGCTGTTCACAACTTTTTAAGGCAGCCACATCTTTTCCAGGATCATAAGACAGCCAAACAGTTTCAGGGGGGGAAAAGGTGACCTTTTTAAAGAGTCGCCGAGATGTGCTGCATTTTTATTCCCACACTTTTTGCAGCACTTTATCCACATTTTAACAGAATAACAGAGTTGGAAGGGATCTAGGAGATCTTCTGTTCCAACCCCCTGCTCAAGCAGGAGACATTACACCAGGGGTAGGCAACCTTGGCTCTTTTATGACTCGTGGACTTCAACTCCCAGAATTCCTGAGCCAGCTGGAATTCTGGGAGTTGAAGTCCACGAGTCATAAAAGAGCCAAGGTTGCCTATCCCTGCCCTACACCATTCCAGACAAATGGCTGTCCAATCTCTTCTTAAAAACCTCCAGTGATGGTGCGGTCGCAACTTCTCTAACATAAATTAATAAATTTACTTACGTGTTATTTAATTTGCTGTAAACAACCATAGGCAAATCTTTTCAGAATGTTTTGTACATACGGCTATTCTTGTAGAAAGAGAGATTGTTTTAAATAACCCTGGATGATGTACTCCCGGTTCCTCATTTAGCAACCGAGTTGCATGCCAGTGACTGGATCGTTAAGCAAAATGGTGAACACGTGAAACAAGAGAGAAAGAGACGCTGCAGAGGTCACTGGCTTATTTATCATATTTGTATAGCTGCCTATCTCAAATGAACATGACCTTGGGCAGCATGTAGCATCTGCAATGCATTAAAAAATTGAATCAAAAAGGTACAGAAAACAGGAGAAGATGATATTAAGAAGGCTGTCATGAAATCTCCTCAGTCCCCTGGGACTGTCAGACCTGATAACATAGCAAGGTCTTGAAGGAGTTGGGACACGTTGAGAGAGAGAAGTGAAGCTCATCTCACTTCCAGCGGTGTGTGTGGGGGGAGAATAGTCCACAAGGTGGGCACTGCAACAGAGAAGATCTACCTCCGGTGGACTATTAGATGTAATTCCCTGTCTGTCAGAGAGAAGACAGTTCCATGCAGAACAAGGAAGTCTGCCATTTCTAACCTCTGCGGCCACATTTGGGGAAGGAGCTCATGTGGACTGGTGACTTTGTGCTTCTGCTGGTCTCACTTCTGGGTACCGGTGGTGTATTCATAGCAGCCATCTTAATTACCTTCTTTAGAGGGACACTTTATAATAGGTTGCATTTTGAGGAGTGACTGTCTCCAAGCAACACTCTCTGCAGTCTACTTGAGAGACAAAAGGAGAACTACAGCAAAGCCATTCACAATAGTCAGGATGATCCTTTGGGTGCACACTGCTAGAGAGGTTACTGCAGACATGTCAAACAAAAGGCCTGGGGCCCAGATCCGGCCCGCGAAGTGGTTTCATGCGGCCCGTGAAGCCATCCTGGAAACAGTGAGGGAATGGCTCCCACTGCCTTGGCCCTGGCCCAGAGACCCTCCTTCTGCCAGAGACCCTCAGATCTGTCCCAATCCTGCCCAGGCCCCCATAGGCACCCTTGATGCAAACGACGTAGAGCTGGCCACGCCCACCTAGTACGCCATACGCACTTTAGCCACGCACACCCAGTAGGCCACCCCCACCCTGGCCATACCCACCCGGCCCCCTGAGGGCAACCGCAATGCTGATGCGGCCCTCAATGAAATTGAGTTTGACACCCCTGCGTTGCTGTCTAGGGCTAGGCTAGCCTGCCTTAAATGCATCGCTCTCAAGAAACAATCAAAAAGATGCTCGAGGGAGGCTCTTCATCTGCTTCTTTAAAGCTGCACCTTTAAGGCTGCACGCCATTGTTCCTAAAGCATTGCACAGACCTACCTGCACATCCCATAACTTAAATAACTTTCCCTCCTCTAGATATGCGCCAACCTGGATGCAGATGAGATTGTGACTGTTCAAGAGCACAGTTCGCAACTGCAACATCAGGCAAAAGAACCTCTTAAGAAATTTGAGATTGCAGATGACAAAAAGGAGGTATGGATATTTGTTGTGCTTTATGTGATCATGTGACTACGGTATGGTGTACAGTTCTTTATTTCTTTTTCTTTTTTTACAAAAAGACACACCTACAGATGTTTAGCTTACTTTTTCAGTAAAGAAAGTTCTCCATGCAAAAAAAACTAAAATCTTGAGAAAGATTCCAGCTTGGTTCGTTTTGCACTCCTAGTCCCAAAAAAGAGAAACATATATGACATATTGAACATAGGAACTGTCAGGACCCACCTCAATCCACATCTTAGGAAATAAGAACTCTTGGATGCAAGTTTAGTCCAAAAGGAAAATGTTTACTAGGATGGAATTGATTGTGGCAATACAAGACGGAATCTAACAAAGTTACATTTCAATCCTATATAAAGCATTCCCATTTCAGCCCCCTCCCCTCATCCATTTGGTCAGCCTCCCATCATTTACTTAGGCGTCAGGCCCTTCCGTGGGAAAGGGAACTCTCCTTGGTTTTATTGTTATTGCTTCTTCCTTTTTCAGTTGTAAATGAAGATGCGATCCAGATCTGTCTCTCCCCCTCCCTCCCCCAGATCAGAAGTTTCCCTGTTGTTTTAAGATCCCTTATTTCAATCTAAGTAACCTTCCTCTCTCCCCCCCCCTCGGAGAGATGGCAGAATCCCCAGAATAAGCACAATGTTCTACCTATACATTTATGAAATGTGATATAAATGGATTCTGACAGGAACCTAGGGAGATAGGAGCAAATGGTAACCCTGGAGCCGTGATGGTTCAGTGGTTAAAATGCAGTATTGCAGGCTGACTCTGCCCACTGCTAGGTGTTCGATCCTGATGAGCTCAAGGTTGACTCAGCCTTCCATCTTTCCAAGGTTGCTAAAATGAGGACCCAGATGGTTGGAGGCCATGTGCTGACCCTATAAACCCACAGGCCACTACTGGGCCGTGAGCCTTTCGTAACCGGGCCACAAAAGCAGCAGATGGGTGTGTGTGCACGCGCACACGCTCCATTTGCGTGAGCCATGGGCCCATGTGCCCACCACTCATGTAAATGGAGCTGCAGGTTTATGCAAAACCTTGCCAGCCACTCTCCCCAGACCCCGCTGGTCCGCAAAGCTGGAAAGGTTGGGGTACTCTGCTGTAAAGCACTGTGGAGCGGTATGTAAGTTTAAATGCTATTGCTATTGCAAAAATAATAAAATAAAAAACAAACATTTCAGTGAACCACCTCTTCCCTCCCACATTATACACAAGAAAATATCCTGCTGGGTCATTCCCTTCCTCCAGACTCTTGTTTCATATTCTTCCAACAGACTGGAGACTGTTTCCCCACACATCTGGTTAAGATTTGTTTTTAACATTGATCTTCCTGAAATGTGATGTGCTTTCATTTCTTTTCATTAGTTGCCATTATGTAGGCACACAGTTGATTAATTCAGGGATCCCCAACCCTTGGGTCGTGGACCACTTCTTAGCCATGAGCTGTTCAGAACCAGCCCATGGAAGCAGCAGGCAAGTACACACCTGCGCCTGCGCATCCCCTCTTGCACGAGCAGTGTGCGAGCAGTGTGTGCGCGCTTACCAGTGCTCGTGTGGAACCATTTCCTCCTCCCCCCACCCCCACCCCGCTGGTCTGCAAAGCCAGAAAAGTTAGGGGACTCTGGATTAATTGGTCTGCTGTGAGGCAATGTTTCTAGTATTTTCCTCAATTATAAACTAAAAAAAAATTATTGTGATTTTGGTTGAATTTCTATTTAACTGGAGGTTTTTCTAACAAAATTTAGACATAAAGGGATGATGTGAGGATTTCTGCCCTGAGTGTGCGTGTGTGTGTGTGTGTGTGTGTGTGTGTGTGTGTGTTTGCTAGACTAGATTTCCAAGCTGCCAAGCATTCCAGAGTCACTTGGGACAGCGAGATGGGCCACATATAAATTTAATAAATAAATAAAGATCCCTTCTAATCCTGTGATTGTTAACTTGTGACATGTTTTACATTTTAGGATCCATTTAGAGAGAAACTTGTACACATTATGACTGAGATTCAAGGCTATTGCCAATTCAGTCCAAATGCTGATTTTGGATCACAGGCCTACGAACAGTGGGTAATTCAGGAGGAAAAGAAAGGTAATGTTTACATTTGATTGCTACATTGTCAATACCTTGCTAAAATAGGTGGCCAGAGTTTTCCTAGACCTTTGCTTCCTTGTTTTCTCAGTCCTTGTTCTTTTTTCTAGCTGCCAAGGAAGGGACTCGCAAAGAGCGGGTATGTGCAGAGCACTTGAAGAAATACAATGATGCCTTGCTAATTAATGATACTACCCAAATGATTGATGCCTATAACCATCTGAAGAACTTTTATGAAGAGGAAAGGAGTAGAAAGATGACAATGGATGAAGATAGTGAAGATGAACTCATAGCCTCACAACCAGATGAAACTGCTACACGTCTTATAGAGTTATTTTATGGTAAGCATGGTAACAGAGCCTGTTACTCGTCCCAGCTTCTGCCAACCTAGCAGTTCGAAAGCACGTAAAAATGCAAGTAGAAAAATAGGGACCACTACGGTGGGAAGGTAACAGCGTTCCGTGCGCCTTTGGCATCTAGTCATGCCGGCCACATGACCACAGAGATGTCCTCGGACAAGCGCTGGCTCTTCGGCTTTGAAACGGAGATGAGCACCGGCCCCTAAAGTTGGAAACAACTAGCACACATGTGTGGGGGAACCTTTACCTTTACCTTTATGGTAAGCATGAGCCATCTGGGACTTCCTGTCTACACTTCTACAAATCAATGTCCAATATTAAAATGAGAACCAAAATTTCTTGCGGTTGGATCATTAAGTAAGGCTTGATCACACGTCACATGCATTTTTCATTCTTGTTTTTATAAAATTTCTGGTTTTCATCAAAAATTGGGATTTAAACTTGCCTATTTTAGCTGAAAGTCAGGGAGGAGTAATTTAGGGTGTTCTGTGGATAGAGATTTGGGCAAGCTGCCTTCTTATTCTCAAAGCTATTAGCCTGGTTTAGTCATAACAATAAACCATGTGCTCCCAGTGCAAGCAGGTAGGAATCTAAGGATTAGGTTCCTTGCAGCTCACTTGTAGGTAAGACTACACTACTACGGTTTTATGTGAACATATCCAGACAACAGAGCCTCCCTCAGTCCCTGTTGTGTAAACAATATTGGTTCCCATTATGCTTCCAGGTGTGATTCAAGTCACTGGTTATTACCTATAAAGCTCTAACATGGCATAGGTGCCTTGTTATTTGGGACCCTGCCTATCTTCTGTAGTTTCTGCCTTCTAGTAAAGTGTTTGCAGAGTTGGCATCCTCTGGATCCTTTCAATCACTAAATCACTAAATTTAAATTTAGACCACTAAATCGTATGACAAACAAGGACGCTAGGTATGTCTAGCCCAGGGGTAGGCAACCTCGGCTCTTTTATGACTCATGGACTTCAACATAGCATAGCTGACTCAGGAATTCTGGGAGTTGAAGTCCATGAGTCATAAAAGAGCTGAGGTTGCCTATCCCTGGTCTAGCCTATCAAAGAGAAGGATTAGGAGGACATGACAGCTGTCTTCCAGTACTTGAGGGGCTGTCACAGAGAAGAGGAGATTGACTTATTCTCTAGGCACCAAAGGGCAGGACAAGAAGTAATGGGTGGAAGCTTGTCCAAGAGAGATACAGTCTAGAAGTAAGGAGAAATTTTCTGACAGTGAGAAAAATTAATCCATGGAATTGCTTGCCTACCAGAGTTGTGGATATTCCATCACTGGAAGTTTTCAAGAATAGACAGACAGCCATTTGACTGGGATGGTATGAGGTCTTGTGCCTTGAGCTGGGGGATGGACTAGAAGACCTCTGAGGTACCTTCCAGCCTATGATTCTATGATTAATCAATATATCTATTGGGGCAAAGGAAGAGTGCCTTTCTCTGTCATAGCACCCACTCACTTAAATGATATTTCCTCAAAGATTTGTGTGGCTCCAGGTTGAAGTCAGCCCTTTGAGGTAGACCAGACAAGAAGCACAAATCATGAGTACTGACACTATCTTTGTTGTAAGACAGACATGTCAAACGCAAGGCCCGGGGGCCGGATTCGGCCCACGAAGTGGTTTCATGTGGCCCGCGAAGCCATCCTGGAAACAGTGAGGGAATGGCCCCCACTGCCTTGGCCCTGGCCCAGAGACCCTCCTTCTGCGAGAGATCCTCAGATCTGTCCCACTCCTGCCCAGGCTCCCATAGGCACCCTTGATGCGAATGACGTAGAGCTGGCCATGCCCACCCAGTAGGCCATACGCACTCTAGCCACGCCCACCCAGTAGGCCACGCCCACCCTGGCCATACCCACCCGGCCCCCTAAGGGCAACCGCAATGCTGATGCGGCCCTCAATGAAATTGAGTTTGACACCCCTGTTGTAAGATTACAGTAAATCTGGCAAATCTGAAAGTACATCTCTTCTCATTTGTCTTTACTTTCCAGAAAACTAGGGAGAATCCCTTCTGAAATGCTTTCGATGTCTCCATTCCTTCTGGAATCTGAGATATTTTTTCCCTGACCTTTGCCTAGGCTAGACTCTTCCTTATCTCAAAGTTATTCTCAGAGTCAGTTACCATTTCAGACATCCGAGCTTTTATTTCACAGCTTTCCCCGTTCTCTTATCATGCCATGCTGCACTGCGTTGTGATGTTGTCTCAATCTCCCAAACATACCAGATAGGAAACACAACAAGATGAGCAAAACCTACTTTATCGTAAAGCTACATAAACAGAGTTTTGCAAGTCTGAAAATACCAATCTCCCACCTTCTCTTTTTACTATCTGATTAGTTACAGTGAATCTTTTCTAAGTTTATTTTTCTGGCCATTGTTCAGTGGTTTACTCCTCCCTCTTCTACCTTTACACTCATTCAGTAATCATTTAATCTCATAACAGCTCCGAATGAGGGATACTTACAATTGCCCCTTGCAATTGCAGCCATTGCAGCCTAAATTACTGTCACATGTTGCAATTCAGGGACTTACAACCAGCTTACAACTAATATTTCAGTATTCCATACACCGCTCTAAGACTACCCCCTGCTCTGCTTATATGCATAGTTAGCTGTGAAACATATTTGGGAGGTATTAAAACAGTGATTTTCATCTTGGCCCAAGTAGATGCCTCCAGGGTTTCTGCCAGAATTTGCTATCTGTATTTTGTGCTTAAGTTAAGATTTTGCCCATTAACATTTTGTTTATCAGCAAACTTGCAGGAGATGTGAATAAGAACCAGATAGCCTACATCAGTGTTTCCTTTCTGGGAAAGTTAGCATGCAGGGCTATCTAGTTGGTATGCACAACAAAAAATAGATGATGGTCTTTTTTCAACATGATCTGCTGACACTTTCAGATATTTTGGACTGCAATCAGTGTCAGCCAGCATGACTCATAATAACATGCTCTAATTCTTTCACAACGTAATTACTTAAATATTTTGTTCATTTACATTTGTTCCTAAAGATAAACAGAAGGAGCTGGAAGAGTTAGCTGAAAAACTACAGTATGAAAATGAAAAACTGACAAAGTTGCGCACCACTTTAATGCAACAATTCACAAAGAGCAATGAAGCCAGAGGAATTATTTTCTCAAAAACCCGTCAAAGTGCATTTGCTATCTATCGGTGGATTAATGATAATCCCAAATTTGAAGAGGTTGGAGTGAAGGCTCACTATCTCATTGGTACAGGACATAATAGTGAATTTCAGCATATGACCCAGGTAAAACAAAAATGTAAAGTTGGTTGCCAGAATTTCTTTGCTTTTCAATTCTGTAAGGCAGAACCCTTACAGAACCCCTGGGCCACGGACCACTACTAGACCACGGAACTATTCGGAACTGGGCCATGCAAGAGTTCCACATGCGCAAGCACTTCCCAAGGGCTTCTCTTCCCTCTTGCTTGAGTGGAGCTGCGCACATGCTCGCCGGCCCACCACTCGCGTGGTCATGTTCCCCTCTCCCCACCCCCAGCCGGGCCAAACTGCCTACTCCCAATGCTCCAAAAGCAGACTGGTGAGAGCAGAGGCTGAGCAGGATGAGCATGCCCTACTTAGCTTCCATGATTCACCTGTGCAGGACACCCTATCCGCTTTTGGAGCATCAGGCAGCCTTGGTGAGTCTAAAGGAGCATGAGACCGCGCCCGCAAAAGGCTTCTCTTCTCCATGCCAAAAGCTTTTTGCAAATGAACGAAAGACTTCAGGGGAGCCATCTCATGCTGCTTCAGGCCTTCCATGTCTTTGTAAAAGCTGTTGGTGTGGAGAGGCCTGAAGGAGTGTGAAACCACGCCCCAAAGGCTTCTCTTCACTGTTGCGTGAGTGGAGCTGCATGCGCCAGTCCACTGCTCACACAGCCCTGTTCCCCTCTCCCCCCCCAAGCCGGGTTGCCAAGCTGCAAAGGTTGGAGACCATTGGGGTAGGGTTAAGATTCTTCTAAGACAGGGGTAGGCAACCTTGGCTCTTTTATGACTCGTGGACTTCAACTCCCAGAATTCCTGAGCCAGCCACGAGTCATAAAAGAGCCAAGATTGCCTAACCCTGTTCTAAGAACTTCTAATCTCGGTTCCTATATTTTTCTCTTTTTCCTATTACATTTAATCAGTGTTTGAATAATTGTCAGTAATTATAATTATAATATACCTAAATATGTATGTATTCTATGAGAAATTATTTCAAGATTAGCATCAAGTTCATTTCATTTTGGTATTCTAAAAACAGTAAAGTGTATTAATTTTTTTTATACCAAAAACAGGTACACTAAAAATCTTTTTAAAAATCCGAGAGCCAATTTGGCAGAGTGGTTAAGATGCTGGCCTAGAAAACAGGAGAGGGCGCCTTAGGCATGAAAATCATCTGAGTGACTTTGGGCCAACCACTCTCTCTCAGCCCAACCCCACCTCACAGGGTTGTCGTTATGGGGAAAAAGGAGGAGATGGAAGGAGTGTTATTTATTTTATTTATTTATTAAATTTGTGTGCCCACCCATCTCGTCTAGATCATGTATGCTCACCGTGTTGGGTTACTTATAACTAATAAAGGTGGGATGAAAATCTAATAAATAAATAATAAAATACAAATCACTCTGACATGAAAAAAACATACGGCTTTCCAATCCTTATTACTGTCCGTGGAATGTACTGCTTTTGCACCAAAAAGAGAACAAAAGAGAGGGTGGGAGAGAGAAGCGGCAAAACCACGTGCCCAATCATTCCCCCCGCCCCAAAATGGGGGTCTGACAATAAGGATCTATGACATCTTTATTTCAGGACGTAAGGAAGAAATCCCAGGAGATAGAATGAGACAAAATGAGTTCTAACCAACAAGAAAAAAGTCTGTCCTACAGCTCCAGAGAAAACCTCGTAGAACCGTGTTCTCAGTATTTCTTCTGAAATCCCCTATGGAACCCCTATGGCTGTGTGAGGGCAAGAGTGTGCACTGAACATGTATGTAAAAGACCTGTGGCACACCTGAACCATGCCAAACTTAGCACAGCCAATAGCTATAATATGGGATGAAATGAAATATGGGTGGCCTGCCAGAATCTTCGTGTCCCCCCTCACTTTTCCTATCCAATTTCAGAAGTAGGGTGTTATTCACTAATAATCATTGTATCAAATGCTGTGTGTGAATATTGCATGTGTTTCTGATACTTTGACACTTCCTTGCTGAAATGCTTAAGAACTGACTACCAGAAACTTAAGAAGTGTTATAGCTGTAACAGCCCATTCACGTAGACTGGGGCAGTCAGATAGAATTTATATTTGTCAGAGCTACAACTTACTGTATTTGGGTAATCTGGATACGTTGGAAATGGCACATCCGAATGAACTGAATTTGCTGTGTGGAGCCCTTGGTGCTCTCTGAGCATGGTTGTTTTCTTGCAGACGTTTCATTACCCAACTAGGTAACATCATCAGTGCTAGGAATTTCTTCTTCCTGCTTATGTAGAAACCTGTGGGCAGCTTTACATGCAAGGTGTTTTTTTTAAAATGCTTTTGTTATTGCTTTAATTCAAAACATAGTTCGTAACATTTGAGATCTGAGAACAAACGCTTCATGACTTAACTCTGGTTGTAAGAGAAGTTCATCGTGCTGTCATTTTATATATGAATTTAACAACTATATGTTTCTACAGAATGAACAAAAAGATGTCATTCAAAAGTTCCGTTCTGGTAAAATCAACCTACTAATTGCTACTACTGTAGCAGAGGAAGGCCTGGATATCTCACAATGCAACATTGTTATACGCTATGGTCTTGTTACCAATGAAATAGCGATGATGCAGGTAATGTTCCAGCCATGTCATTATTGCTTTTTCACCTATGAGTTTATCAGATAATCAGATTACCATCTTCTGCTTTAACCACAACACCAAAAGGGCTCTCAACAGCAGCTTAAAAAGCATTTAAAACTGCATTCTGTCAATAAGGCAACTTGCTTGTCTCAAGCTCCCAGATATAATATATTTAGGTTTATGCTCTGTAACCCATGAAGGTATGTGTACATGAATATTTTTTGTGAGACAAATAACTTGAGGGAGAGACATTAGTATGGCACAGAAGAAACAAGCAGCTCTCTCCCTCCATTTATCTGAAATCTCCTTCCACCCCATATTTCAACTACTATTTAAATAAATTTTAAAGTAGATTTTACATTTTATTAGCAAGAGTGAAAAAACCTCCCTTTTTACAACCCTGTAATGCCTTAATTTGGGGGTAGAGTTAAGATATCTGGATGGAGATGAGCATTTATTGGCCGGATGCCCTTCCTGACACCTACGTGGAGTTCGCAGCAGATATTTTCTCTTTGCACCCTAAGAAAGAAACATTTGCTGCTACCTAGGATTGAACTCAGTGGGAGGTGAAAGTCTTCACCACTAGGTCACCTCAAATTTTATTAGCAACAGTAACTAAATCTTAATTAATTAAGATTCTATGTGCCAACTACTGAAAGACATTTTCAGTTATCTTGATGGTTACTAGTTTCTGAAAGTATACAACAAGTAAATATTGGAATTAAGATTCATAGCCAGCAGAGCTCTAACTCTTTCAGAGAAAGAGGAGAACACCACCAGCTCCTACATGTGAGTTCCTTGTAATTTATTGTAGTTTCTTCCTTCTTCCAGGCTCGTGGAAGAGCTCGAGCTGAGGAAAGCATTTATGTGCTTGTGGCTTCAGTTGGATCAGGAGCTGCTGAACGTGAAAATGTTAATATGTTTCGTGAGAAAATGATGCACCGAGCAATCAAGCGGGTCCAAAAGATGCCACATGAAAAATACTTGCATAAGGTAAGGCCCACACTATTGCTGTGACCACTTTGGTTCTGAAAATACTCTCTCCCTCTCCCTCCCTCTCTCCATCTCTCTCTCCATCTCTCTCTCTCTCTCTCTCTCTCTCTCTCTCTCTCTCTCTCTCTCTCTCTCACACACACACACACACACACACACACACACACACTTTTAAAACCCCTCCCCTTTTTTCAAATATGCATGTGAGCTGCTTATTTATTCAGAAGTAATTTTTCCTTTGCTCTTCTACACCTCAAAAGCAATGTGATCATGCTGGCAGCAGGAAAGAGTCAGGCAAAGGAGAGATTGCCTACAGAAGTCACTTGATTCCTCCTACCCCATCACAGAGTGGAGATATTGGAGAGAAAGACATTTCAAGACATTACTGTAAACTGCGTGGCGCACAGTGGGATGGTTACATTGCTTTTCATGTGTACATGGCAGCAAGTAGGCGCTTGAGCAGTCCAAAGGATAAGGAAGTGGTTAGGAGGCAAAAATAAATAAATAAAAAGCCAAAAATGTAAAACTAAGTAGTCTTGTCTTTTCCTGGCTGGAAAGCACCCTTACAGTCACATGATTTCCCATTTAGTGATTGCTTCACTTAGCGGCACAGTTAGGGTCATTAAGTGAGAATTATCTATATCAATAATGTATGTAAATAAAGACATTCAGGATTTAGGCAGTTTACTCTAAGGCATGAAAAAGCAAAGCGTTTTTTTTTTAAAAAAAATCCAAATTTAAAATAATCCAACATGAATTTTCCAGGATGAAAACTGAAATTGTAGTTTGGAGTTATTTCCTGGTTCTGTTCATTCCCTTGCTAGATCAAAGAGCTTCAGCTGCAAAGCTGCATGGAGATGAAAATGAAGGCAAAGAAAGAACAGTTTAAACAATACAAGGAGAACCCTTCTCTGATAATGTTCCACTGCAAAAACTGCAAACATCCGAAATGCTCAGGAGATGACATTCAAGTTATTTTAAATATGCATCATGTCAATGTTAAAAAGGAATTTGCGTAAGTCCACCTCTGTGTGTGTGTGTGTGTGTGTGTGTGTGTGTGTGTACCCGTCTGTATTATCATTAGGGTGTCTGTTCTGATTCAACACGGAACATGTTGGAAGGGACCTTGGAGATCTTCTAGTCCAGGGGTCCCTAACCCCCAGGCCATGGAACGGTACCAGTCCACTGCTTGTTGGGAATTGGGTCCTGCAAGTGGCGGGTGATCTTGCAAAGCTACATATGCGCATGGGCAGGAGCTAGGATGTGTGCATGAAACCATCCACCCCCTCCCCCACTGCCGCCACTTCTGCAGTCTGTGGGGCCAGAAAGGTTGGGGACCGCTGCTCTAGTCCAACCCCCTGCTCCAGCCAGAGGCCCTATACCAGGGGTAGGCAATCTTGGCTCTTTTATGACTCGTGGACTTCAACTCCCAGAATTCTTGAGCCAGCACGGCTGGCTCAGGAATTCTGGGAGTTGAAGTCCACGAGTCATAAAAGAGCCAAGGTTGCCTAAAGGTAAAGGTAAAGGTTCCCCCGCACGCACATGCGTGCTAGTCGGTCCGACTCTAGGGGGCGGTGCTCATCTCCGTTTCAAAGCCGAAGAGCCAGCGCTTGTCCGAGGACGTCTCCGTGGTCATGTGGCCGGCATGACTAGATGCCAAAGGCACACGGAACGCTGTTACCTTCCCACCGGAGTGGTCCCTATTTTTCTACTTGCATTTTTACGTGCTTTCGAACTGCTAGGTTGGCAGAAGCTGGGACGAGTAACAGGCGCTCACTCTGCTATGCGGCACTTGGGATTCGACCCGCCAAACTGCCGACCTTCCGATCGACAAGTTCAGCGTCCTAACCCACTGAGCCACCACGTCCCTAAGGTTGCCTACCCGTGCCCTATACCATTTCAGATAAATGGCTGTCCAGTCTCTTCTCAAAAGTCTCCAGTGATGGAGCACCCACAACTTTTGAAGGAAAGCTGTTCCATTGGTTCCATTGACTGAATCAGTGCAGTGGTGGCACTAATTGCTAATCCACTGACTGCATTGCTTAGAATTCCTTTTTTTGAGCTAAACTCTCATTCATGCCAATAAAAATGGAAGTCGTAATCTTGTTATGAAGTTGTAATCCCTCTAGTTTGATTTGGCTTAATGGTGCAATGTACCCATATACTAAAAGGGCACCCTTTTTCTGGCAGCCTGGAACAACGTTCTTGTAATGCTGTTCAGGAGTCCATCCAATAAAGAAGTAGAAGGGAGCCAGCAGGGAAAAGCAAGAGTGGTGTCTACAGGCAAATCTCGAAGCAGAGTTAAAATACCAATAGTTTTAACTGAAAATAAGCAAATCTCAGTTGCTGCCGTAACTGTTCATGTGACCATTGATCGACTGTAAATTTGCGAAACAAGCGTATGAATTCTCTTTGATCTAATAGTCATACTACCTATTTTGAGTAGGCAGAAATACCAACCACAGAAATCAAAGTAGGTTGGTAGCAGTGGATATTCCAAACACAAGTAGATACAGGCTTGTGATGTAATCCAGTGCTTTGACTTAGGAAATGTAGTCAGTATTGAACATCACTGCCCGTCACCCAGTTCATTTTTTTTCATAGCTCCCTTTTATACCTACATCTGACTAGTGAACTTCTAGAACTCACCACAAAGCTGAATACCACTAGCCCAAAGCGTGAGGATTTCTGGCCTGCAGACTTGGTGACTCATCCAGCAGATAAGGTTGAATCCACAGGAAGTGTCAACGATGCATATCTGATAAGATGAACTTCTTCCTGCCTACGTGAAAAACTAGTCACAACTTCTTTCTTTTCAAAAGTAAGTTGTTCCATTTTTCACTTCAGGAACCTTTATATCGTAAGGGAAAATAAGACACTGCAAGCAAAAGAAGCAGATTATCAAACAAATGGGGACATTATCTGTAGAAATTGTGGCCAGGTGAGTGTCGGAATTAATTAATTTGGATGTCTTTGGGTTAGTCCTGGGTTGGATTCTCCAATTACTGTGAGCCATATCTCCCAAAGACCCTCACTTTGGGTTATGATGATGGCTGGGAATCGGAGTTCAGGAACATCAGATTCTTGTATTGGTATATTCCTAATATGTTTTCTCACTTTTTTTTCAGAAATGGGGAACTATGATGGTATACAAAGGTCTAGATCTTCCTTGCTTAAAAATAAAAAATTTTGTGGTACATTTCAAAGATAAGAAATGCACCTCAAAGAAAATATACAAAAAATGGGGAGAACTAGCCATTAACTTTCCAGCTTTCAGTTATGCAGATCATTATATTTCTAGTGAAGAAGAAGATTAAGAAGGCTGAGAGACTCTAAAGACAGATGGGAACTTTTTCCGCCTTCAGATTTCGAAAGACTAGTTTAAAGACATATTATTCTTACGCCTGAATGACTGCAGATATTGTGCAAAAACTTTCCATTTTTTTCATATCGTTCAGGCTTCTGTATTTCTGAATAGAGACAGTTCAGATCTTAGTCAGTGTGTGAAAAGAAAAAAAAAGTTGTTTCTGGGGCTACATCTCTAACCAGGATGTAAAACGATTCAGTGTGAGAATTTACCTTTTACTTTAGTGGGATGCAGAGGACACAAAAGCCATGCCCATGTAGAATTATTTTATTAAATTGCATAAAAGATCAGAAAAAAGTTTTATTTTTGTAAGTCAAGCACTACCTGTAACTTTAGGAAAGTTCTTATGCAAAAGAGTCTTATATTCTGGACTATAAACCAGGGGGCCTCAACCCCTGGTCCATGGACCAGTACCGGGCCGCGGCATGCTAGCAACCAGTCCGCAAAAGCAAGCAAAGCCACATCTGCGGGATGCAGGCAACACACAAAACCATGCCCCTTCTGGTCCGCAGAAAAACCTCTCCGTAGAACCAGTCCCTGGTGCCCAAAAGGTTGGGGACCTCTGCTATAGACTATGTTACAAAATATGTTTGTATTTTACCTAGATGTTTCATTCTTTTAATTACTTGGCAGTTTAAAGTTTAATTTCTATGCTAACTGAAAAGGAAAAAAAAATCATTAAGCGAGTCTTTAGTTCTCTTTGGATTGATGGTAGTTTGTTTTTCCTCCATCCCATTTTCTTGCTTTCCCTAGATGACTATTTTACGTGACTAATATGACTGCACTAAAAGTCTAATGCAATCAGTAAAATTGTTCTCAGTGCTTACAAAGAAGCGAACTGAAAATACAAGTATTTCACATGTGGATTCTGATACAAATTTATGATGCTTCCACTTTGCCATTTTTATAAAGAATTCAAAAAAAACATTGCTGCCTCTGGGTTTTCTTTGCTGTTTATTCTCTGATGTCGCGTTTATGTATTGATTTGTTTTTGTAGTGCTAACCCATTCCCCAGGCAAATACCGATGATGATGATGATGATGATGATGATGATGATGATGATGATGATGATGATGATGATTATTATTATTATTATTATTATTATTATTATTATTATTATTATTATTATTATTATTATTAATTTTATTTATATACTGCCCATCTCCCGAAGGACTCAGGGCGGTGAACAGGGCAAATGTATAAAATACAAAAATACAAAAGTTAAAAGGAATTAAACATAATGCCCAAGGTAAAAAACAATAAATACAAATATTAAGAACAATAAAAAAACCCAAACCACCCCCCATCAGGCCAAGCCGGCTTGTTCAAACAAATGCATTTTCAGATCGCGTCAGAAGGAGCGGAGGTCGGGTGCCATCCGGAGCTCAACCGGCAACCGATTCCATAGCTCCGGGGCGCCCACAGAGAAGGACCTCCCCCTGGGGGCCACCAGTTGACATTCTCTGATCGGTGGCAACCTGAGGAGGCCCTCTCTGTGGGAACGCACAGGGCGGAGGGAAGTTGATGCCGGCCGCAGGTGCTCCCTAAGGTACTCCGGACCCATGCCATGTAGGGCCTTAAACACCATTACCAGTACCTTGAATCTCACTCGGAAGACAACTGGGAGCCAATGCAGCTCACGGAGTAGAGGTGTAACATGGGAGTATCGGGAGACTCCCAACACGACTCTCGTGGCTGCATTCTGTACCAGTTGGAGCCTCCGAGTGGTCCTCAAGGGCAGCCCCATGTAGAGAGCGTTGCAGTAGTCCAAACGAGAGGTCACGAGCGCATGAGTGACCGTACACAGGGCATCCCGGTCTAGATAGGGCCACACCTGGTGCACCAGGCGAACCTGGGCGAAGGCCCCCCTAGTCACGGCCACCATGTGATCTTCCAAAGTAAGCCGTGAATCTAGGAGGACTCCATGATGAACAGGGTTGTGGAAAGTTTTGGATCCAAAGGCCAACAAGCTTTGGCTTCAGGCCATATGGGGAAGGTGGTGGAAATATTGCCTTTCTGGCAGCTGCAGGGGGCTGTTATGTCATCCTGGGAAAAGAGGCAGCTGTTGCTCTAAGATTGCAGCTGCTTCTACCATATTTCCTTCACTTTGGGCTATGAAGCACTTTTTTCAGATCTGAAGCACTACACAGTCCAGCTGATGAAGCTTGTGTCACTCACAAGTTTCTTTTTGCTGCTTCTTTTTTAAAGACCAGCTAACTATAGCCCTTGGCCTAGGACTATAGTCTAGTCCAGGAGCCGCGGTGGTGTAGTGGTTAGAATGCAGTATTGCAAGCTAATTCAGCTCACTGCCAGGAGTTCGATCCTGACCAGCTCAAGGTTGACTTAGCCTTCCATCCTTCTGAGGTCGGTAAAAGGACGACTCAGATTGTTGAGGGCAATATGCTGACTCTGTAAGCCGCTTAGAGGGGGCTGTAAAGCATTAGGAAGCAGTATATAAGTCTAAGTGCTGTTGCTATTGCTTTCAGTTCACTTAACTGAGCTATATCTTTTCCAGAATTATTTCTTGATTACTCTGTTTCGGTTCTCTATAATCAGGATAGTGGGATACTGTATGCTTCACAATTCCTTCTTTGAACCAAAGGAACTTTAGTAAGGAACTGTTTATTGATTTTTTAATGCTGTTTTGCGGTTACTAAAATATATATATTCCATTTGTATAACACACAAGCAATAGCAGGCATTTGTATGTGCCAAATCTTCCACTATGAAAGGAACTCCGTTCTCTACCCTCTGTAATTACAGAGCCTTTATCATTATCTTATTGATTCTGGACAGCTTGTTATCATCTGTATGCTTAGAGTCATCTTCTAGGAAGACAACAATATTTTATTTGGTTTCTATGCCATTCTAATCATAACTCAAGCCTATAGTCCAACAATTAATTGCATAATTAAAGCAATATATAACAATATCAAAAGGAGGACTAACCCACAGATAAAAGATATTCACCCACCATGAAGGAACAAAAAATACAGCTATTCTGACCTTAAAAAGCTGGATGACTTGCCGGCTTGTCTGATATCAGGGGAAATGCTATTCCAGAAAAGATGTAGTGGGGGAACATGACTAAGGAGGATTGGTTTGAGATCCCTGCAGATGACATTTCCTACGGGTTAGGATCCAGAGAAACCCTTTCCTCAGATCTTATTGGAAAGATGGTTAAGAGTAGGTAGTCCCATGGATCCCTAGGTCTCAGAAGAGGCAAGGTTTTAAAAGTGACAAGCAGCAACCCAGAAGCATACTGGTAATAAGTACAACTGTTAGCAAAGGAATTGTATACTATAGGGAAACCAAGTGATGCCCATAACATATTTAAGCCACTGTTCTAGACCAACTGAGGCTTCCAAGTGTTTTTCAAAGTCAGCCCGATGGACTGTTTCCTGCAATAGTCCAAAAAAATAGTGAAACAGTTTGTTTTTTAAAATAAGAAATAGCTGACTCACTGTTCCCTTTGAAAAGTATTTATACTTCTTAGAATTGAAACTAAGTCTAGTTTTTCCATTGTCTGGTTCTGCTGTTTGCTTCCATGATATATTGTTTTTATTATATTTGGTGTACTATGAGCTTTCCAGAGCATTTTGGAGTTGGGTGGCATCAAATCAATCAGTAAAACTGAAGCCTGGAAGAAAGGGCCATTTGATAATTGTTCAGAATTTGCAACCCTAAAGCCATCCAAACACTGGCCACTGGTTCTTCTTTCTGGGGAGAAGAGAGCTCTAATGACCATAACACACACATCACTTGATTTCTGCCAATGGTCATTTTTACAGTTAACATCTACTTATATAAAGATAAAGAGATACGTCACACCAGGTTATATATATTACACCAGACTTAAGTATTACACGTTCTCATGAATTTCTAGAAATTTGGGACAATTTGGTTTACAAGTTAACCTTTCCCTCTTTCTACTATTGTGTCTGTGCGTAAAATAGAGCAAGAGCAAATCTCACCAGCTGAGAAACCACCTTGGCAATAGAGGGAGATAGAACAAAGGGGCAGTTTCTCGTTTCTTTACTTAGTATGGTGATGAAGGAAAGCCCTCTATTTTAAGACCTCTCTAGAAGCAGATACTTGATAAAACTGTTCTTCAACAGCAGGAGATAAGAAAATCAGCATATAGATAACTTTATGTGGAGCAAGACTCCAATTTAGGAGTTTAAGCATAATACCCAAGTCTTAGACATTCAAATGTTCAAGAAGGGTTGATGTTTAGAGTTAGAAGAACAGTTCTAATTCCTATCCCGTTACTACCCCAAAGAGAATGACTGCTACATTACCCCCGTCTCTAATTCAGGAGTGTCAAACTGCCAGCCCGCAGGCCAAATGCGTCATGCCGAAACCACGCCCACCCCATTGCCAGCAATGGAAAAAAGTCACGCTACGTCACGTGATGTTGCGAGTTTGACACCCCTGCTCTAATTCATCTCTCACAAACGGTGAACATTTTCTTTGCCCCAACTTTTTTAGCGGGCTAAAACCACCACAGCTGGAAAGCTGGTTCTCATTCTTGGCCACCCATCGGCAGAAGAGTCTGTGGGTAAGATTACTAGCCTAACATCTTGTGTTTCAGCAGAAATGGATTTGCTGCTTCTAAAGACCATTTCAGCCTGTGGACCTTCCCCATCCCACCTTGGAGAATCCTAGCACCAGATTAGTCCTGATAATCAATTGTATGCAGCAGTCTTTAATAAAGCTTTGCATGACCCATCCCTTTGTCAGACTTGAATGCAGTAATTACATTTTTGGAGATAGCTAACTCTTCCTACCTGTTGCAACCCCACTCTCCCTCTTTGTGGCAATAATTGGGGTGGGGGTGGGGGGACAACCTATCCCAATAAGACATTTTTCTAAGTTTTTTTTTCTTAAACTAATTGTTATGAGGGCAGAACACTATCCACCTGGTACATTGTGATCATACCTAAAAAGGCTGCTTCCTCACCTGACTGCCCTCTAAAGTACACCTGTGAAAAGGAGGAAGAAAATTGTAATAGGTGAGAGGAATGGATACCCTACCCACCTTGTGTGCCATGACATTCAAAAACCTTTTCCTTCTTGTCCAATTCAGGAGGGGAAACAACTAAGACCATGTGTGGGATAGATTTTCAGTCAGGGAACAGCTTGTTCATTCTCAAGGGAGTGTTTTCTTCTTTCAATATATAGTTGCTTCCTCTTAGAAATTTAAAGTACTGCTCAGGAATACTATATATAATACTATATATGTGCTGCCCACAGCCATCAAAATGCCTAAGGATACCTTCTTTGGAATTTAACAGAGTCCCTATCCTATCTGGATTTTGGGGGTTTTTAAAGTGATTTTTGAATAAATTAAAAGGTAAAGGAAGATAGGTCAGAGGGCCTTTTGGAAGCAAGGCCCAAACATACATAATACTACCAACTGTAGGAGATGACCAGGTGGAGCCCGAAGGTGGGGTCAAATGCATCATCAGTTTGGAATCCTGGCAAAATAACAAGAGATTTAAGTCCAGCCCACCATGATTTCCACTGACGTATCTAGCGCCAATTTGATTTGATAGTAGATCAGATTCTTGTGAACAGGTAACATGGAGTAAGCTTTTAGTGTTTTGAACTCAGTTCCTGTACTTGCTCCTGACAATAACAGCCTAGAATTCAGAAGACTTTTTGACAATGCTTACCACACATGCTTACTCATACATGTCTGAGACATTTTTCTAACAGCCTAGAATTCAGAAGACTTTTTGACAATGCTTACCACACATGCTTACTCATACATGTCTGAGACATTTTTCTTGAGTTCTACTCTTGTTGCAATTTCCTTCTTTTAATAGACAATCAGGGACAGCTTTTTAATTTATCTAAGTTATTAGAATTGGTTATTTAACCATTTATTTATTTATTTTTGGGACTTATATGCCGCCCTATCTCTCGAAGGACTCAGGGCGGCTAACAACAATAAAATACAATAATACAAATGTTAAAAAAGATTAACCTAACAAGCCCCAATGATAAAATGATAAAATATTAAAAATATTCTATTTAAAAATCCCTATCGTCAGTCCAGGTCAGCCTGATGGAAGAGAAATGTTTTAAGGCCACGACGAAAGGACCGGAGATCCGGGGCCATCCGGAGCTCAAGGGGAAGTTGATTCCACAGGGCCGGCACTCCCACAGAGAAGGCCCTCCCCCTGGGGGTCGCCAGCCGACATTGTCTAGCAAATGGCACCCTGAGGAGGCCCTCCCTGTGTGAGCGCACCGGGCGATGGGAGGTTGTTCCTGGCAGCAGACGGTCCTGCAAATATCCCGGGCCTAAGCCATGTAGGGCTTTATAGGTAAGAACCAGCACCTTAAATCTCACCCGGAGGACAACCGGTAACCAATGTAGCTCACGCAGGAGGGGTGTAATATGGGAGTATCGGGATGCTCCCATCACAACCCGCGCGGCCGCATTCTGCACCAGCTGGAGCCTCCAGGTGGTCTTCAAGGGCAGCCCCATGTAGACAGCATTGCAGTAATCTATACGGGAGGTAACGAGTGTATGAGTGACCGTACGTAGAGCATCTCGGTCCAGATAGGGGTGCAACTGGTGCACCAGGCAAACCTGGGCAAATGCCCCCCTGGCCACAACTCCAATATGATCTTCAAAACTGAGTCGTGTATCCAGGAGGATGCCTAAGTTGCACGCCCTATCAACGGGAGGTAACACCTCTCCTCCCATAACCAAAAACAGAACCTTCATCTGAAACAAAAAATTATGCTGTGAAGAGTACTGAGACTAAGCCTCTGATAGAAATTGTGACTACTATATACCATGTGCATTCCTCCTTCCAACAACCTGGCAAAATCAAATCAAAACTTTATTGCAGCTAAAAGCCAGGAAGACAAAACAAATACAAGCATAAGGATTGTCTGGTGCTGGTATTATTATTTTTAAAAAGGAGTGATTAAATCTGGGATAAACTCCAATAAAATTGGCCGTGTAGAAATCCCATGTGTAATCATTTCAACCTCTCCCACTCTACAAGAACATATATAACAAGTGACAGGAATTTTATGATACATGCCTTGTGGCAGTGCAGGGGAAAAAAAGTGTGAAAGCTCATTGGAATTCACCGTGTAACAGTAAGATGTCATGACTCTCCCATCAAATGTGATTGCAGTTCTACAGAAACTGGATCATTGACCTAGATTGAACTACAGCTCTGCACCCAGGAGGAATTGTGCAACACGTTTTGTGGCCTCATCCCTATTTCCATAACTGAAATAGATCATAATATATTAATTTATATTTATGAGTCTTCTCGTAGCTGGCTTGAAAATTATCACTGAAAAGTGAGGTGATTCAGCCCAAATGAAATAGGTAAATTTATGGTTTATTTTTTATTTATTTTTCACATTTTTGAACTGCCCATTTATGACAGTTAATTGCTACTCTCCAATCTCCAGTTTCTACTCAAGCAAGGCTGGAGTTTAAATTAGGGAGTCTAAATTGAGGGAGAAAAAGAAAGATATGCCCAATTAAATGCAGAATTCCAAAGAATAGCTAGAAGAGATAAGAATGCCTTCTTAAATGAACAATGCAAAGAAATAGAAAAAAACAATAGAATAGGGAGGACCAGAGATCTTTTCAAGAAAATTGGAGAGATGAAGGGAACGTTTCATGCAAAAATGGGCATGATAAAGGACCAAAATGGCAGGGACCTAACAGAGGCAGAAGAGATTAAGAAGAGGTGGCAAAATTACACAGAAGAACTATACAAGAATGAGCTTAACGTCCCTGATAATCACAATGAGGTGGTCACTGACCTCGAGCCAGACATCCTAGAATGTGAAGTGAAGTGGGCCTTAGAAAAGCTGAGCAACAACAAAGCTAGTGGAGGTGACAGTATTCCAGCTGAGCTATTCAAAATCTTAAAAGACGATGCAGTAAAAGTGCTACACTCAATTTGCCAGCAAATTTGGAAAACTCAACAGTGGCCACAGGACTGGAAAAGATCAGTTTACATTCCAATTCCAAAGAAAGGCAGTGCCAAAGAATGTTCAAACTATCGCACCATTGCACTCATTTCTCATGCTAGTAAAGTTATGCTTAAAATTCTACAAGCTAGACTCCAGCAGTATGTGGATCGAGAACTACCAGAAGTACAGGCAGGATTTCGAAGAGGCAGAGGAACTAGAGATCAAATTGCTAACATACGCTGGATCATGGAGAAAGCTAGAGAGTTCCAGGAAAACATCTACTTCTGCTTCATTGACTATGCTAAAGCCTTTGATTGTGTGGATCATAACAAACTGTGGCAAGTCCTTAAAGAGATGGGTATACCAGACCATCTTATTTGTCTCTTGAGAAACCTATATGTGGGCCAAGAAGGAACAGTGAGAACTGGACACGGAACCACTGATTGGTTCAAAATTGGGAAAGGAGTCCGGCAAGGCTGTATACTGTCGCCTTGCCTATTTAACTTATATGCAGAGCACATCATGAGAAAGGCAGGGCTAGATGAATCAAAAGTTGGAATTAAGATTGCCGGAAGAAACATCAACAACCTAAGATATGCAGATGATACCACTCTAATGGCAGAAAGTGAAGAGGAACTAAAGAGCCTCTTGTTGCGAGTGAAGAAGGAGAGTGCAAAACTTGGGTTGAAACTAAACATTAAGAAAACCAAGATCATGGCATCCGGCCCTCTCAATTCCTGGCATATAGATGGGGAAGAAATGGAGGTAGTGACAGATTTTATTTTCCTGGGCTCCAAGATCACTGCAGATGGGGACTGTAGCCAAGAAATTAAAAGACGCTTGCTCCTGGGGAGGAAAGCCATGGCAAATCTAGACAGCACACTAAAAAGCAGAGACATCACCCTGTCAACAAAAGTGCGTATAGTCAAGGCTATGGTCTTCCCAGTTGCAATGTATGGCAGTGAAAGCTGGACCATACGAAAGGCTGAGCGCCAAAGAATTGATGCCTTTGAATTATGGTGCTGGAGAAGACTCCTGCGAGTCCCTTGGACTGCAAGGCGATCAAACCGGTCAGTCCTAGAGGAGATCAACCCTGACTGCTCTTTAGAAGGCCAGATCCTGAAGCTAAAACTCAAATACTTTGGCCACCTAATAAGAAGGAAGGACTCACTGGAGAAGAGCCTAATGCTGGGAAAGATTGAGGGCAATAGAAGAAGGGGACGACAGAGAATGAGGTGGCTGGATGGAGTCACTGAAGCAGTAGCCGTGAGCTTAAATGGACTCCAGAAGATGGTAGAGGACAGGAAGGCCTGGAGGAACATTGTCCATAGGGTCGCGATGGGTCGGACACGACTTCGCAACTAACAACAACAACAACAAAATTGAGGACAGTTCTAGCACCACTTTTGAGAATGACAGATATAGCTCTAAAAACCTAGATTGTACCATCTCACATGGCCTGAAGTTACTATATGGGCCAAGCACCACCAAAAAAATGTGCCAGCCACAAGTGCCCTATTTCTGGCTCTAAATTCACACTCACAGTAGCTAGGTGAAAGCAGCAATTTACTCAAGGCGGAGCTGATAACAGCAGACAAGGGAAGGAAGGAATCTTGGAGAGAAAACTTGTTTGGATGGGTGGTTTCACTTTCAACAAGGGTGTGCAGAAGAGAAGTGCGGGTCTGGATGGGAAGGAACAGGCTCAGGCTGAACCCTTCCAAGACCGAGTGGCTGTGGATACCAGCATCTCGCATTGTCCAACTTGTTCCATCTCTTTTGATGGGGGGAGAGCTCTTGCCCCCCTCAGAAAGGGCCCACATCTTGGGTGTCCTCCTGGATTCACGGCTTAACCTGGAAGATCATCTAACTACCGTGACCAGGGGGGGCCTTTGCACAGGTTTGCCTGGTGCACCAGTTGCACCCCTTTTTGGACTGAGATGCCCTGTGCACGGTCACCCATGCCCTTGTCACTTCTCGCCTGGTTTACTGCAATGCTCTCTACATGGGGCTGCCCTTAAAGTGCACCTGGAGGCTTCAGCTGGTGCAAAATGCGGCCGCATGGGTGCTTATGGGAGTATCTCGATACTCCCATGTTAAACCTCTCCTGCGTGAGCTGCATTGGCTTCCAGTTGCCCTCTGGGTGCAATTCAAGGTGCTGGTAATTACCTTTAAAGCCCTACATGGCTTAGGCCCGGGGTACTTGTGAGACCACCTGCTGCCAATGTCAACCTCCCATCGCCCAGTTTGCTCCCACAGAGTCAGCCTCCTCAGGGTTCTGTCGGCCAGGCAATGCCGGCTGGCGACCCCCAGGGGGAGAGCCTTCTCTGTGGGTGTGCCGACACTCTGGAATGAACTGCCTCTGGAGCTGCAGACGGCCCCTGACCTTTGATCCTTCCGCCGTGACCTGAAGACATGGTTGTTCCAACAAGCGGGCCTGGACTGACCATGGTTTTTAATTTGGTTTTTATTGTGTAAATTGTCCTGTATTTCTTATATTCATTGTTTAATTCTTTTTTAATTTTTGTATTTTATGTCTCTTAATTTTTATTGTTGTGAGCCACCCTGAGTCCTTAGAGAGAAGGGTGGCATATAAATTTAATAAATCCTAATCCAAAATCCAAAATTCAATCTGAAGTTCAGGTAGCAAAGGCAGGTTTGTTAGCCAATCCAAAGTCAGAGCTTCGCCAGCAAGGTTCACATGAATGACACCCCAGAACAGGATATCAGAGAGCTGTTTCTAACAAAGAAACATGGATCAGGGCTGCCTCTTAAATGAAGTTGCTGCCAGTTTTTTTTTTCTAATCAAGAGAAGATTAGGCAAGGAGCCTGACCGAGTATCTTTGCTCTGTTCTCCATTCTGTGTGCTGAGTCCAAGAGCTTGGAATCATACTTCATCATCTGACAATAACATCCAGCTGTTCTGAGGGTGCCTGCATTTGATCAGCCTCAGTATGTCCTGAGGCTGGCATTCCACTGGTTCAGTGAAGCAGCTTCTTCAGAGGAAGAGTCTGAATCCTTGGCTATGGTACCAAGTCCCTGCAAGAGTTTGATGGCATAGATACAACGGTTTCCTTTGTATGAGCCTTGGTGGAGCAGTGGGCTAATGCCTCCTTAAGTAACACCAGCTGCCTGCAATTAGTGCAGGTTCGCATCCCACCAGGCTCAAGGTTGACTCAGCCTTCCATCCTTCCGAGGTAGGTAAAATGAGGACCCAGATTGTTGGGGGCAATTAAGCTGACTTTGTAATAATGCCGCTGGGGGGGGGGGCGAAAGCCCTAATAAGCAGGCATATACATAGAATGAAGGCTATTGCTAAGCACATTGATTGTGCTTAGATTGTAAGCCGCCCTGAGTCTTCGGAGAAGGGCGGGATATAAATGGGATTAAAAATAAAAAAAAATGATGGAATTGCAAAATGGTCAAGGTACTCCTTTGCCAAATTGCACAGGTAGCTCTCCTCTCATTGGCTTTGGCAAAGTCTTTGAAGATGTTAACTTACTCAATTGTGCAGTTGTTGATAGACCAGCTAAGGGTTGTGAATCTTTTAGACAAGATCATTATCAAATGTTTTTTTGGGTTTTTTGATGACTGATCCTCAATAATTGTCTTGGCAACATTGGATCAAGACACTCATTGCACTCTTTACATTCCTGCCTGAGCAGGGGGTTGGAATAGATGACCTCCAAGGTCCCTTCCAATTTTGTTGTTGTTGTTGTTGTTGTTGTTGTTGTTGTTGTTGTTGTTATTATTATTATTATTATTATTATTATTATTATTATTATTATTATTAAATCCACTTGTATTAGATAATAACAAGATTGTCTACCATATAGAAAGATTGGCAGAAACCTATTTCCCAGTTTAGTGGCATGAATGTAACTGGCTTCTAGTTGCTGGATAATTAATATAGAGCAGACATGTCAAACACAAGGCCCAGGGGCCAGATCCGGCCCACGAAGTGGTTTCATGCGGCCCGTGAAGCCATCCTGGAAACAGTGAGGGAACGGCCCCCACTGCCTTGGCCCTGGCCCAGAGACCCTCCTTCTGCCAGAGACCCTCAGATCTGTCCCACTCCTGCCCAGGCCCCCATAGGCACCCTTGATGCGAACGATGTAGAACTGGCCACGCCCACCCAGTAGGCCATACGCACTCTAGCCACGCCCACCCAGTAGGCCACGCCCACCCAGGCCACACCCACCCGGCCCCCTGAGGGCAACCGCAATGCTGATGCGGCCCTCAATGAAATTGAGTTTGACACCCCTGATATAGAGGTTACCTTTATTAATAAACAGTCTGATCATATGGCGTGCTAGCTGGAATATACTGTTAATCTACTGCTTAACTATATCTCTTGTACTAGTCAGGGGGATCTTGTGAGTGTCTTGGATTAACCCAGGATCCATGTCATGCGAGGCTTGACTCTAAGAGCTGATCGACATGACAATCTCAACCAGCTCTAGTATTAGCCATTGTTCACTTCTTGAGTCATGCATGATATTATCCTTTCCCTGCCCCTAGAAGGCAACCTCCACCTGTCTTTTCCTGCTACAAATCTAAAGTAGTACATTCCACCTTAAGGCTAATTGAACTAAATTTGTTGCTCGTAATGCTTATGCTTCGTTTCATGGCAGGCCACTCCAGGTACTGTTGTGCACTGTGGTGGCAAGACAACCTCCCAATTGCTGGCCTTTGCTCCCTACCACATATTATTACAGGTTCATTAAGGGAATGGTGAAAAGCTGGGCTTTGTTCTTTTCCTGCTATCGAACAAATAAATCATAGATCTTTAAAACAAAATCAGCTACAGTTGCCAAAGGATCTGCTACTTTCTCTTCTAGCCCAAGTGACAGGGAAAAATGGTTAAATGTTAGTTTTTCTGTCTTTATCTCTTTTCTTTTCCCTTTCTTCTCCAGTCTTGGAAGGATAAAGAAGCAGGAGAATTCACCAATTACGGCTGTGGTAGACGTGGTCCAGACGGAACGTTAAGCCATTTCTGTATCCGAAGCAAAAGAAGTGGTGGAAATCTGGACACAATTTCTCAAGCCGGCTTCATTCCCAGTCAGTTTATGCAGAGAGGAGTGAAACCATTTAAGGCTGCAGTGTAGAAAAGTTCTTGGACTGTCCCTCCAAGAATCACATCCTCTGTAACGGGCATGAATGTCTCCAAGCTAACCTCTGGCCTTGCTCTTGCAGCAGACTAGGGAATGATCTTCCTTGGGAGCCATTGCCCCCATTTTCTTATCATTTAGAACAGTACCTCCCCCCCCAACCTTTTGGGCACCAGCGACCGGTTCCGTGGAGA
>NC_138202.1:153115700-153353200 GCF_964194415.1 Vipera berus | reverse complement strand
CTCCTTCCATTTGTTTGTATCTTTGTCCATTGTAGATGAAGTATGTGTTAGATAGGCAGTGGTTGGTCAGATCTAGGATGTGTTTTGGGGGGTTGTATTTATTTAGGATAGCTGTCAAGGCTTCTTTGATTGGCACTTGGGTGAAGAGGGATATGACATCGAAGCTCACAAGTAGGTCACAGGGCTGTAAGTTTAGTTTACTTATGATCTCTATGAATTGGAATGAGTTTTGTACGTGTGAGGTGATGGAATTTGCATAAGGCTGTAGTTGTTTGGCAAGAAATTTGGCTAGATTTTGTAGAGGTGAGCCTATGGAGCTGACTATGGGTCTGAGTGGGGTTCCTTCTTTGTGTATCTTGGGCAGACCATAGAGCTTAGGACATCTGGATGATTTTTCTCTGGGAATGATTGTTTTCTGGATCTCTTCACTGATGGGGGTGGCTTTTATTTTTGATTTTGTGGTTTTTTCCAGGTAGGTGGTGGGATCTGTCTTGAGGAGTTTGTATGTGGAGTCTCGGAGTAGGTTGGATAATTTGGTATGGTAGTCAGATGAGTTCATTACCACCGTGGCGTTGCCTTTGTCTGCTGGCAGAATGATTATGCTGGTGTCATTTTTTAGGTTAAGTAGTGCTGTCTGTTCCTCTTTGGGTAAGTTGCTTTTGGGTGGTTTGCTGGTGCAGAGGATGTTGGTAACTTCGAGTCTGATTTTGTTGGCGTCATCAGGGTTAATTTTGGTCAGGCTGGATTCGACTCCGCATATAATGGTTTCCGTGGGAATGTGTTTGGGAGCGACTGCAAAATTAAATCCTTTAGACAGGACGTTGGTTTCGGCTTTGGTGAGGATCCTATCTGAGATGTTGTGCACAGTTTGTTTCATGTGTTGCTGTGGGAGAGGAGGGGTTTGTTTCTGGCGTTCCTTTAGTCTTCGGAGTTTATTGGTGTGTGTGTCTGTTTTGTAGGCAGTCTCTGTTTCAGCTCTCCAGACGGCGATTTGTTTGAATTTGTCCCAAAGTGTGGGGTGGATCTTGTTGCTGAGTTTGAGGTGAAGTGTGAGGAGGTCTCTGTTGATTCGGTCCAGGAGGAATCTTTTTGTGTGGAGTTCATTTCTGATTAGGGCCAGTTCTGTTCTTATCAGGATGCGTTTGATGGCTGCAGAGTTGGAGTGGAATTTCAATTGGAAGGATGTGGGGATTAAATTTTGATCTCGGCAGTTGCGTAGGAATGTGAGGTCACACAGAATGGAAGCTCTTCGTACTTCGAGTTTTTCGTAGGTCTTGGTTAGCTGGTAGATTTCCTCCCCGTAGAGGTAAGATATTTGTTTTCTGAGGTTTTCGCGGGTGCCTGTATGTGGATCCTTGGTTTTTCGGGTTTTTCCCCGCGTAGAACTAAAGGTGTAGGCGCAACGTTTCGACGGAATCCCATCCGTCATCATCAGGCTTTAGCTTCCTTCTTCTGGGAGAAGCATGTGGCTGTTTGTTCCTCTTTTTTAAACTGCCAGAGGGGGTGTGTTCTGTGGAGGTGTGCTCTGATTGGGTAGGGGACCAAGTGTGTTCTGATTGGGTGGGAGTGTGTTTTGAATGGTGGGTGTGTTCTGATTGGGTGGGGGGGTGTTCTGAGTGGATGGGCTGGTCTCAGCTGCCAGCTCCAGACCTGAGCTGGTGAGTTGTGCTGCTTTTGTTCGGCTTCGTGTTTGTGGTGGTGCCATGTTTTTATAGTGGGTGTCAGTTTGCTTATTGTGTGGTTTGGAGGGGTTTAAAGTGGCTGATGTTGCAGCTGTAGTTAGGTTTCTGTTTTGTGGTTGTGTGTCTTTATCGTTGTGGGTTCGGATTTGCTTTTTGAATGGTTGTGTGGTGGTGATGTCATGTGATGTTATCATGAGTTTGGGTCTGGTATCATTCTTGGTGGTTGGGCCTCGTCTGTCAATCAAGGCGGGTTTCCAAATGGCTGGTAGACGAGAGGTATCATCTCGTTTATTCATGCTGTGGGGGCGTTTTTCTATCTCAATGGCTTCTCTGATTATTCTGTTGTTGAAATGTTCAATTTTGGCGATAGTTTTGGTTTTTTTAAAATCAATTTCATGTCCCGTGGCTTCAAAGTGTTGGACCAGGGATGAAGTTTGTTCTCCCTTTCTGAGTGAGTTTTTGTGCTCTTCAATGCGTGCACTTATTCTTCTGTTGGTCTGTCCGATGTATGTGGTGGGGCAGGTGGTGCATGGGATTTCGTATACTCCTTGGTTTTCTAACCCAATTATGTCCTTGGGGTTTCTTAGGATGGTGGATATTTTTCTGTCTGTGTAGAATGCTGTTTTGATGTTGTGTTTTTGGAGGACCTTGCTGATTCTGTCTGTGGTCCCTTTTAAGTATGGGAGGAGGGCTTTGCCATTTTCTTGTTCTCTGTCTTGGGTTTTTGTGGGTGTCTCTCTTCGGATTAAGTTGGTAATCGTGTTTCTTTGGAATCCATTGGCTGTTAGTACATTAGTGAGAGTGTGTAGTTCGGTTTTGAGGTGTTGTTCGTCAGCTAGGTGTTTTGTTCTGGAGATGAGTGTCTTGGCTACGGAGTTGATCTGTGCTGGGTGGTGGTGTGAGAGTGCGTTCAGATAGCGGATAGCACCAAAGCCGAAACCAACGTCCTGTCTAAAGGATTTAATTTTGCAGTCGCTCCCAAACACATTCCCACGGAAACCATTATATGCGGAGTCGAATCCAGCCTGACCAAAATTAACCCTGATGACGCCAACAAAATCAGACTCGAAGTTACCAACATCCTCTGCACCAGCAAACCACCCAAAAGCAACTTACCCAAAGAGGAACAGACAGCACTACTTAACCTAAAAAATGACACCAGCATAATCATTCTGCCAGCAGACAAAGGCAACGCCACGGTGGTAATGAACTCATCTGACTACCATACCAAATTATCCAACCTACTCCGAGACTCCACATACAAACTCCTCAAGACAGATCCCACCACCTACCTGGAAAAAACCACAAAATCAAAAATAAAAGCCACCCCCATCAGTGAAGAGATCCAGAAAACAATCATTCCCAGAGAAAAATCATCCAGATGTCCTAAGCTCTATGGTCTGCCCAAGATACACAAAGAAGGAACCCCACTCAGACCCATAGTCAGCTCCATAGGCTCACCTCTACAAAATCTAGCCAAATTTCTTGCCAAACAACTACAGCCTTATGCAAATTCCATCACCTCACACGTACAAAACTCATTCCAATTCATAGAGATCATAAGTAAACTAAACTTACAGCCCTGTGACCTACTTGTGAGCTTCGATGTCATATCCCTCTTCACCCAAGTGCCAATCAAAGAAGCCTTGACAGCTATCCTAAATAAATACAACCCCCCAAAACACATCCTAGATCTGACCAACCACTGCCTATCTAACACATACTTCATCTACAATGGACAAAGATACAAACAAATGGAAGGAGCACCCATGGGATCACCCCTCTCACCTGTCATCGCAAACCTCTACATGGAACACTTTGAAACCCTCGCTCTAGAAAAATCCAACCACAAACCCAAACTCTGGCTCAGATACGTAGATGACACCTTCGTAATCTGGCCACACGGCAAAGAAAAACTGGATGACTTCCTCATACACCTCAATAGCCTACACCCCAAAATACAATTCACCATGGAAACAGAAGCTAACAATCAACTTCCCTTCCTTGATGTCTTAGTCTACAAGAAATCCAACGGCTCCCTAGGACACACTATCTACCATAAAAAAACACACACAAACCGCTATCTGAACGCACTCTCACACCACCACCCAGCACAGATCAACTCCGTAGCCAAGACACTCATCTCCAGAACAAAACACCTAGCTGACGAACAACACCTCAAAACCGAACTACACACTCTCACTAATGTACTAACAGCCAATGGATTCCAAAGAAACACGATTACCAACTTAATCCGAAGAGAGACACCCACAAAAACCCAAGACAGAGAACAAGAAAATGGCAAAGCCCTCCTCCCATACTTAAAAGGGACCACAGACAGAATCAGCAAGGTCCTCCAAAAACACAACATCAAAACAGCATTCTACACAGACAGAAAAATATCCACCATCCTAAGAAACCCCAAGGACATAATTGGGTTAGAAAACCAAGGAGTATACGAAATCCCATGCACCACCTGCCCCACCACATACATCGGACAGACCAACAGAAGAATAAGTGCACGCATTGAAGAGCACAAAAACTCACTCAGAAAGGGAGAACAAACTTCATCCCTGGTCCAACACTTTGAAGCCACGGGACATGAAATTGATTTTAAAAAAACCAAAACTATCGCCAAAATTGAACATTTCAACAACAGAATAATCAGAGAAGCCATTGAGATAGAAAAACGCCCCCACAGCATGAATAAACGAGATGATACCTCTCGTCTACCAGCCATTTGGAAACCCGCCTTGATTGACAGACGAGGCCCAACCACCAAGAATGATACCAGACCCAAACTCATGATAACATCACATGACATCACCACCACACAACCATTCAAAAAGCAAATCCGAACCCACAACGATAAAGACACACAACCACAAAACAGAAACCTAACTACAGCTGCAACATCAGCCACTTTAAACCCCTCCAAACCACACAATAAGCAAACTGACACCCACTATAAAAACATGGCACCACCACAAACACGAAGCCGAACAAAAGCAGCACAACTCACCAGCTCAGGTCTGGAGCTGGCAGCTGAGACCAGCCCATCCACTCAGAACACCCCCCCACCCAATCAGAACACACCCACCATTCAAAACACACTCCCACCCAATCAGAACACACTTGGTCCCCTACCCAATCAGAGCACACCTCCACAGAACACACCCCCTCTGGCAGTTTAAAAAAGAGGAACAAACAGCCACATGCTTCTCCCAGAAGAAGGAAGCTAAAGCCTGATGATGACGGATGGGATTCCGTCGAAACGTTGCGCCTACACCTTTAGTTCTACGCGGGGAAAAACCCGAAAAACCAAGGATCCATATATATATATATATATATATATATATATATATATATATATATATATATATATATATATATGTCAAATGTTAACTATTTAGATTACCTTGCTAGGCCCCAAACATGGGGCAAATCTTTATTTCCTATTTTCAGCCTATCTTGAAGGCCATCGAACAGGCTGTAGTCACACCGGACAGTTCATATATTTGTGTAAATTACTAACAAAGAATTAAGGGAAACTGAAATGCATTTCTGACTCATTAGTCTTCATGTATGGCTGACTGAAAGGGACGCGGTGGCTCAGTGGGTTAGGACGCTGAGCTTGTCGACCAGATGGTCGGCAGTTTGGTGGGTCAAATCCCGAGTGCCGCGTAACAGAGTGAGCGCCTGTTACTCGTCCCAGCTTCTGCCAACCTAGCAGTTCAAAAGCACGTAAAAAGGCAAGTAGAAAAATAGGGACCACTACGGTGGGAAGGTAACAGCGTTCCGTGCGCCTTTGGCGTCTAGTCATGCCGGCCACATGACCACGGAGACGTCCTCGGACAAGCGCTGGCTCTTCGGCTTTGAAACGGAGATGAGCACCGGCCCCTAGAGTCGGAAACGACTAGCACACATGTGCGGGGGAACCTTTACCTTTACCTATGGCTGACTGATGAAGACTAATGAGTCAGAAATGCATTTCAGTCTCCCTTAATTCTTTGTTAGTAATTTACACAAATATATATATATATATATATATATATATATATATATATATATATATATATATATATATATATATATATATATATATATATATGTATATATACTGTATATATACTGTATATATATATATATTATTTTTATTCTTTACATACATATGTTAATTTTCCAAACAACGTGTGAACTGAGTTTATAACACGTTAATACATATACAAATCTCACTCTTTGGTTCTTTTTTCCAACCATTTATAAAATAAATTCCAGCTTTCATAATATTCTGTTTCTGCTTTGTCTTTTAGTCTCATAGTTAGTCTGTCCATCTCTGCGCATCCCAATATCTTCTTTATTAGCTCTTCTTCTGATGGTATTTGTTCATTTTTCCAGCATTGTGCATAGCTTATTCTTGCTGCAGTTATGATATGTAGAACCAAGTATGTATTTTGTTTATCAGTCTTTTCTGGTAATATACCTAATAAAAATAACTCGGGATTAAATGCTACATGTTCTCCTAGTATATTTTCTAGCCAAACATGTATTTTTCTCCAATAGGCTTTAGCTTTATCACATGTCCACCAAATATGGTAATATGTACCTATGTTGTGTTGACATTTCCAACATTTGCCTGACACATTTTTAAGCATTTTTGCTAATCTAGCTGGAGGTAAATGCCATCTATAAAACATTTTATACAGATTTTCTTTATATGCAGTTGACATTGTCAATTTATAATTTCTCTCCCATAGTTTTTGCCATTCTTCTAACTCCATAGTATAACCAAAATTCTCCACCCATCTTATCATTGTCCCTTTAATTTGTTCACTTTCCATCTCTAAAGTTAACAAAAAGTTATACAATTTTTTAATTAATTTCTCATCAGACGTTAATAATATCTTATCAAACACATTTTGTTCTTTATAAAATCCATACATTTTCATATCTCTTTCATATCTATTTTGTATTTGTAAACGTACCCACCATGACATGTTGATACCCTGATATTCCAATTCTTGCTTCGATTTCAGTCCCATCAATATTTAAAATATCTTTATATGTCCACGTTTTTTCAAAATCTAACAAGTTTACATGTGAAAAAGCTTCGATTGTTGATAACCACCCTGGAATTTTTACATATATTTTCATTTTGATTTTTTCCCATACAGTTATCAAAGCATTTCTAATACAGTGGTTTTGAAAATATCTATGATTTTTGTTTTTCCCATACCATAAAAACACGTACCATCCCAACTGTAAATCATGTCCCTCCAAGCATAACAAATGGGGCAAATCTTTATTTCCTATTTGATAACCACCCTGGAATTTTTACATATATTTTCATTTTGATTTTTTCCCATACAGTTATCAAAGCATTTCTAATACAGTGGTTTTGAAAATATCTATGATTTTTGTTTTTCCCATACCATAAAAACACGTACCATCCCAACTGTAAATCATGTCCCTCCAAGCATAACAACCTTTTATTCCTAAGCATTATCCATTCTTTCACCCATGTCAATACTGATGCTTGGTAATACAAAGTCCACTCAGGTAAACCAAAACCCCCATTTTCTTTAGTATCTTGCAAAGTTTTCTTTTTTATTCTAGCTTTTTTTCCCTGCCATATAAACTTTAAAACTAAAGAATCCAACTCTTTAAAAGAAAGTCCCCCAAGTTTTATCGGGATTGTCTGGAACAAAAATAGAATCTTAGGCAATATATTCATCTTAATTGTAGCTATCCTTCCTAGTAAGAACAATTTTAAATTCTTCCACTTTTCCAGGTCTAACTTTATTTGTTTCAATAGTCTTATATAGTTGTCTTCTTTTAATGTTGAACATTTAGCTGATAAATATATACCCAAATATTTTACCTTTTACACTATCTGTACTTCTATCACCTCTGATATTCAATTTTTTTGCTTATCCGTAACATTTTTCACTATTATTTTAGTTTTTTCCTTATTAATTTTTAATCCCGCTACTTCACCATATTGTTCCAATTTCTTCCACAATTTTGGAATCATCTTCAAAGGATCTTCCAAAATAAATACCAAATCATCAGCAAATGCTTGTAATTTATATGTTTCACCTTTTAACTCCTAACCTCTAATTTCTGTATCTTGTCTTATATTTCAATTTAAAACTTCCAAAGTAAAAATGAATAGCAGAGGAGACAGAAGACATCCTTGCCTTGTGCCTTTCCTTATTTCAAAACTTTCAGTACAATCTGCATTCACAATTACTTTGGCAGTGTGTTTGCTATATATTGTTTTTACCATATTTACAAAGTTCTGTCCGAAATCCATTGCTTGTAATTGATAAATTAAAAACTGCCATGAAAGATTGTCAAATGCCTTTTGAGCATCTAAAAATACTAATGCCATTTGTTTCCCTGGATGTAATTCGTAGTATTCCAGTATATCTATTATCATTGTTAAATTGTTTTTAATTTGTCTCTTTGGTAAAAAGCCGTTTTGGTCCGGATGTATAAATTCAACCAAATATTTCTTCAATCTCTCCACCATTATTGAAGTAAAAATTTTATAATCCATATTAAGTAGTGAAATCGGTCTGTAATTCTTGATCTGGGTCAGATCTGAATCGTCTTTTGGTATTAAAGAAATATTTGCTTTGACCCACGTCATTGGCATTTTAGCTTCTATTAAAAGTCCATTACAAACATCTTTCAATGCATCACTTAGTATCTCTTGCAAACTTTTATATAGTTCTGCCGGAAGTCCATCTGGGCCAGGAGCTTTACCATTTTTTTGTCTCTTTATAGCCTCTGTTATTTCCATCACTGTAACTCCTTCGTCTAACATACCGTAGTTTCCGGCGTATAAGACTACTTTTTAACCCATGAAACTCTTCTCAAAAGTCAGGGGTCGTCTTATACGCCGGGTGCTGAAAATTTAGGGACAGGGCTGGCTGGAAAACCTGGAGTGGATCTCCCATTTAGTCTGCGCAGGGAAAGCGGGACCAATTGGAGAAGAAGCTGCAGTCTGTGATTTTTTACAGGCTGGGGTCTGGGTGTCTTTCCTTCTAAAGTTGAAGAACAGCTGTAGTATATCCCAACTTGAAAGGCAGGTGGGGAAGGCAGCAGCCAGAGCAGCGGCTTAGCTCTAAGGACACATTTGACTCAGGAACTGGGAGGGCTGGCTGGAAAACCTGGAGCGGATCTCCCATTTGGTCTTTTTTTTAAAAAATCCCATTTATATCCTGCCCTTCTCCGAAGACTCAGGGTGGCTTACAATTTAAAGCACAAATCAATGTGCTTAGCAATAGCCTCCATTCTGTGTATATGCCTGTTTATTAGGGCTTTCACCACCCCCCCAAGCAGCATTATTACAAAGTCAGCTTATTGCCCCCAACAATCTGGGTCCTCATTTTACCTACCTCGGAAGGATGGAAAGCTGAGTCAACCTTGAGCCTGGTGGGATGCAAACCTGCACTAATTGCAGGCAGCTTGTGTTACTTAAGGCTCTGCACAGGGAAAGCTTTAGAGTGAATTAGGAAAAGTGAAAAAGTGAATTAGGAAAATAGGGAATGGTTGCTGGAATCAGGGGCTGCCACAAAGAAGAGGGAGTCAAGCTATTCTCCAAAGCACCTGAAAGCAGGACAAGAAGTAATGGATGGAAACTAATCAAGGAGACAAGCAACCTAGAACTAAGGAGAAACTTTCTGACAGTTAGAACAATTAACCAGTGGAACAACCTGCCTCCAGAAGTGGTGAATGCTCCAACACTGGAAGTTTTTAAGAAGAGACTGGACAGCCATTTGTCTGAAATGGTATAGGGTTTTCTGCCTTAGCAGGGGGTTGGACTAGATGACCTCCAAGGTCCCCTCCAACTTCTTCTTCTTCTTCTTCTTCTTCTTCTTCTTCTTCTTCTTCTTCTTCTTCTTCTTCTTCTTCTTCTTCTTCTTCTTCTTCTTCTTCTTCTTCTTCTTCTTCTTCTTCTTCTTATTCTTATTATTATTATTATTATTATTATTATTATTATTATTATTATTATTATTATTATTATTATTATTATTATTATTATTATTATTATTATTATTTCCACTTGCACTGTTTTATGTTTACATGTTTGATGACAAACAGTCTTATGTTTATAAGTGACAGTTTTCCTACTAAGCACCTGCATGTCATAAGCATTTGAATTAAAATTACCATATTAAAATCAAATCTGATGTTTTTTAATTTTTATTTGGTGTGCGTTGGAAGAGGGGTAGTCTTATACAGCGAGTATAGCCCAAACCCTATAATTTAACAGGAAATGTAGGGGGTCGTCTTATACGCCCAGTCGTCTTATACGCCGGAAAATACGGTATTTTTAAATGTCTCTGAAATCTTCGGAAGATTACTATTTTCTAAATATTTTACAATCTTCTCTCTCAGAATCTCCTTGTTATCATATAAGTCTTTATAAAATTCTTTAACTATCTTTTTTATTTCTTCATTTTTATATTGTAAATAAACTTTCTCATCCAGCAAATTGTATATCATTGTTTTTTCTTTCTGTTTTTTTAGTTTATAAGCTAACCATCTTCCCGGTTTGTTGGCATTTTCAAAAAAAATTTGCTTCGCTCTTTTAATCTGTTCTGCCATTTTTTCTGAGACTAACAAGTTTAGTTTATGTTTTATCATATCCATATCTCTTTTTAAAGTCTTTTTTTGCGGATGTTTTTGCAATTCTAATTCTAATCTTCCAAATTCCTCTCTTAGTAATGTATATTGCTGTTTTCTCTGTTTATTTTTCTTTGCCATGTACGATATTGCTATACCTCTGAAATATGCTTTAGCTGTGTCCCATAAATTTTGTATCTTAGTATCTTCTTTTTTATTTTCTTTAAAAAAGTTCCATTTCTTTTTTTCTTAATTCTATAAATTCTTTTTCTTTTAATATAGAACGGTTTAAAGTCCACCTTAGCCTTTTTTGTATCTCTTTCCAAGTCATTTTCAAGGGGTTATGATCTGCCCATGTACCTATTTCTATTTCAATGTCCTGCACATTCATTCTCAGATCCACGGTCATCCAAATCATATCAATTCTTGACCAGGATTTCTGGCTATTTGAGTAAAAAGTACATTGTAATTTTATTGGGTTTATTTCCCTCCAAACTTCTTGAATTCCAATTTCCTCTGCCATATCAAAAAATGTCTTAGGTAGTCTTCCTCTACCATTTTTCTTTGTTTTGTTACTTTTGTAGTCAATTTTTCCATCTATTATTGCCATAAAGTCTCCTAGTAAACAAATATTTTGATAGTCCATTTCTATTATTTTTTTATGTAGATTTTTATAAAATTTGTCCTGATTGTTATTTGGTGCATATATTGCCACTAATAATATTTGTTTTTGATGCAAATAAATCTCTACCATTAATATTCTTCATCTGAATACACCATTTTTGAATTTATTGTCTCTTTAATATATAGAGCTACTCCTCTTTTTTTATGCCAATGCATAATAAAGTTTTCCAATTTTTGGATATTCCAATAGTTTATAATGTTGTGCTTTTATATGTGTTTCTTGCAAACAAATTATGTCCAAATTTAGTTTCCATAAATTCCTAAAAACCTTGTTTCTTTTAATTGGGGAATTCAATCCATTTATATATACTGAAAAAATTCCACTTTCTTTATCCATTTGCATTACTTATATTTTGGTCTAACCGATCTGGTAGTACTCTAACAAGTCTTTCATCTTCCCCCTTTTGGAGACCTTCCTCTTTCTGTTCTTTTGTTTGTGTGGTTGCTCCTTGGATCTCCTCCTGTTTGTTTCTGTTCTTTATTTTCTTCTTGACCTCTTTTTATTCCTTCATCTAGAGTTGATCTATTCCTCTCTTCAAAGTCTTCTGCTTTCCAAATTGAGTCAAGTCTGTATCTTGTATTGTTCCAGTTTATTAAGATGCCTTCTGGTATCAGCCATCTAAAGTTTATTCCATTAGCCATAAGTTTCGTGGTCAAAAAATGGTATTGTCTTCGAGAATCTCTAACTCTCTTGGGTATCTGTTTTAAGACCACAATTTCTTTATTTTTATATTGTATTGGTTCATCTCTTACTTTTTGTAGTATTTCACCTCTTATTGACTTCCTTACAAACCGTACATGTACTTCTCTTGGTAGTTTAATTCTTCTTGCATAACTTGAGTTGAAACGAAAAGCCCTATCGAGCTCAAGTTGAATTTCCGATCTGTCTGTTTTCAGAGCATCCTCCAGGATATCAATAATAACCTCTTCTATGTTTTCTGCTCTGTCCTCAGGAATATTTTGGAATCTCAAATAATACTCTGCATTTGCCATCTCCAAAATCTTAATTTCATTGTCTAACTTTTCATTTTCTTGCAATAGAATTTCTATCTTTTTGTCATTGTCACCTGTTTTTTCTTCAATCTTATTTATCTTCTGTTCGTTTTGTAATATCATTTGATTTTGAGATTCCAGTTTCCCCTTTACATCTATAATTTCTTCATTTAACTTCTCCAATGTTGCTTGTGTAATTTTATGGTTCCCTTGTGTCTCCAAGCGATGATTCTCAACCGTCTCTTGATTCTTCAACATAAGATCCTGAATAAATTTTAATGAGGTCTGTGTTTCACTTTGAACTGTAGTCTTTTCCCTTTGCAACATAACTTCAGTGGATCCCTGTGTTGTAGCACTTGATTGGCCAACTGAGGGTGCAGAAGAAGTTTTTTTCGTAAGTCTAGTAATATTAGATGAAGTCATTTTGAAGTTTACAGTATGTAGCAAAAACAATGTCTGTTTAAACTTATTCAGATTAAACAAAAGTAGCTTAAAGTCTCAGTCTCATAACAAAGCAACTTTATCTTATTGCAGGTGTTCTTTCCAAGGTCACACAATCAACAGAGGGAATTACAAAGCTTTCATTCTTCTTCTCTTTTTTCACCACTAGATGTCCTCCTTAGCTTATTTATCAATGTCCACTATTTTAAACGAAGAATCAATGTCCAATATTTTAAACAGAGAATCTCTTTTACCCCAAGTAATTACCCGCCGCTCATAAATCTTCCGGGGGTCTTTGCCTTCCAGCTCTTATCATCAGGGATTCAACATTAATAATCTTCTAAGAGAAGGAAATGAAACGATCTGCTCACCCAGATTCAACACGCTGTTTGAATTCCTCTGAATTGTGATTCTCTTCTTCCCTTTGGAGATGTCTGTGGCTGATGGTAGAAAACAGCCTTTTATCTTTGTTTAGCAGAGGGTCTTACAGTTCGGTTTGATCGGGCGCCCCCTGATCTGAGCTCCTGAAGTGCCCCTCCTCCTTCATTGCCTCTCCAAGGCAACTTTCCACCCTTTAAGGGTCGTTAGACAAAGAAAAAATCAAGCTGGAAAGCTGAGCACTGACTTTTCCAGCTTGTCCCAACGCTACCAAACAGGAAGTCTCTTGGTTGTTTATTTCTGTTAAGCCTGCAATGGAGCAGGTTCAGGGAGGTCAAAATCAGCAAAATGGTAGGTGGAGCATTTCAATGCAAGATTATTTGTTTATTTCAATCCATGTACACAGTGAACTCTGTCCATATGCACCTGCAATGTTTTTTCAGTAATGTATAATATCAACAGTTAAGGCAGAGGTCCCCAACCTTTTGAGGATCAGGGACCATGGAGAGAGGGTATTTTGTGGACCGGAGGGGGCGTGGTTTCACGTACTGCCTGCATCCCACGGATGGGACTTTGCTTGTTTGCGCAGACTGGTTTCTGGCGTGCTGCGGCCTGGTGCCAGTCCACAGACCGTGGGTTGGGGACCCCTGAGTTAAGGTAAACTTTCCTTGTCCAAATACCTTGGGGAGAAAATGAACTATACCCTATTGCAAATCCATGCAGTTGTTCAAGTCTCAGGAACCACTAAAAAAAGATTGCTCCAGATTCTATATTCTCAGACTGAATCCCTTATGAAAGCCCTTTAACTCCAGTTTCCCAACCACAGGGATGCAGCTAGGTGAGTTTAGACTATGCTACCAATATTATGGGATGTATCTGTTAATCATGCTTACCCCTCCTAAGTGCAAAATATTTTAAAATAAGAAAAGATTGTGCAACATTGTAGCTGCATTTCTGTAATAGTGTACTGCCTCATTGCTTGCTATTCTCTGAGTGACCACTAATGGAAGCCTTGGGAATGACACCCTTGACCCCAACTATACTAGTGACAGGGACTGTGTGGAAGAAAAATTGCCTGGGTTATTGCGCCTCACTTTGTTTAATGAATTGACCGCGACATCTGCCATATGCTGATAATCAAGCATGCCTCATTTTAAACAAGGGATAAGTAACATGTCTCCCTCCAGAGGTTGCTGAAGTCCAATTCTATCATTGCTAGGCTGCATGGCCAGTGGCGAGGGATGTTGGGAATTGTAGTTCTACAACCTCTGGAGCACCACCGGTTGTCTGTTATATGCTGGACCATAACATAGTTTGTGTGCAGCTTACCAGGATGGACTATCTTTTTTTCAATCAGTTAAAACTTTATTTAGTAATAATATAGCATACAGAAATAGAGATAAAGATATACAGTATTTTCATTCCCCTTTTTTTTTAAAAAGACACTGTACTCTGTTTATTTTAAAGATATGCACTATATTTATTTCCCTCTTTTAAAAAGCACAGGAACAATACTCTTTATGGTTTACTTTATTGCTTTTTAGTCTTTCTATAATCCTTTTATTTTCTTCAAAACAGAAGTCTGTTTTTAATGGAAATATCTGTGAATGAACAGATAATTGCAGAGATAAACTATTATCACTCAATAAAATATTAGTAAATAATACCAAAGTAGACTATTTTTATGAAAAAAGAAACATAAATTCTTAAGCTTAATGCCAAACTCTCCACTGTATTATTATAAATGCCAAAAAGAAAAGAAAAACCCTAAACATAATATAGATATAGATCATGCCAGACAAATCTTATTGCATTCTTTGACCAAGTGACAAAATTAGTGGACCAGAGGAATGCTGTGGATATAATTTACTTGGACTTCAGTAAAGCATTTGATAAACTAGACCGCAACCTACTACTTGATAAGATAGAAATTTGTGGGTTAGACAGCATCACCACCAGATGGATTCATCATTGGCTGACTGGCCATACTCAGCATGTGGTCCTCAATGGAACTGCATCTACATGCAGGGAAGTGAGTAGTGGGGTGCCCCAGGGCTCTGTTCTGGGCCCAGTGCTCTTCAACATCTTCATCAACGATTTGGATGAGGGGATAGATGGGAAACTCATCAAATTTGCAGACGACACCAAGCTGGCAGGAATAGCCAATACTCCAGAAGATAGGCTTAAAATATAGGAGGATCTGGACAGACCCGAACACTGGGCGCTATCTAACAAAATGAAATTCATTGGTGAAAAAAGTAAGGCTCTACATTTAGGCAGGAAAAATGAAATGCACAGGTATAGTATAGGTGGTACCTTGTTCAACAGTAGTAACCTTGAGAGGGATCTTGGAGTCCTACTGGAAAATCATTTAAATAGGAGCTAGCAGTGTGCTGCAGCTGCGAAAAAGCCAACACAGTGCTAGGCTGCATTAACAGAGGGATAGAATCAAGATCACGTGAAGTACTAATACCACTTTACAATGCCTTGGTAAGGCCACACTTGGAATACTGCATCCAGTTTTGGTCACCACAATGTAAAAAAGATGTTGAGACTCTAGAAAGAGTACAGAGAAGAGCAACAAAGATAATTGGGGGACTGGAGGCTAAAACATATGAGGAACGGTTGCTGCAAATGGGTATATCCAGTTTAATGAAGAGAAGGATGAGGGGTTACATGATAGCAGTCTTCCAATATCTCAGGGGCTGCCACAAAGAAGAGGGAGTCAAGCTATTCTTCAAAGCGCCTAAAGGCAGGACAAGAAGCAATGGATGGAAACTAGTCAAGGAGAGAAGCAACCTAGAACTAAGGAGAAACTTCCTGACAGTTAGAACAATTAACCAGTGGAGCAACCTGCCTCCGGAAGTGCTGAATGCTCCAACACTGGAAGTTTTTAAGAAGAGACTGGACAGTCATTTGTCTGAAATGGTATAGGGTTTCCTGCCGGAGCAGGGGGTTGGACTAGCTGACCTCCAAGGTCCCTTCCAACTTTATTATTATTATTATTATTATTATTATTATTATTATTATTATTATTATTATTATTATTATTATTATTATTATTATTATTATTATTATTATTATTATTATAAATTTTTGATTTCTCCTTTCTTTGTACCCCAACTGATTTGCAATACTTGTTGGCATACATTTTAGAAATCATACTCTACATATTTGTATTTCCCTGGGTGCATAATATATAATATCTGTGTGGACTATATTTTGGCGCCTTAGGATTATGTAAGAAAATAGCCCCTAATGAGTTTGGGGCCTAGCTTCACATAAGTCAGTGCTCTGATAGTTCCCAGCTGATAACCTGGCTGGAAATTCTTGGAGTTTTAGTGCCAATGTATCTGATATGCACCAGATTGGACAAGACTCTTAGTTGAAAATGTGATTGGAAAAGAATAAATCCTGTGAAAGAGGAGGTGGCTCAAATTTACTCTGTATGCTGGGTGTATCCATTTTACTCACATTTCAATGGTGTCATCAGTCCCAGATTTAGGAAATTGAAAGATTGCCATTAAGGCTGATTCTAACAGGAACCAACAGTGTAATCTTAAACATCCTTGTTTAAAAGTAGTTATCATTGAGTTCCTCTGGATTTGTTCCCAGAAATATGCAAATCGATTGCAGACTAAATGAAATTTGACATCAACAAAACTGAATATTATATTTAGGGTCTGTGCAAAAAGAGAAATTACTTTCTTTTGCACTACAGTACTGTAGTCCTTTATATCCTAGGATTTAACTTGAATTTTCTCTCATGCCCTTCATCCTTAATATATTAAATGGGATTTTTTTTCTTATTTATGTACTCATTCAGCATGTTTTCTTAGAAGAGTATCTCATTATGATCAATAGATCTTACCTTCGAGTAAGATTTCTTTAATTAAATGCATGCCTTCAGTCTGTGTGCTTTCTCCAATATACAGTGGTGAGCTTAAAAGTGGAATCATAATATTTTGGAATACATTGGTAAAGTTTTTGTTCTTTAATATGTTTCCTGGAATCACAGCAAAATAAATAAATAAATAAAAGTTTTCTCCAGCACCAGAGTTCAAAGGCCTCAATTCTTTGGCGCTCAGCCTTTCTTATGGTCCAAATTTCACAGCCATACATTGCAACTGGGAAGACCATAGCCTTGACTATACGCACTTTTGTTGGCAGGGTGATGTCTCTGCTTTTTAGTGTGCTGTGTAGGTTTGCCATGGCTTTCCTCCCCAGGAGCAAGCATCTTTTAATTTTTTGGCTGCAGTCCCCATCTGCGGTGATCTTGGAGCCCAGGAAAATAAAATCTGTCACTACCTCCATTTCTTCCCCATCTATTTGCCAGGAATTGAGAGGGCCGGATGCCATGTCTTTGCTATGAAAACCCCATGGACAGAACCAAAAGTTTTTCTTATCAGCTACCTGATCCTTTTTTCTGGAGAAGCCAGTGACTCTCTTTCCAAATTATAAATACCAAGTTTCTATATGCAGTCACCGAGACATATTCCACTGTACTTTTATATGTCAGTCAACAGATAAAAGGGATTTTCTTTGTCATTGTACTATGAATGTATCTTAATTTAAATCTTATCTTCCATATTTCCAAAACATGCTGTAAATAGAATATGCTAAATGTGTTGCTGAGTCATAAAATTCAGTAAATCTTTGTGTAAGCAGATTTGAGTTACGACACAAACCTTTTGCAAGCCACCCACAGTTCATTGCCGGGTTTAGAACGCCCTTAAAAATCTGTTTCCAATTGTATGGAAAACCTTTGAAATTTGGCATAGCTTATTAGAACACATTTTTTTTAAAAAAAAACTTGAGTCTCATATTTGGCCTGCAGCTGCAGCTGCTTTTCAAACTGCTTTGGAAAAGTTAGTGACCAACATTCAGAACAGCAAGAAGCACTAGGACTTTTTAAGACAGCAAGAAGCATGAAGGTCTGTAAAACAAAAGGAAAACTTGAGTATGGGAATCTGGACAATTTAAATTGTGTCTGGTGCTCCACTGTGGAGAAATGCTTGATGCATTAGCACGCTCAAGCAAAGAAAGAAAGAAATGGATAAAAGTTGAAAGCAAACTTCAAGATTTGTGTCGTTGGCAGGACTGAACTAAAATTGTTGCAGAAATGCTGTAACTTGGGAGGAAGGAAGGAAAGAATGATGTGAAAATTCGGACTTGTTTTTTTCCCCCTGCAGATTCAGATGAAAATCTTAGTCGGAGTGCTCTCCTGTCTTTTGCTCGCTTTATTAATTCTGTGCATTGTGTTAATTCCTGCAAAAGGTATGTTAACATTGGAGGGGAGGGGTGGGGAAAGAAATATTTCCTTCATTTTGCATCATTGGACGTATTTGCAGAGGATTTTTTTTAAAAAAATGGAATTTAGGACATGTGCATGATAATCTTACCAACACCCTAATTTGGACAGCATTTGTGCACACACAGCCTCATTCCCCCCCCCCTTTTAATCTACTGTATTTAGTGATATTTGTGCAGATGTTTGTAACTCTTCAAAATTACAAGTATGACTGATAACATTTAGAAATACTGGACAGATGTGTTCTAATCCAAGTAAAAAAGCAATGTTTGGAGGTATCAATGTGTGAGAATCTTTTCAAATGATATTGTTGCCTGCATTGACTTTGCAGTGCATGGAGGCCAAGGTTTTTCAGTCAAGTTGCAAACTCTATATTAAACAACCTCGTTTCATGCACTGTTTTCTGTTGGGCACAGCAAGATCTGTTATACAGCTAGTCCTTGATTTACAACTGTAACTGAGCCCCAACTTTCTGTTGCTAAGCAGAACGGTTGCTAAGTGAATTTTGCCCTATTTTATGACCTTCCACAGTTGTTAAGGTTTAAGTTACATTAAGTGAATTGCTGCAGCTGTTAAGTTAGTAACATGGCTGTCAAATGAACATGGCTGTCCCATTCACTTGGCTTGTCAGAAGATGATCAGAAGGTGCAAAGGGTGATCATGTGACCCTGAGACACTAAAACCATCACAAGTACATGCCAGTTGCCAAGCGTCTGAATTTTGACCGCTCAACCATGGGGGATGCTGCAATGGTTGTAAATGAAAAATGGACGTAAGTCACTTTTTCAGTGCTGTTGTAACTTCAAACAGTCACTAAACTAATGATTGCAAGTCGAGAACTCCCTGTAATGTGCAAGTACTAGAGTTTTAATATGGCTCATCTTTCTTACCCAACATTTTACTTCACATACACCTCAGGTTGCCTTCCTCAAGCAGATTTGAGTCAAATCATTGTGTACCTGAGATCATTCTTCTTTTTAAAAAAAAAGTTCAGAAAACAGTTCATTTCTCCCATGAAGACTTGAGACAGCCTTTAAAAATGGAAATTAAAACAACTTACTAAGGAAGTATACATGTGCATACCCACCCATATACAGCTGCATTTTTCATTAGGCTATTATTTAAAATGTGTTATATTGGTATAAGCAGTATATTTAGCAGGGGGGGGAACCTCTTCTAGCAGTTCTATATTTATATATAACATACAGACCTTAAACCTCCTCAGTTATGCTGGTGTCTGTTTGACCCAAATTAATGTTGTCTGGGAAAAAGCATTAAGTGCTACTTTGAACAGTTCTAGCAGCCTCTGATTCATCTTTTCTCATTGCCAAGAGGCTCCATGGGTGAAACTCTTAAGAGATGATTCGGGAATCTGGCATGCAAAGAAGATAGCATGCAAAGCCTATCTGCCAACTCACTTCCTATTTCATTACTGAAAGTGAGCTAGGAAGTATTTAAGTGTTAACCATTGTCCATGCAGTCTCTTTTTGTTAATTGCAGACAGTTCTAAAATACCAATATTTCAATTCCTGTAGTGGCTGGAACCAAAAATAACTGAATCTCATCAGTGGTTTTACGACTTGTGGTGTTGCAGTGGTTAGAATGCAGTACTGCAGGCTACTTTGGCTGCCAGCAGTTTGGCAGTTGGATTCTCACGGGCTCAAGGTTGGGTTAGGTCTGTTTCTTTTGAATGGTTTGTATCATTCTATCAGTACATTCTAGTCATGGGTTTCGTCCCACCAAGTTTCAGGAATGGCAACTATATCACACCTGCCCTTGTGTAGTAGTATTTCAAGTTCATCCTGTTTGTTCCCTAAATTTTGAGCATTAGTGTACGGGCATCTGAGTACTTTATGGCTGATCTTCCTACATCTCCTACTTTGCATCTGAATTTTTCTTCCTTCCCTTCCCTTCACTCCCTACCTCCTAGTTTCATTGGTTGTCTAGGGCACAGGTCTGCAACCCGCGGCTCCGGAGCCGCATGCGGCTCTTTCAGCCGTCTCCTGCGGCTCCCAGTCCTCTGCCATGTGCAGTCCAAAAAAACCCCCAATCAATTCAAATATGCAGGGTAGGTGCATATCTCGCCTTGGCTCCACTCTTCAGTCAAACCCTGTTCTGCGCATGTGCGCATGTAACGCGCATGCACACACATTTTTTTGCGGCTCCCAGTTTTTCCTTTTGTGCGGGAACCGGTTCCGAGTGGCTCTTTCACTTTTTCAGGTTGCTGACCCCTGGTCTAGGGCTTTTTGCTTGGAATTAGGTCCTAAAGATTGGTCACCCCCACCCCCCATTTTAGTTTAAAGCCCTTCTGATAAGTTGAGCCTGCCGTTTTCCAAATATATTCTTCCCGGTTCTTATGAGGTGCAGCAGCACATCTGTTTTGATATGATAGTGATATTTGGGTATCTAAATTCCCCTTTGTGTTTATTTGTCTTGACAGTTTTCTTCTGCATTAGTGCTGGTGAGGAGCTGTGTCCACAATGGAAGTGACATGTTTATTCTATAGTAACTAATGGTTATTTATTTGAGGAGGAAGAATCCAAGCCTTATCATTTACAAAAACATAAGATATGCTCACACACCTGTTAAATTTAAAATGCTTTTGTATTGCAAAGGGCAACAGTCATTAAACCAGAAAGGTGTGAAGGAGCTAATAGTTAAAAGTGATTGTAGACAGTAGAAAGGCTGTAGGAGAAGTTTAGATCTATATTAAGTGGAGTTATGGATACCTTCTTCTCTTCAGTTAACCTTATGTTTATATTTGGGAAGAAGCCCTAATTTAATTCAAAAAGAGAATAATATTCTTTCAAAGTAAAAATAATAAAACAAGCACCAGTAACATGTGCCCCAGAGGGGGTGTGTGTCACAAAGTCAAGATGGTGGCCAAAACCACACAATAGAAGCCTGTCCTTTTTACAGACATCACACACGCAGTGCATGTTAAAAAAGGGGCAGAGTTTTTAATTGTGTAATCATGATTGCCATCTTGGCTTTTTTAAAAAAAATCTTATTCATCCAGGAATACCCCTGATTTCTAATAGTTGTTGGTAGCTGCAGTTGCTTCATGATATAAAGGCAGAATATTAATCAAGGATCTAATGAGCTTTGGCACTCCACTTCTTAGATTTGCAGCAGCATATAACAGTGCAAATTCAAGTGGAATTTGCCCAAGATCAATACCTTTTCCATTTGAATTGTACTTTTTAGGAAGAAATCAGAGCAGGAGAAAAGAGTTCACAAAACTGGGAGGGGAGGAATCACTGTTCATTCCACTTTGCAACTGGTCTAGAGGAAGTGTCAGTGCGCAGCCATGAGGTGACCTATGCTTTCCTTGCATGGATAGCTACACATTCTTCTTTCTTCACTGCATCTTGGGTAGAGTTAAAGAACCTCTGGTTGAGGTGGGTTCCTGCCCTTAAGGCTTAGTATTCATGTTGAGTGTTCAAGGATAGGCTAGAATGGAACTCCTTCAAGAGGTGATGGTGTTTACTAACCCAAGAGTGCTGGTAATTTGTTTTCCACGTTTCTCCTAAGGTGTGCCAATACTCTGCATATCCTTCTTATACGGTAGGGAAGATGCAGGCAACAGTATACTGGCTTATAGTATAGTCTTTTGATCGAGAAAAAGTATAAAACAGCTTGAGCATGCTTAGGATAAGTCAGGGCTTTGGTTACTCTTGTGGCCAAATTGTGCACCGATGTGTCCAAACTGACTGGCATTGTCCTTGCCATTAAGCTAGGAAAGCTATGTTGGACTGCTAAAATATTATGTGAAAACCTTGAATGACAAAGTCATGATAGGCACCTGGAGGATACAGCTGATGGACTCAACTGGTGCTGAGCATGGCATATGGAAGATTGTTTCGGAATGGAAGTGCACTAAATAAAATGAATTAACAAACAAAATGGAAAACATAGCAATAGCACTTAGACTTATATATCACTTCACAGTGCTTTACAGCCCTCTCTAAGCAGTTTACAGAGTCAGCATATTGTTCCCAACAGTTTGGGTCCTGATTTTACCGACCTTGGAAGGATGGAAGGCTTGGTTAACCTTGAGCTGGTCAGGATCAAACTCCTGGCAGTGAGCAGTGAGTTAGCCTGCAATACTGCATTCTAACCACTACACCACCACAGCAAAAAAACATAGATTTGTTATGTATGTATGTTATGTATCTGCAAAACTAAAGGGAAAAGGAAGGTTGTGCAGAGCCCCTCCTCAAGAAACCGGCACTGGACCCAGCTGTTTTAAACAACTTCCGTCCTGTCTCCAACCTTCGCTTCCTTGCAAAGGTCGTTGAGAGCGTGGTGGCACGACAGCTCCCTTTGAACCTGGAGGAAGCTGAATATCTAGATCCGTACCAATCGGGTTTCAGACCCGGGCACAGCACAGAGACGGCATTGGTCGCGCTGGTGAATGATCTCTGGCGGGCCCGAGATAGAGGTTATTCCTCTGTCCTGGTCCTATTAGATCTATCAGCGGCTTTTGATACCATGGTATCTTACTGTGTCGTCTTGAGGGGCTGGGAGTGGGAGGCACCGTTCTGCGGTGGTTCTCCTCCTACCTCTCGGACCGTTCGCAGACGGTGTTGGCAGGAGGGCAGAGGTCAAGCCCTAGGCCTCTTAATTGTGGAGTGCCTCAGGGTTCGGTGCTCTCGCCCCTCCTGTTCAACATCTATATGAAGCCGCTGGGAGAGATCATCCGTAGCTTCGGGGTGAAATATCATCAATATGCTGATGATACCCAGCTATTCATCTCCACCCCGAACCAACCCAGTGATGCCCTCGATGTGATGTCCCGTTGTCTGGAAGCGGTACAGATTTGGATGGGAGAAAACAGGCTTCGACTCAACCCGGCCAAGACTGAGTGGCTGTACATACCGCCATCTCGTTTAGTCCAAGAGGTTCCATCTCTGACTATAGGAGGAGAGATGTTACCTCCCATTGATAGAGCACGCAATCTGGGCGTCCTCCTAGATTCACGACTCAGTTTTGAAGATCACATTGGAGCCGTGGCTAGGGGGGCATTTGCACAGATTCGTCTTATATACCAATTGCGCCCCTTTTTGGACCGAGATGCCCTACGTACAGTCACCCACGCACTTGTTACCTCCCGTATTGATTACTGTAATGCTCTCTACATGGGGCTGCCCTTGAAGACCACCTGGAGGCTTCAGCTGGTGCAGAATGCAGCTGCACGGGTTGTGATGGGAGCTTCCCAATACTCCCATATTACACCCCTCCTGCATGAGCTGCATTGGCTACCAGTTGCCCTCCGGGTGAGATTTAAGGTGCTGGTACTTACCTTTAAAGCCCTACATGGCTTAGGTCCGGGATACTTGCAGGACCATCTGCTGCCGGGAACAAATTCCCATCGTCCAGTACGCTCACACAGAGAAGGCCTCCTCAGGGTACCGTCAGCTAGGCAATGTCGGCTGGTGACCCCCAGGGGGAGGGCCTTCTCTGTGGGAGCGCCAGCCCTATGGAATCAGCTCCCCCCTGAGCTTCAGATGGCCCAAAACCTCCAATCCTTTCGCCGCGGCCTCAAAACACACCTGTTCCACCAGGCTGACCTAGACTGACAGGCATTTTAATTAATTTATATTTAGTATTTTTAATTCATTTTTTAAATTCTCTAATTTTAATTTATTGCACTGATGTTCTCAATTTCATTTTTATCTTGATTTCTGTACTTATTATATGTTTTGCTGTTAGCCGCCCTGAGTCCTTCGGGAGATAGGGCGGGATATAAATCCCATCAATAAATAAATAAATAAATAAATAAATAAATAAATAAATAAATAAATAAATAAATAAATAAACTAGGATCTTTGGTCCTTTGGAGTGAAGTTGATGAGTGCATGTGAGGAAGTGAAGGTACAGGTTTCATTATGAAAAAAAAAGTTCAGGTATATGTCAGAATATATGAATTGGTGTACCAATTGTTGAGAGTGGATATGAAAGGATAAATCTATAGGTTGGCAGTAATTCCATGTTCTGCTCCAGGAATGAAAGAATCAAAGATGAATTCTGGGAGAAATTGTGCAATGTTCAGAATCAACATAGTCCATAGATGAAACATTGCTAGGTGATATAAAATAACAATGGGAGTAACAATAGAGAGAACAGAAAAGTTATTGAATCATTTAGGGACCCAAGAATGAATGAGAATGATGACTCTTTGGTGAGTATTTGTTCAGAAAAAAGTTTGTTTTGAATACTGATACAAGCATCAGTTAATTCAAAGAAATGACTGTAACTCTAAAGGATTGTTGATTTGGTTGTTTATTATGAAAATTTGAGAAATTCAAATAAAGATACCAGAATGGTGACTGGTAAAGAATGTAGACATTTTTGGAGTGGATTTTTTTGGGAAATTGACATGGGAGAAGAGAAAATAAATTGAAGAAAAACTACACTGGAATAGAAAGTATGAGTTCTGTATGAAAAAAGTTTAAGGGAAGATAAATTTTCCAATAGAGCAAATGGGAAGTGGATATAGAAAAGAAGGATGTTGAAAGCTGCTTTGGAACTTAGTGAAAAGAATAATATTACAGCATGCCAGAAAATGTTGGGTGAATTTTTTTTATTAAAGATGGGGAAATGAATAAGAACTGAATCCTTTTCAAAAGAAGCAAAATTAGCTACACATAATAATGTGCTTCTACCACCTTTTTTATATAGAAGTGTGAGTCAGGTTTGCTAGGAGAAACATAAAAGTAAGTTAAAAGCCATGGAAATGGGAAATTGAAGAAGCGTGTGGGTAAAATAAGAAAAAGCAGTGTCAAGCATCAATTGGTGATGCATGGATGAATATGAATACATTCAGGAGTGATTAGAAGAAAAGAGATAAGTTGAGGTGCTTGGTCATATTTGTTTTTGTTTAAGAACATTTGAGGTGATTGGTCATATTTGATTGATTGTCACATTTGTTTTTTGTTTGAGTACATTTGTTTTACAATTTGACGATTGTTCAAATTTGTTTTATATTGAAACAAATTTGTTTTAAATTATACAACAAAATTGTTCGTATTTGATCAAATTATAAAACAAGTATGTGAAGGAAGAATGAACGGATTGAGAAGAAGAGGAAAACGGGAAGTCATGGTTGAACAGAATAATAGAATAGAATAATAATTGTATTGTCACTTTGAAAGTACACTAATCGGCATACATCAAAATGAAATTTCATTGCATTCAGCTCTCAAAGGGACACCATCTATATACACACACAAATAGGACAAAAATAAATAAAGAAATAAAGAATTATGCATAGTACCCACATATATTATATGACATATAATATAATGTGAGAGATGATGAGGTCTTAAAAAAATAGAAAGGTGAGAAGTTTAAAGGCAATGTGTGAAACCCTGTATGGAGGTGAGGGAAATCAATGAGTGTTTGCAAGGATAGAAAAGATTGGAGAAGTACAAATTATGAAATGTATTTGGTGTAAACTAGTTTAGATTATATTTCGTGTTCTTTTTCCTTATACCATGCCTTTAATTTCTTGGGGTGGCTATTTCTTACTCCTTCTCCAAGCTCTGCCTAATGAAAAGAAATAGCATGATGGATGTGCCTGTGTTTACACGTGCAGTTGCACCATCCATGTGTGGTACCATTGCATCAAATTGTACACAGTCCCTTTATGCTTTGTCTTCCGAACCACCGGGTTTTTTTATAAACATGATGAAATTCCCTAAGCTTTCTGAATCATCAGTCGCATGAGAGGCAAAGAACAGAAGTTTCCCCAAATAAACATGTAACAGTAATTTATGCAGGTCAATAAATTATTCAGAGCTTAAGGATAATAACATGTATTAGCAAGTGACCCTGTGATTATAATAGAAAGACTGACTCACATGACTATTGAAAGAGAATGTGAGTTTAATTTGTGCCTGTTTTCCTTCCTGAGCTCCTAGTGAAATGGCTGATGCAACAGATTACATGATTTATTGCAGGAAATTGTAACAATTTCAGAATTCTTTCCCTAGAATCTATTTCTTAATAGACCGTTTCTTGGTGTTCTTGGTGAATTACTGCTTTGTGTATTTAGCCTGGTTAATTTCAAGTTAAACAGGCATCTTTCTGAAACTTTAGGTTAGAGGGTTGCTGTCCAATGTTTATCCTTCACTCCCATACCTCAACCCTCACAAGAATGACTCGTGGTTTTTGCAAAAAAGTGAAGATGAGGAACCCCAAAGCATAGCTTTAGGCCATCATTGTATTAGTTAAATACAACGATATATACAGTGCAATTTTGATTGAGTAAACCAAGGACAATCATGGCAAAACTACAAGAATTGCAAGTGATGGATTTCTGGCTATTCAACTGTACTGTTCATTAGTGACTTTCCTCATTCTTCTTATATATATTTACAGTATAGTAAAAGTATTCCACAAAGAAAAACAAAAATGGAATTCCATTTTGGCTTTCTAATACTCATCCATGCCAAAATAATGTCATGATTTCCCCATAATATTTTGAACACCTGGAAACTATTGACTGCTGATGTTAACACATATGTGAATCTCAGAGTATCTTTGTCTGAGGTCCATAATACATGCATTTCTCCACTATTTGAAATGCACAAGCCAAAGATTCATGTTGCTAGTGGCATGCACATTGTAAACGTTTCATGCTATTAGCCTTGAGTGATTGCCATTCACATGCTAAAAATCATCTTTACCAAAATGTTGGAAATGTATGTTTTTAACATTAAGTATTCAACATTATTCAACTTACAGAAATAGCATTCCAGAAATAATTTAAAGTCTGCCGGACTCCAAACATCTCTGAGTGGCTTACCTTTTAAAAATGAGAAAACAATATAATTTAAAAAATAGATCATGGACATCCAGAACGGAAAATTATATATACTGTACCAAGAAGGGACTCAGCACCACTCTGCCCCAAGGCCTGGGTGGCCAGCCAACCTTTCAGGGATTTTTGAAGCTAAATCCAAGTGGACTTCTAGCAGAATGCTATTCCATAGAGAAGGTATAATAGCAGAGGATTTATGCTTCCTAGGTTCTGATAAAAGACATTATTTAATTGAGGCAACCTGGAGCATACACATTCTGCCCAATCTTACTGGGCAAAACCAATCAAAGATAAGTGGCCCTCAAACAACTAGGCTTATTTTTCAAATGAGCTGAGGATCGCACGTCTTGCATCATTTCAATCTTACACACTTTTCCTACTTGATTTCTTTTTAACTATAACCTCCATGAACCTGAAATTGCTACCAATTCAAAAAGATATATATATATATATATATATATATATATATATATATATATATATATATATATATATATATATATATATATATATATATATATATATATATATATATCATTCTAGGTGCAATTTCTCTATGTTGTGTGAATTGTTGTTAATATGTCATCTTTGTCTCATTTCTGAAGATGAACGCAAACGAAATAATCCCAGACCACTTACACTGGATGAGTATTTAGATGGAGATTTTAATTATAAAACCTTTTCTCCGTACTGGGTTTCAGGTACGTGAAATTAATTTGGAATTATAGGATAATATGGGGCAGCGATGGAACATGGAAAGCTTTTTTAATCTTTATTTTTTTTAATGTAAGGGTTATATTTTATTTTTTTATTTTATAGAATTGTTTGGGCTTCAATTGTGGTTTCTTAGCCTCAGTAGTGCAAAGACAGTGGAGGGGCAGAGTGCATGGTAACTCAAACAATTGACTAAATCAATAAGCCTATTTAAAATGTAGAGAGAATTGGAAGACTTGAGATAATTAGCAGTGATCTTAAAGAATCATTGAGGATCCAAGATCTGTAAGATTTGCTTCCAAGATAATTGTAGAGAAAACCATTACAGCATATGTGTATAAAACCCAAAAGTTCTTTGTGAGGAACAATTTACATGTGATATGAAGATGATGGTGATGATCTTACTTCCCTGAATAATCATGATTCTTCTACAAATGTATACAGCTAATAAGTGTTACAAGTGCCCAGAACTGCTAAATCTGCTATTCTCTGGAGTATTTTATTTAAAAACACAGAGTTTCTAGACTTGATCAGAACCTAAATAATTAGTCTAAAACTAAATTTCTAATTCAGTGTTTCATAATCTCTGGAGCTTTTAAAACAATAAGCAATATGATTTGCATGATTTTTTTTTCTTTTGGTGTAGGCAAATTGCCTGATACTAATGAATTATTTTTTCTGTGCTCATTTTTATAAAGCAGTTACATTATAGAAGACAAAAATAGAGATGATGTGTCAATTTATGTTCTGTTTTATTTTTGTGAATGCATAAAGTTAAAATTGTTGTATGTTATGCATTTGGTACCTATTTTAATGGACTTGCAATTTAGATGAATATTCAGTTTTTATTTTAAAGAGCCCCAATATAAAAGTTATACATTGTTTGCTTAGTCCCAGACATGGGACAAATCTTATTTCCTGTTTCGGCCTAGCCCAAGGCCATCTTACAGGCAGTAGCCACAGCAGTGGCAGCTCATATTTGTGTAAAAAAATTTTTTGGGCTTGCTAACAAAGTCTCCCTTTATTCTTTGTTAGCAAGCCAAAATAAAAATGATTTTTTTTACATATATATATATATATATATATATATATATATATATATATATATATGAATTACAATGCAAAATGTTAAAGAAGCATTAATAATAAAGTACTCGCCCTAGTACAAAAATGGGATATCAATCAAATTTTAAAAGTTTAGGTGTAAGTTAGAGCAACAATGCAAAATTTACCTTCAGTTGTGAGTTGAATCAATTTATTCCCTATTTCTACCAAGAACATTTGAGATTTTTTTTATCTCTGCATATATTTGATTTTTCTCAGTTTTGATGTCATTTTTGCCTGTTCAGAATTAAAAAATCAAAGCATTTCCTTTCCTCCTTTTTACTTACATTAAAATTCCTTGCCTATACTTTTGAATAAGCAATTAAATGCATGATTGCCTAAGATATGCAACAAGATAGCATTTCCATGAAACTTATTGAACAATCCCATTTCTCTTTCCATTTAAGGAAAGGAATATCTTCATCGATCTAAAGATGATGTCATCCTTCACAATGTCGAATCAGGGCAGTCGATCACTATCTTGAAAAATAGCACTGTTGTATGTATGCCTGCTATTTCAAAATTGATGAGTTAATTTATCTAAGTGATGGTTGTGTATTGGCTACTATTTGATGCTTTAATTTTTCAGAAAGAAGTGAATGCGACAAATTATGCAATGTCCGCAGATCAGAATTTTATACTATTGGAAAGCAATTATTCTAAGGTAATTTTTTTTAAAAAAAAAAGTTGGGATTGGTATTCTATTACTTTCAGGGCATTAACAAAAATTTATTGAAGGAATTCATTGGGAAAGGAAGTTGAAGCAAGGCCTTAATTTATTCCTTCATCATCCTTTCACTCTTAGTCTCCATAGTAAAACAGTCATTACTGCAAAGTAGATGGTCGAAATTTCTCGTATTTTGTTTTGGGTAAACAATCAGCCCTTCATCCCTGCCAGATTGGCTCTTCTGCACTTTCTTCTAATCTTGAGGAGATTTCCTAGGGCCTGAGGGATAAGTAGATAAGTTCTTAAGAGATGAATTGAATGGAGAGGAAAGTTAGACCCTTGGGTCAGTCATTAATTTGGTAAGAGAATTAATTAATTTTACTTGAAAACCTGTCTTGTTCTTATGTTCCCTTGCAAGTTATGTACCCAGAGAGCATCCACTGTAGAAATTAAACAGCATTATGTGTCACCCAGAAGATTTCATTAGCTTTGTGCAAGCGTTTATTCAGGACAGTGAGATGAGCAGCATACAAATGTAATAAATAAATAATTTTTAAATAAATAAATTCAGCTTGGCTAAAGGATGGGGAGAAAGGGCCAAAGTGCCCACATTCATGGAGACACATGGACACAAACCTTGCTTCCAGGATCCTATCCCTACCTGATCACTGCACATTTATGCCATATTAACACAGAAGATATAAAGGGCACTTCATTTTTATGTCCAAGGAAGCAGATTTCTAATTGCACTTGGATTTGTGTTCGGGAAAATAGGAACAGAAACAGAACCTTCCTCTCCACAGGGGAGGAGGCCATGGTGCTGAGAGGGATGGCATAGTGAAAAGAGCGTTATCTGCACATGTTCACTTTTATTCTTTTAGCGCTTGCATGGGTACTTGCAAGGGGTCATTACACATTAGAATGTACAGTATGTCAGGCATGAAAGACTAGGTCCACACAAGTTCCAATTAAATTGATTTACTGCTAATAATGTTGCACACAGGAATCTTCTTAATTAATGGTTAGCACCTGCTTGGAGTTAGTTGAAGGTTAATGTAATTCAAGGGAGGTTTGGCTTAGTTTGGCTGTAGCTGTATAGAGATTCTAGGCTGATCCCTCTTTTGACTCCACCCCCAGAGGCTGCCACTCCTCTTACAAGCATCTTATTATGTTCCACATTTGAAAAACCTTCCAAGTAATGACAAAGTTCCATGGCAGCCACACAACATGTAAGAATAGCTAACCATATAGAGTATATTGTCATGCCCATCAAGATTCCATAATCATAATGCTGATCAATGTCTAAATCACAAAATGAGAAATAGGTTCCTTTTCTGAAGAAACTCTTTACATCGTTAAAAGGATTTTGAAAAGCTTCTTCATGACGGAAAAATAGTGATACTGCTCCTAAATTAGTGCCACGGTGGATCCTCACAGAGTTTTTATGAAAACTGCTTGCCTGATTGCATTGTCTTTAATAAAACTGAGATAGTGAGTAGAATGATGACCTCAGGAGAAAGCCTGATGAAGATTAGATAAACTGTTTTACATTTAGCAAAAATAATGAATTTTCTCTCCCCATTGTAATCTTTTCAGCTTTGGAGGTATTCTTACACAGCATCCTATCACATTTATGATCTTATATTAGGGTAAGACAGATTTATTCTCCTGTTGACTAAAACATTAGTAACATTTAAGTTTATGTGATGTTCTTTTTGAGACCCAATAAGTCATTTAAGAAAACAGATTTCCAACAGAGCTGTTATCTCTAGTGATATTCCCAAACATCTACTGGAGTGCTTCATTTTGTTCTCCTCTTAAACTGTTTATCAATCACTTAAAGACAGTTTTCACTGGGCTGGACCTAACATTGTTGTCAGAATTCAGAACTAATGAACTAATGGTTTGGTAAGGACTTCCCACTAGCACCTACTTTGAGTAATGAAATGTCTGCAAGAAAACAACCAAGAGCTTAAAGAAGACCAAGAAACCCTCATATAAATTTTCTTAAATAAATAAATGTATGGTTCAATAGCTGTAACTGGGAAATGTCTACAGAATGTGTCATTCTACTTGTATCTTGTTTGTGGGCTTCCTATAGCACCTTTTATTTCCTTTCTGGTTTCCTACTAAACAGAATAATAATCCCAAAGTATTTTGGATATCAAAAAGATCAGATTCTAACCGTCTGTATCAACATCACCAAAAATATCATGATACGCTCACCAATAAAGAATGAACCATAAAGAATGGGGAGCATTCATCAACTTTCCTAAAAGTACAAGTTCTAAATTTCATGTAAATACTGAATAATTAATTAGAAATATGAATTAAGAAAACACTATGTCATTCCATGATTTTTTTTTCCATTGTAGTGTTTTTGTCAAAGAATATGAGCTACCACATAATATTCAGCATATCTCCTGGTCACCTGTTGGACACAAATTGGTCAGTAATTAATGCAGTGTCACAATAATATTCCTTTCTGGTTGAGTTTGATGTGCTTCCAGTGTTTTTTCAGGCATCACTTATTTCTGTTTATCAAGAATGCTTAAGAATTTTAAATATTGACAATAGCACTATTAGTAGACAGAGCCAGATGCTATGTTAGAACTGTGCTTTAAGAGAAAGTATGCACTTCACGATGGATCTATTATTGCTTGTTCTAGGGCTGTGGTGGCGAACCTATGGCACGCGTGCCACAGGTGGCACCCAGAGCCCTCTCTGTGGGCATGTGCGCCGTCACCCCAGTCCTAGGCCTTCAGCTGGGTTTTATAAAACCTTTTTGCTTCAGGCCTCCGCCGCCGTGTGCAAACAGAAAAAAAAGGTTCAATCAATCTATTTCAACTTCTTGTGGGGAAAAAAAAAGATCTCGCAAATTTGGAATTGATTGACTGAACTTTTTAGACCCACCCACTCTGCCATTACCACTGCAGCCACGCCCACCCAATGGGCCACGCCCACCCAGCACCCGATGATACATAAGTGGGTTTTGGGTTACAGCTTGGGCACTCGGTCTCTAAAAGGTTCGCCATCACTGTTCTAGGGAGACACGCTTTTGCTTGTCTCAAGTTAGATATACCAAATGCAGAAACCCAGAAGCTGGATTTCTGGCTATGTTCCTGTAGACCCTCTCCATCTTCTCTCCATCTATTGTTATAGGCACTAGGCTCAGCCACTCTCAATGTATACATGGTTGTACTTTGACAATAAAGGTTCATTCATTCATTATAGACACAAAATGTGAAATCACAGCTGCCAGTTCTTCAGTTGGTGTTGGTCTTCATACACATCGAGTTCTTTATTACTTTAAATATATCGCCCCTCCCCAACTCCAGTGGATGCTGTAATTGTCATCTTAATTTCTTCTCCAGCCTTTTCATCTCATTTTTAATCCTCAGATCCTGCAATCATCCATTCATTTTTTTTCTTCTTTCAGCAAAAGTCCATATAAGGGTTCTAGTCTTTTTAAATATTTTTTTCTCTGACCAAACTGATTGGCTTCACCATTTCTGCAAGACTTTCATTGTAAGCATTTCATTGCTTTCCCAACTTTTTGCATACATCTGCCAGGGGAATTCTAGATAGAGTAGATAAGAGGAGGAGATAAAGTATGGTTGTCTCCTTTTATTTATATCTTGTAAAATATGACTTCACTACAGCTTCAGAACATAGCAAGAACTTAAGCCAGACATCTCTCATCTAAGGGCAATCTTAGTTATGCTCACACAAAATATTCTTGTGGCCTAGCCAGTCTTCTCCAGCCTCATGCTCTTTGTATGTGTTGGACTAAAACCTCATTATCCCTCATAAAGCTTTCGGTCATGATGGCTGAGGTGATAGGGGTTGTAGTCTAACATGTTTGGAAAGCAGAAGGCTTATTAAGTAATGTATTATTATGGGATGGACATGGACATGCTAATAACACACATGCAAAGCATTGCCAATCTCATAGGAAGCTGTTAGGCCTCACTCTAAGAACCAGCCTATACCTACCTACTTTTCACTGCACGATTCTCCAGAGATTCTTCTCTGTGGCCTAGAAAATAAGACTGGAATACTTTCCTTCTGCAAAGATAAATGTTTGTAAGGAATTATTTTGAAATGAGTCCCATATTTAGCAGTGCTACATAGTATTTTTGGATTGCATAAATCATTTGTACCTTCTACAGATAAAGAAATTGATTTCCCCCCCCCCTCCTTCTAGGCTTATGTTTACCAGAATAATATCTATTTCAAACAAGATCCCAGAGAAGCTGCTATTCAAATAACCACAAATGGTTACTGGAATGAAATATTTAATGGAATTCCTGACTGGGTTTATGAAGGTAAATTGAATTTTAAAAGCAGTCTTATGACTTAGCATGAGCAATAAAGTAATGCAGTGCCCCCAAACAAGAGTCAAAATGTGTTCTTTATAACTTATTGTTGTGTTAATATTTTCCACAAAGCCTACAGTTGCTCAACATCCTGTCTCTTCCATTTTTCACGTTTTCCTGTCATGTCATTTTTCCTCTTGGTGGCAAAAAATACTTTGTCTCAAAATAGGCTTCATCAGATGGTAGTTGTAAAATTATTTTTGTATTTAGTTTAAGAGACTCCTGCATCTTGTGTATCTGCATTATTAGGAGACAGTTTGTCATAGTTTTCTTTCTAAAAGACCGTGTCGATCAAAGAAAATAAAATAAAAAAGTGCAGTTATGAACTAAATGTAAAATTGCACTGGAGAGATGAGAAGTAAATTCTGAAAACCTGGAGAAATCAGTGGAATGGCTCCAGGCCTGAAGTAGGTAGAACTCTGCTCACTGCTTGCTTCCATTTTTGGAAGGGAGAGGAGATGATGTCTTTTTCATGGCTCCTTGCAAAAAGTATCCTCTTATGAGACAAGAGGTCCCCTGGAACAATCCCATTATAGACATGGGGGAGCATTCCTTCCTTCAAAGAGAATCTTTGCTTGACCGCATTCCTTTTGAGGCTATGTAGGGCCATGGGCTGATTCCACTCAGTATGTTTTGAACGTTAACATGTTAGATTACTGAACAAAGTAACTGTTTTAGGGATCAGCAACTAGTGACCTTGGACCAAGCTTTATCTCTAAGAGTTTCCAGGAATGGAGATTGGAGAGACAAGAAAGGCTTAACGTGGTTGGAGCTTTTTAAGTTAAAAGAATCTGAATGAAAATTCATACACAGTTTGTGCGTGTGTGTGTGTGTGCGCATGTGTGTGTTTGTGTGTGTGTGTGTGTGTGTGTGTGTGTGCACGTATGTATCAAGATACTTTTGTTCCATATTACATATTAGTTTGGAAAGTGTAAATTCAGTTTTGATCATATATAAAACCAATGGATTTCTCTCCCCTTCTCCCACCACTCAATATCTGTGTGCAAAGATGGAGGTAAGATGTGACACAGTTAGTGAATGCATATAAATTCAACAAGAAATTGGAAAGATGAAGAATTATGGTCTTAACTTGCTTCCCCAGGAAAGCTGACAATAAATAAATAAATAAATAAATAAATAAATAAATAAATAAATAAATAAATAAATAAATAAATAAATAAATAAATAAATAAATAAATAAATAAATAAATAAACAAGCAAGCAAGCAAGCAAGCAAGCAAGCAAGCCTTAGTGAAACTAGGATAAGATCTACACTCCCATCAGCAAGGCACCAGGTGGTGAGAGCTATTCGGAATATTGCTATTGCTCATTGAACTCATGAGAATGAATATGTGCATTATCTATGGCACTTGTAACACAATCATGAGCCACAAACACCTAGAAGGAAAGAGAGATATTTTCCCATTTATAGCCCATCTGGAAAGTGTGATTACAACCAAGGCACTTTTGTGCTATTTGTTCCCCCTGTGCTTATTAATTGGATGCCAGCCTTCATTTCTGTGAAGCAGTTTAGTGAAATCATTTAATTCTGGGTTATTTACATTTTTAGATCGATATTTACCTGGATTAGAAGGCACACAAAAAAATGCAAAACTGTTCACTTCTTGCCCTCAAATTTTTTCAACCATTCGAAGACAACTGTTAGGTTTTGGCTTTTGACCAGCTTTCCCACAAATGAACTGATAGTTCTCTGCTATGATTTTCCTTCCTTTCCAGAATTTCATAGTTACTTCTCTGTGATTCTGCTTTCTCTTCCTTAGTTACCCCAAAACTGCCTGGTGATCTGTCAGATTAATGGTTTTACAGTTATGGAGGTAGATCAAAATACTGGCATAGTTTTAAAGATAGCACTACATTGTATAATATATTGTACAATTTTGCAACCAAACAACAATGTCCTTTAACTTGGTTTCTTTTAGAAGAAATGCTTGCAACAAAATATGCTCTGTGGTGGTCACCAAATGGCAAGAACATAGCATACATAGAGTTCAATGATACTGAAATACCAGTTATCGAATATTCATATTATGGCGAGAATCAATATCCTAGAAAAATAACTCTTCCATATCCAAAGGTAGATGTGCTTGTTTATTTATTTTCCTTTCAGCATTAGACTCGGCTCTGTTGTATATTCGAACATTAAATAGCTATACCAAATGTAACTATTGACTTTTAAAAAAACTGCTAAGTAGTATAATTGAAAAGCTTTTTAAAAGGGAGTGGATGACTTGAAGCCTGAGAATCTCAATCCTAGAGCCTCCCCCACTCAAGATCACATTCCTGAAGTATGACAGCCAACCAGCAAATTGTAAAATGTGATTCCTGCTTGTTTTCTGTAGAAAATGAAATAAAATAGATGCATTACCTTCACAGTTAGTTTAACGCACCTATAAAACATAACCCCCTACCCCTCTAAAATGAAAACAGAATGGGAAGAGCTCTCCCTTTGGTGCTGTCATAATGTCATGAGCCTCTGCTTGTAGCTTTTGGTGGAAAAAAAACCAATACAAATCTAAAATAAATACCACTTTTAGGACAGCGATAAGGGTAGCTTATGTTTATCCTAAATAGAAATCCAGCTTGTGTATCCTGTACTATTAGAATACAGTGGTAACTGGGTACTCATTGTTAATTGGTTCCAGGAGGCACGACGAATGCCAAAAACAATGAGTACCAAACCAATTTTCCCAGTAAGGTATAATGTAGTGAGTCACAAGGCAGCCAACACTGATACGTTCTAGCTTGTACGTTGAATACCAAACAAAAGATGAGTACTGGGACAAATTTTTATGTCAAAATGTGTTGAGTATGAGTTTCAGATTCGATGAGTTTCAAAGGAATTGAGTACCAAGGTACCACAGTAACATTCTGAAAGTCCTAATCGATTCCCTTCACATAGTGGTGGGATTCAGCCGGTTCGCACCACTTCAGCAGAACCGGTAGCTAATTTTTTGTTGCCCAGGCCCAAAATGGACTTCTGGAAGTGTCATCCACACAGAGAACTGGTTGTTCACATATTTGAATCCCACCACTGCCTTCACATATACCTCCTACTGAAAATACTTAGTAATATTCAAGATGGCAGCTGACCTAGAAGGAAGAGAATAGAATCTGAGGTAGCAGATCTTAAACATCTTCTGATACTTTTGAAGGCAATGGAGTAGAAGACTTCTCCCGTGAGATGATAATCTTTATATTATTATTTGTTTAGTGTTTACAACTGGCTGGGTTAATGAGTGCCGGTCTACTGTGAACTTCTCAAAGTAAATGTCTAGCTAAGATGCATTTTCAACAAGATTCAAAATTGTCTGGAAATGGAAAAGAACCTTATGTGTGCCTGAAATGAATAAAATAACTTTACTCTATAGAACTTTACTTAGTTCTTTTATTTAAATACTATAATTAAAGTTATTAGAATTTAGTTTAATCACTTTGTTCCTACTTTTCCTTGAAGGCTGGAGCTAAAAACCCAACTGTTAGAGTGTTGATTATAGATACTACAAATCCTAGAGATTTTAGACCGAAGGAAATACTTGCACCACCAGTCATAGCAGCAAGGTAATATTTTCTTAAAATCGATTCCTCGTTTTTTTTTCAACAGATAATAATTGTTTTCAATGATTTGACTTCAGATTTTTTCCCCCGGAAACGTTACTTTTTATGTAAAATGTAATTCTCATTAAGGTTAGAAACCATTTCAACCGTTTGATTATAGCAATACAAGAGTGCTGAGCTAAGGAGCCTGGCTCACTTGTTCAAAGAATTTGGGGGATGCTTTAATGGCCTATCATATCTATATTGTTAATCTGGTCTACCTGTCATAGATATTGTTAAGTATCGGGACCGATTGTTCTGTTTCAGCCTATGACTGGCCCTGTTTGAATGTCAGGGACAACCCCTTTTTATAATCAACAGGCTGGAACTAACCCAACCAAATTTATTTACAAAAGTTAATTGAAAAGTTCAAACAAGACTTAAACCAAAAAGGTTAAACAAGAGTTAAACAATAACAGACCAGGACTCTCGCAGAAGCTCTTCAAATGGTTGCCTTCAGCAACCAGCACCTCCCACACATTCCCCTTTTAACAGCAGTCCCAAGGCATGGCTTCTCATTGCCTTCTCCCGAGTTGCCTCATTGCTTTTCTCTGCTCAGTTCTGCTAGATTGCCTCCTGCTCCTAGCATCCCTGAACAGAGCCAGCTGTGGATCGTCTTCTTCCAATCCTTCATGTTCACACAGCTGGGTATGAGGAGGAGCAAGATGGGAGGGGCCAGGCTGAGAGTTCTGTGGTGCATCAGAACCTTCCTCTGACACCAAAGGCTCTCCAAACCCCCCCTCCTCCTCCTCTTCAGAATCGTCCAACTCAGCTGCCGAAACCACAGGCTGACGCTGAATCACAACACTGGTGAGGCATTGACAAGGCGGTGGTGAAAAGCAACAACACGTTTATTAACTTAACACAGAAGCAGCATGAACTGCCACTAAGCTTCTATTTATACGGACCACCACTAGGCAGTGGCCAATGGAATTAAAGCAGTCTTTCCTGCTCAAAACACAAGTAACAACTCTGGAGACAAGCAGTCTGGAGTTTAAACAGACACAGCAGTTAACTAACAATAACGGTTTCCAAGTATTTTACACCAATACATAACAGATATATTATTAATGCAACAGTATGTTTCCTTCTTGTCTTTTTCCTGTACTCACTGACTCCCTTCTTTTCCCTTTTTTTTAGCGATCACTATGTCACATGGATTACCTGGGTAACAGATGACAGAATCTGTGTGCAGTGGCTGAAAAGAATCCAGAACTTTTCTCTGTTAGCAATCTGTGATTACAGTTACCACTCCAGATCTTGGGATTGTCCAGAGGTAGTATGTTTCCATCAAGCTAAGATTTAAAGTAAAAACTCTTATCAGCGAACAATTTGGTAAACACTCATTGTAGCTGGATAGTTACTGTGCAAAAGGAAAGGGAAAAAGATTGCTTCCAAATTAAGGTGGGATCCTAATTTGTCTCGTGTGAATATCTGATCCCAGAAAGAATATTACTAGTACCTATTAATGGTGAGAACGTGGAGCTGGTTTTTACTCATCCCTCTTACAGCCTTTTCTCCCCTGTTTCATTTTGACCTTTGACTGAGGCGCTGCTGATTCTTAGTGGCCTGGTTTATAAACATTTTAAGTCGTATATTATTGGCTACAAACTATAAGCAGTATGGTCACGCCAAACTCAAATCAACCATATTAGGTCTTATCATGATGTGTGAATAAGTATTAGAGTTCAAGCTCCTGTATGAAAAACATAGGTATTTCATCTTAAGATAGTCCCTCTGAAAAGTTTTGTTAGATAGAGAACCAAAATGATCAGCAACTTTGCCCTAGAAGATCCAAAATGCAGTAAAAATAGCATGCCTCAGCATGTTCTTACCTAAGGAAAGATGAGGATAAAACCACTATCATCTTCTGTTTATAAAGTGCTTTTACCGTATCACTCTGCACACCAATGGTTAGTTAACAGGAGTGCGAACAGATGGGAGAACTCCATTAAGCTATGTTTGCTGAAAAGATCTCAGGGGAATAAATTTCCATTTCATACTTTGTTTTCCGATTAAACCGGAAGTAATAAGGCGTAAACAATGTGGACTCTCTCATATACTAGGAGATAATAAAGCTGCAGTGGGCAAATAACGATAAGAAATACTTTCTGCAAATCCAGAGAGGATTCTAAACTTCATACTAAAAATCACCAAATCAGCAAATACACCCAATAAATAAAAATTGAATGCAAGTTTAAATAGTCACCTTGCTCAAGGCTACCATATCTGGGTTAAAAATTCTGCATGATCACTCAGTGGCAGTAAGGCTGGAATTTTTTGCTACCATCTAACACTCATCCAGATTCTTGCCACCTTGATAAACCATGCTACACTCTGTCAAGTTTCTAAACAAGATCCTTACAGTATCCTACAAAAGTTTGTGCATCTATCATTTGAGTTTATTGAATTGAATTGAATACTTTATTTGGCCAAGTGTGATTAAACACACAAGAAATTTGTGTCTAATACAAAAGCACACAGTATACATGAAGTAACATCATCATCATCATCATCATAATAATAATAATAATAATAATAATAATAATAGTAGTAAAGAAGATAATAAGAAGGATAAATAATGATAATATTACAGCTACACTATATAGGTAAATATATTAAATATTTTAATTTAGTTCAATGAAATGATTTTTACAAAGAAATACTTCAAAGGAAGAGGCATCCGTAACCTAAAGTTTTGCTTTGAAAGCTTTGTCAAAATATTTGGAAAGTGAATTGTTCATAAGATGCTTTTAGACTATCGTTGAATATTCTGGTATTAAGCACAAACTTTTGCTATCCAATAACCATTGCTGTGCTGATACAATGATGGCATTAGAGGATGCTACAAATCATTACTGAGAAAGTAGCCTGTGTTTGATAGGTCCTCATTTTCTCATTTTTCTGTCTGATTGAAAATTTTATAGCATTAATATGTCAGATTTCTGTTTTACATCTCAGCCTTGTTGCTTTCTTTGATTTAACAGAATCGGCAATACATAGAAGAGAGCCATACAGGATGGACTGGTGGAGTATGGCTTCTATGCTCTTTCCCCTTTTGGTGTTAACATTGTTTACTTGGGTTTTTTTGGATTTAATTTATTTTGGGGAGGGAGATACCATAGACATCATTATCATTTTGAGAACCTGCTGGGTCTTACCTTCAAATAAAAATGTTGGTTACATTGTAAATCCTTAATGAATGTGTTTTCACTGCAGTATGAAAGATGTTCCACAGTGGGATAAGGAAAAAATAGTAACATCAGGAAGCTTTACTACAGCAAATATAGTAAAATATATTTAGTAAACAGTAAATTTTTAATAAACACATAAAATAATAAAATTTTATACAGTAAAATACGTAGTACAAAATATATTTACTATAGTTTGCCTAATTTTCATTCACTTCTCAAAAATTTTAATTTCTGTTTCACCGACAGTTTTTTATTGTCTCTCAGTTCTTTGTTTCAGCACCCTATTTTACTTCAGATGCCATGTCATATTACAAAATCTTTAGCGACCAGAATGGTTATAAACACATTCATTACATCAAAGACTCAGTGGTAAGTCAACCAAAGCATTAATCTAAAGTTCACCTATGTTGCAAGAGATGTGCTGCGGAATGAAGTATCTGACTTTAAATATGTTGTTTTTGTAGGAAAAGGCAATCCAGATCACGAGTGGTGAGTGGGAGGCCATATATATTTATAGAGTAACAGATGATGCAATGTAAGTATCCCACATCCCCAGTATGTTGGTTATGTTACCTGTCAATGAAAATTATATGCAAGAATGCAAAAATGCTTTTTCCATTAGCCTTGCAGCTGAACCCCATTTTTAAAGGTCTTGGAGAGTCATTCCATATGACTAGTTACAATGGATTCCCCTCAACAACTATGACCTGGAAAGGCCTCAAAGTTAGGTTTAGCCTACAAAGGAAAGACAGAAGAATTTCCCCCTCTGTGAACTTGTGCATCCAGTCATAAACATTGGACATGACTAGAAGTGTCTAATAGAATCTTAATCAAGAATATAAATACTATTATATGTTGTATTACTTTGCTCTGCCTTGTTTACTCATTTGGGCATAATAGCTGATTTCAATCTATTGGGAAGTCCATATGACTTTGCACACGAAGCATCTATAAAGAAGCAACAATCAAATTGTCCCACTGTTACTGAATGAAACCCAGCCCCATTTTCCTCCTTTTTTTTTTGTAATCAGTTTTTGTGAAGGACTTGGAGCTCCATGCCATCAGGGCTCACATATTGATCTAGTTTAAAACTGAAGCAGAGAGAGCTCAGTTATTTGGTCTTAGCCTTGGCTTCTGACTTAGCAAGATATATATAGTATGTTCAGCCAGTGTTGGCTTATTCAGAAAACTAATACGTAAATCAAGCCATGGTCGAGTGTAACATAGAAACCTAAATTTGTCTCTGAATAAATAGGAATTCAGAATACAGAGGTCTGTGTATGTGTATATGCCCAAACTAATATAGCAAAATTTATATATATATATATATATATATATATATATATATATATATATATATATATATATATATATATATATATATATATATATATATATATATATATATATATATATATATATATATATATATATATATATATATATATATATATATATATATATATATATATATATATATATATATATATATATATATATATATATATATATATATATATATATGTGGATCTTTGATCATTCGGGTTTTTTCCCGCGTAGAATTGAAGGTGTAGGAGCAATGATTCGACGGAATCCCATCCGTCATCCTCAGGCTGGTGGCTTCAGCTTCCTTCTTCTGCTTCTCCCAGAAGAAGGAAGCTGAAGCCACTAGCCTGATGATGACGGATGGGATTCCGTCGAAACGTTGCGCCTACAACTTTAGTTCTACGCGGGGAAAAACCCGAACAACCAAAGATCCACATACAAACACCCGCGAAAACCTCAGAAAACAAATATCTTACCTCTACGGGGAGGAAATCTACCAGCTAACTAGGACCTACGAAAAACTCGAAGTACGAAGAGCTTCCATTCTGTGTGACCTCACATTCCTACGCAACTGCCGAGATCAAAATTTAATCCCTACATCCTTCCAATTGAAATTCCACTCCAACTCTGCAGCCATCAAACGCATCCTGATAAGAACTGAACTGGCCCTAATCAGAAATGAACTCCACACAAAAAGATTCCTCCTGGACCGAATCAACAGAGACCTCCTCACACTCCACCTCAATCTCAGCAACAAGATCCACCCCACACTTTGGGACAAATTCAAACAAATCGCCGTCTGGAGAGCTGAAACAGAGACTGCCTACAAAACAGACACACACACCAATAAACTCCGAAGACTAAAGGAACGCCAGAAACAAACCCCTCCTCTCCCACAGCAACACATGAAACAAACTGTGCACAACATCTCAGATAGGATTCTCACCAAAGCCGAAACCAACGTCCTGTCTAAAGGATTTAATTTTGCAGTCGCTCCCAAACACATTCCCACGGAAACCATTATATGCGGAGTCGAATCCAGCCTGACCAAAATTAACCCTGATGATGCCAACAAAATCAGACTCGAAGTTACCAACATCCTCTGCACCAGCAAACCACCCAAAAGCAACTTACCCAAAGAGGAACAGACAGCACTACTTAACCTAAAAAATGACACCAGCATAATCATTCTGCCAGCAGACAAAGGCAACGCCACGGTGGTAATGAACCCATCTGACTACCATACCAAATTATCCAACCTACTCCGAGACTCCACATACAAACTCCTCAAGACAGATCCCACCACCTACCTGGAAAAAACCACAAAATCAAAAATAAAAGCCACCCACATCAGTGAAGAGATCCAGAAAACAATCATTCCCAGAGAAAAATCATCCAGATGTCCTAAGCTCTATGGTCTGCCCAAGATACACAAAGAAGGAACCCCACTCAGACCCATAGTCAGCTCCATAGGCTCACCTCTACAAAATCTAGCCAAATTTCTGGCCAAACAACTACAGCCTTACGCAAATTCCATCACCTCACACGTACAAAACTCATTCCAATTCATAGAGATCATAAGTAAACTAAACTTACAGCCCTGTGACCTACTTGTGAGCTTCGATGTCGTATCCCTCTTCACCCAAGTGCCAATCAAAGAAGCCTTGACAGCTATCCTAAATAAATACAACCCCCCAAAACACATCCTAGATCTGACCAACCACTGCCTATCTAACACATACTTCATCTACAATGGACAAAGATACAAACAAATGGAAGGAGCACCCATGGGATCACCCCTTTCACCTGTCATCGCAAACCTCTACATGGAACACTTTGAAACCCTCGCTCTAGAAAAATCCAACCACAAACCCAAACTCTGGCTCAGATACGTAGATGACACCTTCGTAATCTGGCCACACGGCAAAGAAAAACTGGATGACTTCCTCATACACCTCAATAGCCTACACCCCAAAATACAATTCACCATGGAAACAGAAGCTAACAATCAACTTCCCTTCCTTGATGTCTTAGTCTACAAGAAATCCAACGGCTCCCTAGGACACACTATCTACCATAAAAAAACACACACAAACCGCTATCTGAATGCACTCTCACACCACCACCCAGCACAGATCAACTCCGTAGCCAAGACACTCATCTCCAGAACAAAACACCTAGCTGACGAACAACACCTAAAAACCGAACTACACACTCTCACTAATGTACTAACAGCCAATGGATTCCAAAGAAACACGATTACCAACTTAATCCGAAGAGAGACACCCACAAAAACCCAAGACAGAGAACAAGAAAATGGCAAAGCCCTCCTCCCATACTTAAAAGGGACCACAGACAGAATCAGCAAGGTCCTCCAAAAACACAACATCAAAACAGCATTCTACACAGACAGAAAAATATCCACCATCCTAAGAAACCCCAAGGACATAATTGGGTTAGAAAACCAAGGAGTATACGAAATCCCATGCACCACCTGCCCCACCACATACATCGGACAGACCAACAGAAGAATAAATGCACGCATTGAAGAGCACAAAAACTCACTCAGAAAGGGAGAACAAACTTCATCCCTGGTCCAACACTTTGAAGCCACGGGACATGAAATTGATTTTAAAAAAACCAAAACTATCGCCAAAATTGAACATTTCAACAACAGAATAATCAGAGAAGCCATTGAGATAGAAAAACGCCCCCACAGCATGAATAAACGAGATGATACCTCTCGCCTTCCAGCCATTTGGAAACCCGCCTTAATTGACAGACGAGGCCCAACCACCAAGAATGATACCAGACCCAAACTCATGATAACACCACATGACATCACCACCACACAACCATTCAAAAAGCAAATCCGAACCCACAATGATAACGAGGCACAACCACAAAACAGAAACCTAACTACAGCTGCAACATCAGCCACTTTAAACCCCTCCAAACCACACAATAAGCAAACTGACACCCACTATAAAAACATGGCACCACCACAAACACGAAGCCGAACTAAAGCAGCACAACTCACCAGCTCAGGTCTGGAGCTGGCAGCTGAGACCAGCCCATCCACTCAGAACACACCCCCACCCAATCAGAACACACCCACCATTCAAAACACACTCCCACCCAATCAGAACACACTTGGTCCCCCACCCAATCAGAGCACACCTCCACAGAACACACCCCCTCTGGCAGTTTAAAAAAGAGGAAGAAACAGCCACATGCTTCTCCCAGAAGAAGGAAGCTAAAGCCACTAGCCTGATGATGACGGATGGGATTCCGTCGAAACGTTGCGCCTACAACTTTAGTTCTACGCGGGGAAAAACCCAAACAACCAAAGATCCACATACAAACACCCGCGAAAACCTCAGAAAACATATATATATATATATATATATATATATATATATATATATATATATATATATATATATATATGAAGGGACGCGGTGGCTCAGTGGGTTAGGACGCTGAGCTTGTCGATCAGAAGGTCGGCAGTTTGGCGGGTCGAATCCCGAGTGCCGCGTAACAGAGTGAGCGCCTGTTACTCGTCCCAGCTTCTGCCCACCTAGCAGTTCGAAAGCACGTAAAAATGCAAGTAGAAAAATAGGGACCACTACGGTGGGAAGGTAACAGCGTTCCGTGTGCCTTTGGCGTCTAGTCATGCCGGCCACATGACCACGGAGACGTCCTCGGACAAGCGCTGGCTCTTCGGCTTTGAAACGGAGATGAGCACCGGCCCCTAGAGTCGGAAACGACTAGCACGCATGGGGGGAACCTTTACCTTTACCTTATATATATATATATATATATATATATATATATATATATATATATATATATATATATATATATATATATGATTGTTCAATGACATACGTAAAATAACTTTATGAGCAAAGCAATTATCTCCCTTAAAGAGAAACATGCATACATGTATTGCATGCACAAGTAACAGAATAACAGAGTTGGAAGGGACCTTAGAGGTCTTCAAGTCTAACTCTCTGCTCAAGCAGGAAACTCTGTAACATTTCAGACAAATCATTGTCCAATCTCTTCTTAAAAACTCCAATGTTGAAGCACCCACAACTTCTGGAGGCAAGTCACTCCATTGATTAATTGTTCTAATGGTCAGGAAATTTCTCCTTAGTTCTTGGTTGGTTCTCTCCTTGATCCGTTTCTTGCTTCTTGTCCTGGCCTCAGGTGATTTGGAGAATAGCTTGACTCCCTCTTCTTTGTGGCAGCCCCTTAGATATTGGAATACTGCTATCATGTCACCCCTTGTCCTTAATGCCTCCTTAAGTAACAGCAGCTGCCTTCAATTAGTGCAGGTTCGAGTCCCACCAGGCTCAAGGTTGACTCAGCCTTCCATCCTTCCGAGGTAGGTAAAATGAGGACCCAGATTGTTGGGGGCAATTAAGCTGACTTTGTAATAATGCCGCTTGGGGTGTGTGTGTGAAAGCCCTAATAAGCAGGCATATACATGGAATGAAGGCTACTGCTAAGCTTGTAAGCCGCCCTGAGTCTTCGGAGAAGGGCGGGATATAAATGGAATTAAAATAAAAATAATAAAAAATAAAATAAAGTAGACATACCCAATCCCTGCAAATGTTCTTCATATATACTAGGAAAGAGAGAGATTTCCAAGCTCTCTTTTTCTGTAAACATTGAAAAAAAATGAAATAGTGCATTTAGTTTCTTCCTAAGTATCAGAGCCAAAAAACAAGATACAGATTTCAAAAACAGCAGGCAGCTTCTAGGGTTTCTTAAAAATTCCATTGTCCATTTCTCCAATAGCCTAATAAAATATTTATAGCAAACTTATTTTCTGAATGTCGATCTTTATGTAGCCAAATGATACCTCCCCCACAAAAAGATGAAGGTAGCAGCTTCAGGGAATCCTGTACAGGAATATGGAGGTAGCCTTGAAGAAGGAATTCAGCAGCTGTTGCTTAAGCACCAGCTTAGTCTGACAGGAAGGAAAGGGTGAGAAAGAAACCAAGATTTCCCTGCCTTGATTCTCTTTGATATTTATTTTATTTTTATTTTTATTCCATTTATATCCCGCCCTTCTCCGAAGACTCAGGGCGGCTTACAAGCTTAGCAGTAGCCTTCATTCTATGTATATGCCTGCTTATTAGGGCTTTCACACACACCCCAAGCGGCATTATTACAAAGTCAGCTTATTGCCCCCAACAATCTGGGTCCTCATTTTACCTACCTCGGAAGGATGGAAGGCTGAGTCAACCTTGAGCCTGGTGGGACTCGAACCTGCACTAATTGCAGGCAGCTGGTGTTACTTAAGGAGGCATTAGCCCACTGCTCCACCAAGGCAGGGAAAGGAGGGAAAGGACCACGAATCTCTATTAGGCTTTCAAAATTCTGTTATTACATCCTTGTTCTTACAGTGTCTGTTTCCTAACTTGTCTACTTCAAAGGGCTGGCAAATCCAAAGTTTTACAAGAAAACAAAAGAATTGTGCAGGAAAGTAAATCAAACATCACTTAGTAGGCAAAAATGGCTATTGCCTTGGGAAAAACAAGAATCTAGGAAGAAGGGGAATTTGCTGACTGGCTGGAACTTTTCATGTTGTTTGAGTATTTTCTTATGAATCCTTCATAGTAAAGTAACGTTTTATAATTTCATTCCACAATGAATGCATAATTTATCTGTTAGTGGATGTTGCCTTCCAGATTTTATTCAAGCAATGAATTTGAAGGTTACCCAGGAAGAAGAAACATTTATAAGTAAGTTGCTATGAAAACCCCTGCAATAGAAACATAACTATTAAGTGTAAAAAAGTAAAGAGTACTTCAAGTTAGTGAGTACAATTCACCAACTTCATCAAAACTATGTAGTTACTTTGGGTCATAGATTGCAAGGAATAATCACTATTCCATATTTCTTATACATAAAGAGAATTAAGGTGAAACTAATACTGTAATATTAGGCATATTGGAGGCATACTGGCCAGTACTCCAAATAAAGTGATTATATTTTGGTTAAAAAAAAAGAAGCTTTTAACATATTGGTCCACTTGAACATCATATCCAAAATCCACATCCCCTATAGCAGTGATGGCGAAACTTTTAGAGGCTGAGTGCCCAAACTGCAACCCAAAACTCACTTATGTATCATCGTGTGCTGGGTGGGTGTGGCCCATTGGGTGGGTGTGGCTGAGGTGGTAACGCCAGACTGGGTGGGACTAAAAAGTTCAATTAATCAATTCCAACTTTGCGAGATCTTTTTTTTTCCCCACGAGAAGTTGAAATTGAACCTTTTTTTTTTGCACATGGCATAGGCCACAGGTCTGCAACCCGTGGCTCCGGAGCCGCATGCTCTTTCAACCGTCTCCTGCGGCTCCCAGTCCTCTGCCATGTGCAGTCCAAAAAAAAAAAGTGGGACTAAAAAAGTTCAACCAATCAATTCAAATATGCAGGGTAGGTGCATATCTGGCCTTGGCTCCACTCTTCAGTCAAACCCTGTTCTGCGCATGCACGCATGTACGCACATGCGCACACATTTTTTGTGGCTCCCAGTTTTTCCTTTTGTGAGGGAACCGGTTCCGAGTGGCTCTTTCACTGTTTCAGGTTGCTGACCCCTGGCATAGGCCTAAAGCGAAAAGGTTTTATAAAACCCAGCTGAAGGCCTAGGACTGGGGTGACGGTGTGCATGCCCACAGAGAGGGCTCTGCGTGCCACCTGTGGCACGCGTGCCATAGGTTCGCCATCACGTCCCTGTAGTAAGGAAACATCGGAAAAGACTGATGGAGATTGGGAACATCTTTCTAGATCATGGGTCCCCAATCCCCAGGCCATGGCCCACTAATGGGCCATTAGCTGTTCAAAACCGGGCTGCCCAAACCGGTGAGTGAGCATGCAGATGTGCCGCTCCCCTTGTGCAAGCAGCAGGCAAGCATATGCATGCGTGCTCCATTTGCACGAGCAGCAGGTGCACATGCCTGCTGCTCATGCAAATGGAGCTGCCCGCACATGAACACATGCTGCTTGCCTGCCTCTCACACAGAACCATCCGCTCTCCCTCTGTCCCTGCGTTGATCCACAAAGTGGTAAGGATTGGGGAACTCTGTTCTAGATATAGATTGTCTCTAAATCTGCCTCTTTTACAGAATTAATATTGGAAGAAATTCTACAACAAAGCAGTGCATTACTTGCAATTTACGAAAAGAAAGATGCCAGTATTATGCAGCAAGATTCAGTGATAACGCCAACTATTATGCACTCATGTGTTATGGTATGTCAAATTTGTGGGTAAATAAAATCCTAATAATTAATGCAAGCTACAATTGACCATTCATACTTCAGAGCAATTTAATAGCAGTAAATGAATGTGTACAATATTAGGTACACTTATCTGGGAGTGAGCCCCAGTGAATATCATGATGCTTAATTTATACATGTGGATACAGAAAGTACCATCCAGATGTTAGAGTAGCTAGGGGTGGTGGGAGTGGGGATTGTTTACAATTGGCTTGTCGCCAGTGAATAATTTCCCCCTTCCTGATAGATGGTTTTATCATTTGGAATCCTGAATTTAAAGTTGGACTCCCTCTCTGGATTAGGCCTGGTGGGTAGAATAATAATTGTACGTACATACATACACATAAGGGACGCGGTGGCTCAGTGGGTTAGGACGCTGAGCTTGTCGATCAGAAGGTCGGCAGTTTGGCGGGTGGAATCCCGAGTGCCGCGTAACAGAGTGAGCGCTTGTTACCCGTCCCAGCTTCTGCCAACCTAGCAGTTCGAAAGCACATAAAAATGCAAGTAGAAAAATAGGGACCACTACGGTGGGAAGGTAACAGTGTTCTGTGCGCCTTTGGCGTCTAGTCATGCCGGCCACATGACCACAGAGATGTCCTTGGACAAGCGCTGGCTGTTCGGCTTTGAAATGGAGATGAGCACTGGCCCCTAGAGTTGGAAACGACTAGCACACATGTGCGGGGGAACCTTTACCTTTACCTTTTACATACACATATATACATGCACACACACGCACATACATACATATTTCTTTTATAAAATAAAATGATAATTTAATTTATAGTCTAATCATTTGGAAATTTAGGATAATGCATTTAAGGGTTATAAATTATCTATGTCACTTTCTAGTTATGAAATGGCAAAGACTCTGAAAGTATGATCTTGCAGTATTATCTTTCATGCTTTGAAACAAACCGTAACACAAGACCACACCTATTGATTACATGAATGAGTCAGTTTTGGCATGATATGGAGAGGTTTTGGAATGAAGGAAACTGGCTTATGCCATAAGAATGTGGAACCATCAAATCGTGAGAATGAGAATGAGAGGCAGCATCTAACCATGGTTTCAGCCAGGAGCTTTTTCTCCACTGCTTTGGAACTTGAACTCCTAGAAATTGATCCTAGAACATTTTTCGCCCTGTGCAAGGTTCTGCAACTGGGCTCTGAGTTTATGGAATCAAGAAAGGCTCTCTCAGACCAGTGCTGTGGCTTAGATAGTTTCCTAAAATAAATAAACTTAAAGAAGTAGTTTCTTTGTTCCCATCCCATTTGTGTCAGAGACACCATTTAATTTGCTTCCGGGTTGAAAGTATTAGCTGGGGCGATGGGTTTCTTTGCTTGTTAGTGTATTTTAAATCCAAACCAAAGTAAAAATTAAATAAATTATAAAACAGAATGCCAATTACATTTAAAGAGGGAAATCTGGGCGTATACCTATTGACTGGTATGGATGAATGAAACTGACATTTGGATAGCAATGCACATTTTCCTCAGATCATATTGGGGAGAAAATAGTTGCTGTACAGTTTTTCTCATATATTTATACTTTGTACAAGGTGTACAAGCATTGCAAATAATGACTATATCACTAGCAAAATGCAAACATAAAGAATCACTTACATCATCCATCTGTGCCAAGGCTGTGTCACACAGGGAATATGTTCACCCTGAGAAATGAGTTAAGACAACTTATCCAGATTATGTCGTGCATGGTTAATTCCATGCCCAAGTTATGTAACCCATTTAGCTAGGTACCTTTTCATCTGGGAGAGAGAACAGAACAGTACGATATGCAAAGGTTAGCTTATTCTCAGCAGCACTGCACACACACACACACACACACACACACACACACACACTGAGAGAGAGAGAGAGAGAGAGAGAGAGAGAGAGAGAGAGAGAGAGAGAGAGAGAGAGAGAGAGAGAGATTGCTGCAGATGCCCACACACAGAGAAGTAAATTTCTCAATGCTAATAAGAAAAAGAAATTTTTTGAGTTGATGATGTGGATGTACAGTATGTGTCTGGTTAGAGTGACCAGGTAACCAGGTAATCACATAGAATGGTGGAATATAGAGGCTCCAGAGAGGACAGAACTGAAAAAAGGGCAGTGGAAATTATTGGGCAAAAGAGAGTTGAGAAATGATGGGAAAAGAGATATGATGGGAGAGTTTGAGGTAGATGTTGCAGAGGAAGAGAGAGATGGGCATTTTGATGCCAGTCCTCACTTCTATTACTAACCCCTTGACCTGGGAGTCTTAATGCAAAATTGCTGGAAGCCTTGTCTCTAGCTGCAATTAAAATGCTAGCTCTCTGTTACAAGGCCTCTTTATTGAAGGTAACCTTGAAGGTGAACAGGATGCTCTGCTCCTTGTATATTTCAAGTACTGTCCAAAGTGTAGGCTGAGGGTCCCAGGTGTTTGCTGTTGAGGAATTTCAATCTCCGTGAATTAGAGGCCAAGTCAGGAGTGGTTCAGTGTTTAATGGCCTTGTCCCAAGACATCTCCTGATTCATACAAACCCACATATATTGGACCTTCAAGTAATTAATCTGTGAATTGAATATGGAAGACATTTCTGTGAGATTTTTTGTCATAGACAGTTTACTGTTTGATCATCCTAAAACTTGCCACCATTGCTAATCTTAGCAGGGAGAGAAGATTAATTAGAATGACTGCCCCAGGAGTCTTGAGACATGGATTTCCAGATAACTCTTGCAGGAATTTCTTAGCTACTAGATAAGCAGTTCCACAAAGCTTTCAAAAGGAGGTATTTTTTTTCAAATTGGCCCCTCTCTGTGCACCAATCCTTGGTGCTTCATGATTCACAGACGAACTTTAAGAATGAAGCAATAATAAAGCATCAGTGACAGAAAAAATAATAATGTGTATGAACATGGGTTGTTGTTGTTGTTCTTAGTTGCGAAGTCATGTCCGACCCATCACGACATGGGTATAAATCCAATTTAAGGCCTAAATAAACCATGGCAGTAAGAGTGGCAAAAGGACATAACTTTCCAGGTTTTACTGCATCTTACTGCCATGCAGTATGATCAGAGATGTTTTTTTTTATTTAAAAGTTTTACAATACATTTTATCTTTAACAAAACAAAACCCCTCCCACCCCCTTCCCACTCCCTAACCCTCCCCAGCCCCTCCCTCCCTTCCCCCTCCCCCCTCCCCGACTTCCCAGAGCTAAGTACAGGGTATAAAAATACAAACAATCATAATCTACCTTATGCAAACAATCATAAACTATTAAAACTATCGCACTTTAACTCATATAGATTAACTCCAAACAGTATAAATATCACATCAATAATTAATCAAATGCTGGATAATACTTTTTAGTCCCATATTTACTCCGTAGTATCTCTCTGTTGCAAATAGTCTTTCAGGTACACTAAAGTCTTTGCCATATCCTCGAAATTAAAAACTTTACAATCCATTCTTCTATAATCGGTAGTTCTTCCTTTTTACTAAAAGTCTTACTACCATAGTTAGATTCAACATCCACTTGATATCCACAACAATAGTGTCAATAAAAATACCCAATAAAAACAATTACAGACAAAACAAATTTACATCAATCATTAAAAACCAATTTTCTATTCTTCTTTCCAGCTGGGCTTTAAATTTCCATAATATTACTTTCCAAACTTAAAATTTTTTATGTATAATCACATCATTTTTATCTTTTCTATTACGTGTTTCACTATTGCCCATAAAAATAGCTTACACATTACTTTCCAAACTTAAAATTTTTTATATATAATCACATCATTTTTATATTTTGTATTACATATTTCATTATTGCCCATAAAAATAGCTTAGAAGTTAGCTTTCATCTATAATTTTTCCCAAACTTGCAACAGAGCATATCACAAAGTATATACCTTAAACACATTATCCACCTTCTTATCACACAATAGATATACATACCAACCAAATAGCAAATCATAACCTTCAAAATTTCAGTAGGCACTACTACAAGTTTTCGTAATTATCTTAAAATTAAAACAACATAAAACATTACAAAACATGATTATTTTATATAACTCTACATTTGAGGGTAAAAAATATATCCCCAAATATTTAACCCTTCTAACAATTTCAATGCCCGTTTACACTTCTAAAACCACCCTTTATAATCCTTATTACATTATTATCTCCTTCAGTTCTATAACTAAATCTTCAGGCTTGTCTCGTTCGTCTAGAAGCAACACGCCTCTTCCAATCTCTGGCCTCCTCCAGTGACACTGAAATTTGATCCACTCCTGCAACTTTCTCATCTGTCTGCATTGTTCCTTCAACACCTTGTAGATTCTCTCTGTGTCGTTGAGACTCTCTCTCGCCTTTCTTCTTTGTAGATTCCAAAAATGGTATGGGGGCTACTTTTAAAACATTACTGTAGAAATCACGTGCCTGAATCACCGTAGTAAAACAATGCTTCTTACCTTCATAGGTCACCACCATACCCACTGGTATCTCCCATCTATACTTGATATCACGTCTTCTCAATTCTTGTGTCAAAAAAGCAAATTCCTTCCTTTTTCTTAAAATTCTTGGAGGGATCTCTTTTAAAATCAAGACTTTTTGCTCAGCAATTACAAATTCAATGTTATAGGAGGCATGAATAACTTCATTTCTAATCACTCTCTTTGTAAAATAAACCACCACATCTCTGGGTAATTTCCTTTGTCTTGCAATCCATGAATTAACACGGAAAATTTTATCTATATCTTCCATTATTTCATCTGCTGGTCGCCCCAGCACCCCTTCCAGAGCCTCAGAAACTATTTTCTTCAAATTTTCTTTAGGATTTTCTTTTAAGCCTCTAATCCGTACAGCAAACTCCATCTGATAATACTGTACCGAGGTCAAATCACAATCAATTTTCTCTACCACATTTTCAGTTTCTGTCATTTTCACATCCAGTCTAGTATCATTTTGACTAAGATCTTCCACTCTTTCATCCAAATTCTCAATACATGTAGCCATGCCTTGAAATGCAGATAAAATGTCTACTCTTGTTTCTGTTAGTTTCTCTGTAATCTTCCCATCCATAACCTCAGCTAGTTTTTCTGTTAACTTCTCCTCCAACATTTTATCCATTATCTCAGCAAATTGTTGCAATTGCTTTTCCATAATCTCTTGCAAATCTTTAACTGTAAGGGCTGATGCAAATACGGGTGCAGGGGGCAGTAAGGCTTGCAACAAAGACTGCTGCACCAGAGCAGGAACTTTAGAAGATATAGCCGCCATTTTCACCCACTATTGTTTGCTACGCACTTCCACTTTCAAGCTCAGCAAAATCCATTGAGTTAAAGATCAAAAGTCCACTTTCACCTGAGTCTCCTGCATCGCTCTGCCTGCGTCCTCGTTCTCCAAAGTTCTTTCCTGCTAGCAGGGATGGTTGCGAATGCCCTGTTCTGCTCCAAAAAGCCCAGAGCAGAAGCACCTCGCAGTCCGGAGCATGCCCAGGCTTCGGGGGGGCTCAATCCTTCAGCCGCCAAAACTTTAAGTTCTGGTGGCCCCTGAGAGCTCTACCCCTACCTGGGCGCTCGCCCCCTCCTCTTCTCCCGAGGAGAGGGCTTCCGAGCCGCCGAAACAGCTGATCGACGCTGTTTTCGGCGGCTCTACAGAGCCGCGAGGCTGACAGCCTAAGAATGGCTGCCTCCGGCGACGCCTTGCCATACGGAGGTCCGATCAGAGATGTTTTTGTGCCTGTGGAATTCAAGAAACTGGATACTGTTCTCTACAGTGTAATAGGGGTCCCCAACCCCCGGTCCATGGACCAGCGTCAGTCAGCGGCGTGCCAGAAACTGGTCCGTACAAACAAGTGAAGCCCCCATCCGTGGGTTGCAGATAGCACACGAAACCACGACCCCTCCGGTCAATGGAAAAAACTCTCTCCATTGAACCGGTCCCTGATGCCCAAAAGATTGGGGACCTCTGCTCTGTAATATAAAAGCAGACATTTGTGGGTTGAATCCTGCAATCCCACAATCCATTCTAAAGCAGCCTTAAGGAGAGCACATTTTAGTAACCTGTGAAACGATGAGAGATTGAATAATTTTCACCAGCATATTCTCAGGTTATTTTTTTCTTTCTTTTTGGGCAGCATACTAAAGAGAGAGAGAAAGAGAAAGAGAGAGGGAGGGAGAGAGGGAGAGAGAGAATGAGAAAGAGAAAGATGGAATGTAGTAGCTGGGCTGGAGAAGAAAGCAGGAAGATGGAAATATCAGGGGATTTGCAGGGGACAAAAGGAGGCAAATGGCTAAATGTGTATCATGAGACCCCACACGACTTATGTACCGGTGTTTGCATGTGTGCTGTGGTGTTGTGATGCATGTTTCATCATTTTCTTATTGTGTCCTTTTGTGCTGAAAACACATAAATATGAAGAAAAGGAAAAGATTTTTTTGCTTCTGATCTGGAAGAAAGAAAACATTTAAGCTAAATACTTGGACAACAAGCTGGCTGCAAAATAGCTAGATGATCCTATCTACAATAATGCAGTATAGTCAGTGCTTTTTTTGTAAAAGAAAAAGGTGCCAGAACTCACACGTCATACAACCCGCCTTGCCTTCCGTACACGGTTCCATCCAAAAAAGGTGCCGGAACTCCGTTCTGAGCGTTCTATGAGGAAAAAAAGCCCTGAGTATAGTGCCTTCTCTTCTGTTGTTAATCTGGGCCAGGCTAAATTTATTAGAAGAATAAGGCATGTTGAAATTAGAATACATTTGTTCTATCATTCTGCTTTTCCCCTTCAGTTGAGTGTACCTTGCAATTTGAATGCACCTTCCCAAATCTACTCATGTAGATTGCAGGACTACACAAAATGTACAGAATGTGAGGAAGTAGCTGCAACAAGAAAAGGAATTGATGAACATTGAGGAAGTTATTTCCAATGTGAATTCAGGTCTCTATAGCTCTGCTGTCATTCTAACATCCAGATGGGCTTCGCATTTTGCTCAAATTAAAATGTTAAGCTTACAGAAAAAAACCCTGTGAGTGATGAACAAATGGGAATATGCAAGTAGCTAAGCAATTAAATGATTTTCAGTAGTGATGTTTCAGATATTTTGTTTAATGGAGATTCTCTTTTTATTCTAATCATTACTGCAGGCCCAGGCATCCCCATTTCTACTATATATGATAACAGATATAACAAAGGTACCTTTTATGACATATATTTGTTTGCTTGATGATAGCATAAGAATGAAATTCTGTATACACTTTTATAGGAATAAATCTATTTACAGTCATTGGAAGAGATGCTTAAATATACCTTATGCACACTTAAGTAAGAATGTGTACTAATTAAATCAGTGGAATTTACATCCAAATAAATGTGCCCAGAGATTAAACAATACATAAAAAAAGAATTGCAGATTTTGCCTTGAAATCCTTTTGATCATTTCTGTTCAAATATGCTTCCAAAATTACTCTCATTCAGCTTGTCTGTACATCACATTTTCATAAATTATTTTCCAAAACATAGATCTTCTTCCCTAAACCACCATTTTTTAATAATATAGCAATCAGAAAATAAAGAGTACTTCATCAAATTTATGTTTAGGACCAAATGAACGCTGCATGGGAAGGATTGCTATAGCAGCATAGCATAATTTAAAGAATAGTTCAGATCCAAAAGGATTCCTGAAGCATCCACAGATGCTATCATGCTGCTACATTATCTCCAATGCATACTTGTTATATCCCAAGCTAATATCAGATCAGCTTGTTGAATATATTGCAAAAAAACCCAAAAAAAAACCCAAAGTGAATAGTCACCAGTCCTGCATTTAAAAAAGTATAGCTCTGCCTCCCTCTTTTTTATATCTTATCTTCCAATGTCCTGGCGTGACCTAGCCTTTTTTTTATGAGCGTACTGTCTATCTGTCACAGAACTTTTCTCTGCTTCTGAGTCAAAGTCCTCTCCATCCATCCTTGAAGCAGCGAAACTGTGCTCATGATGTTTGCTCTCTTTATTTTCAGTCCTTCTAATGTCCCTCCCACCACCCAGAGTCACACTGTGTGTGAGTTGACTGGCATTATTAATCTTGAAATAATTTTAAGAATATACAGTATGTCTGTCGTTTCTGTTCCCCGTCACTGACAGTCCGCTGACTTTCCTTCAAGGTAATGGGCGTCAAAGCCTAACCAGTTCTACACACCTTGAGGCTAACCTTAGGTGCTGTGGGCATAAGGAGAAAAGCCATATTCAAAACTAGTACAGCAAAGATCAGCTTCAGCACGACTCAGCGGGATGAGAAGAGAGGAAGGCCCTGTCATGGGTCACTGTGAAAAAAATAATAATGCCAGAGTGTGTTTGTGCTGTAATTAAACACAAGGGGCTGAAAAGGTCATTGGATAAAATGGTTTTACACTTCATCTAAAGCTGACTCCTATTTCTCCCACTGCAAGAAAGAAAAGACAAAACTCTGGGTTAGAAACCATTTGGTATTCATAATCAGTTGCCATAACGTTTTAGGCACATAAACCTGAAAAAGGTACAAATACTTTTAAACTATTATAATACTGGCTCTGCTATTTATTTATTTATTTATTTGTTTGCTTTTTAGGTTAAGTAACTATACAGCAGAATCATGATACAAATACTTTATCATGATTAACTTCTTTCAATCAATTAAACACTTAACAGTGTATATAAAATTAGCTACACATTACATTATTTATATCCAGATTACCTTAATAAATTGAATTTACCAGCCTATAATAAAGTCTACCTTAATTCCAAGAAACTTGACTCCCCCCACACACACACACCATCCCTCTATTTTTCTAGGAAAATCTTGACTCAGTTACCTCATGAAACTTTTGCTATTTCCATAATTATAAACTTGGGAAGTTCATTTATTCATTTAAATTGAATAGACTTGATATTTAACCTTTTATTGGTATCCAATTGTGTAACAATTCAAGAACAGAGAATCCATGAGAAGTGTATTTCTAATTCAAAAACTTTTATATACAGAAATTAAAGTCTTAGAAGACAATGCAGATTTGGAGTCTGCTCTGCAAAAAATCAGTTTACCAGTACAGAAGATTAACAAACTTGAAGTGGATGGCATAAGTAAGTATTATTTGTTTTTCACACCTAATTTTTCACTGTATGAACAAGAACGAAATAGTTGCTATTTAAAAACTTATGGTGTGATATCTGAATTTAGATCAAGAAACAGTACAGTAGAGGGTTTTTTTTCCAACAGTGTATTAAGAAATTAATTACTGGAATCCTATACATTAATAGCCTATTCCCAGACAAAGACTGTATAGCACAGAGATGTGCAACCAAAGGGATGAGGAATTGGAGCAATTGTCCTATGGCTCTTTGGCTGGGAATAAAATAAAGGACATGTTATGAGTTGTATGTCTTTAAGTTTGATCTGGAGAAAGTGAATAAAAGTAGTCCTCGACTTACAAACATTTATTTAGTGACCATTTGAAGTTACAACAGCACTGAAAAAAGTGACTTATGACCAGTTTTCACACTTAAGATTGTTGCAGCATTCCCAGGTGATCAAAATTCAGGCAATTGACAACCGGCATCTATTTATGACAGTTTCACTGTCCCGTGACCATGTGATCACCATTTGTAGCCTTCCCAGCCAGCATTCCAATGTCAGTGAAGAACCCAGATTTGCTTAATGACCAAATGATTCACTTAACAACTGCGATGATTTGCTTAACAAATATGACAGGAAAGATCATAAAATGGGGCAAAACTCACTCAACAGTTGCCTGGCTTAGCAATGGAAATTTTTGGCTCAGTCGTGATCATAATTCAAGGACTATCTAGGAGAATGTTTTTCTTACATCTTTGCAGGTAGCATCATCTGGCTGATCTTGTATGGGCTCAAGAGCTAATTGGCACGAGGCCTTGTTAAAGCTTAGATACTATAAAGCAGGGGTGTCAAACTGCCGGCCCGCAGGCCGGATGCGTCATGTGGAAGCCGCGCCCACCCCATTGCCGGCAATGGCAAAACCGTCCCAATACGTTGTGTGACGTCATATAACGTCGCGAGTTTGACATGTCTGCCATAAAGGAATCAGAGATCTGTACGTTAAATTGGCAAGTTGAAAAATAAATCCTGAAACATAGTGATGGAAGTCTAATTCTATATAGTTGCCAAGAAAATTACACGGACAAATCCATGGAAGTTCTCAGGAGTCAATCAGATTTTATCAGGCATCACAAACCACAGATTGCATAGTAGAAAATGCAGTGTATAATGCAAAATACAACGTGGCATGCGTGATATTAAAAAAAAGGCCTGCAATGGTGTTTAGTCTACTTGGCTATCAACAATGCAAACTTTGCAAGCATAAGTATTATTGTGGGATCTTAATCTGCCAAAAGAAGTTTCACATAGAATTCTTCTGTCCAACCTAGAAATGGGCTAAGAAGAGGTGTTAGTCACTCCCTGTGAGTAGAGCTAGTCCTTGCTTAACACTGGTAATTGGGAGTGGAATTTCTGTCACTAAGTGATGTGTCATAAAGCACATCATGTGACTGTGCTGCTTAGCAGTGGCAGTTCCAGCAGTCCTCATTACCTTTGTTAAAGAAGGTCATCACGTGAGATAAAAACAGGGACTTAAGAAAGTTACATACATTTGCCAAGAACGCAGATTGAAACAAGTACCTGTAGATTATATTTTTATGAATCTTTCAACACACACACAGACATGCACATCCCAAGCTTTTATGACTCCCAAGTCATTGTTCACCTTGCTGACACACGACTGTGTAGCAATGCACAGTTCGAACCACATCATTAAGTTCGCTGATGATACGACCGTGGTGGGCCTCATCAGCAAGAACAATGAGTCAGCATATAGAGAGGAGGTGGAGAAGCTAATAGACTGGTGCAAAGCCAACAACCTGTCTCTGAATGTAGACAAAACAAAAGAGATGGTTGTTGACTTCAGGAGAACAAAATATGACCGCTCTCCGCTGAACATCGATGGCTCCTTCATGGAGATCGTAAGGAGCACCAAATTTCTTGGTGTTCACTTGGCGGAGAATCTTACTTGGTCCCTCAACACCTGTTCCATAATAAGGAAGGCCCACCAGCATCTTTACTTTCTGAGGAAACTGAGGAAGTCACAGCTTCCACCACACATCCTCACAATCTTTTACAGAGGGACTATTGAGAGCACCCTGAGCAGTTGCATTACTGCCTGGTTTGGAAACTGCACTGTTTCAGATTGCAAAACCCTACAGTGAATAGTGAGGATGGCGGAGAAGATCATCGGGGTTGCTCTTCCCTCTGTCATGGATATTTACATCACACATTGCATCCGTAAAGCCAGAAACATTGTGGCTGATTACACACACCCCTCATACACACTTTTTACTCTTTTGCCATCTGGAAAGAGGTACAGGAGCATTTGGGCTCGGACATCCAGGTGTAACAGTTTCTTCCTACAAGCCATTAGAATTCTTAATACGAAGAAACTGGAACTATAAATACTTGTATTTGTAGTTTTTAAGTTTTTAGTTTAGAGTTATGTGTAGGTTGTGTTCTGTTCTTTTTTGATTCATGTCGTCTGATGTAGCACCTTGGTCCTGGGGAAACGTTGTTTCGTTTCACTGTGTACTGTACTGTATATTGTTGAAATGACAATAAAGTCTTCTACTACTACTACTACTACTACTACTACTACTACTCCATGTAGTTTTTATAAAGACACACAAGCAGTACATTTTAAACTCTGTGTTTGCACATTATTGCAGTGGGATATTATTTAAGGATAGTATCAGATTACAGCTACATACTGTATATTCCTTATCGCTTGTGGTCACTGTTGCTAACTGTAACTGTTATGGTCCTTGGCTCCTGAGGATTATAGGGATAGGTCAATGTAGTTTCTTGGTAAATTTTCAGAAGTAAAATTTCCCAGTTTTCTTTTTCCTAGGACTGTCCTTTTTTTTATAAAAGTAAACCCAATGTTTTATTATCATTTCCTAATACTACAAACAATAACTGTTATACTAATATAATAATTGCTACTTTGCTACTACAAATAATAATGACACCATATCTGATTACGTAAATTAAAATATATATTTTTGCTGTTGAATTAAGTAATCACGTAACCCAGTGTTTCTCAACCTTGGCAACTTTAAGATATGTAGGCTTCAACTCCCAGAATTCCTCAGCCTGCCTTGCTGGCTAGGGAATTCTGGGAATTGAAAGCCACACAACTTAAAATGGCAAAGGTTGAGAAATATTGACGTAACCTAGCAGAAAATTAAACCTACATAACTAGCTATAATTCTTAGATAAAGGACCAATATTACAGACATTTCTTATGCTATAAATTCATTCATTCATTCATTCATTCTTTCCCCCCCCCCTTTACTTCTAGCTTTATGGTACAAGATGCTTCTACCTCCAAAGTTTGATAGATCCAAGAAATATCCTCTTCTTATACAGGTGTATGTAACATTTTATTCAATTGTCTTCCCTATGTACCTTGCATATATTGTCAAAGTTATGAATAGCTGGTGCATCATTGTATGATACTACCGCTGTAACATATTGTACGTCATAGCTGGAAAATAACTAACATAGATTTTTACATATAGTATATCCATAAAGAATGCCCCAAAGCTTACAGTCTCCCGCCCAATCTTCCTACTTCTCTAACTACAAACTCTTCATGTATTGCGATACCCAACAGATTAGGAAAAGTACCTGGAGGAACATCAGCCTCAGAAGCAAGCTCAGAAACAACAATAGTGTGATAAAATGAAAAAGAAGGGATTCTTACAATGTTATTTTATATAAAGGGGGTTTGAAATCTGCCCCTGAGACCAAAGTAGGGTTGCCAGGTTACCAAGTGAGACTGGGGAATTTGACTACATGACATTTTTAAAAATCTAAAGTTTTTTTAAAAAGTGCTTTGCAAAGCTGGCCACAGCACACCAGGATTAGAATGTATGCTGAGTATGCAGAAGATCTTCTTTATCTTCAGGAAAAACTCCATGTAAGGCTGCTTTTCTCAAGCCCAAAATAATGCAGGAAAGAATGCCTTCAGCTAATATTTGCTATCACCACCATTGTTTCTTCAGGAGCTCAAGGTATCACTTTTTTCCCCCATAACAGCTCTGTGGACAGACAGACAAAGGGGACAGACAGACAGATTGGTAGACAGAAGCTTTATTTTGGTCATTGACAAATAAAGCTCTGTGGGATATTTAGGAAATAAAAGGGGGTTGTTGGTCCAAAGATACTTAGTGAACTTCTTTGGCTGAGGGTAGTCTTCTCAATCATAGTCCAAAAACTTTAACCACTCTGTCATTCTGTGTCTGAAAAGTAATTCCAAAATTCTAATGAGGAAGTCTTTCGTCATTCCATTTTTTCCTTATGCTATTTATTAAGTATTTTATGATCTTTGGATGTTAAAGTAGAAGGCTTTTCAATTCCATTCATATTGCCTGTAGATACGGAGGGCCTTGTAGCCAAAACGTGAAGCATACCTTTAGCATTAGCTGGATAAGCTATCTTGCAAGCAAAGAAGAAATTGTGGTAGCACTCGTGGATGGCAGAGGAACAGCTTTCCAAGGTGATAAGATGTTGCATGCGGTGTATCGAAAACTTGGGGTTTATGAAGTCGAAGATCAAATCTCAGCTGTAAGGTAAGAACAGGAGGAGTTTTTGTGTAGCATAGATTGTAGCCTTTCTAAGAGTAATCCCACGTAGATAGCTGCTGAGATTTATCCCATGCTGATCATGTTTGATGTTAAGGAAACATACGCTAACGAATTAATTATAACTACTATTTTCTACCAGTTCAGTACATATTCCTAACAGTCATGCTAGAACACTGTTTAGATTTGGGAATCTGGCAAAATTTAAACTAAATTAAACTCACGTGGCAGTCTTTACAAAGCTACAGAAATATTTTTATTAATTCTCCTTGCACATCCCAGGATTATTGACCTATCCCATGAATATAACAGTTTTTCTTCTGGATTTGATGAAATTCTTGGAAGGACTTTTGGCTTTGTTTCAGAATGCAACACTTTTATTGGTTAAAAGGTAAAGAGCTCTGAAGGTATATTAGGAAGGGTATAAATTTGATGCTTCGTACGTATGGAAGTAATTTTTGCATGGAGCTTTTTTAAACTGAGCAAGGATTATTACTCTGTCTTGACAAATTATGAACCAATAGGAGTAAGAATAGAGCCAAGAGCTTCTCACCTCTACATCTTGCTTGCATGTTCCTGTAACTATACAGATCTCTTATCTCTTTCACCCCATTTCTCTTTTCTGACGCTTCCATTTCCTCTTTGCTTTTTAAATGCACAGAGTGAAGTAGATGGAGCAATTTACCATTTTGATTCCCATCTTGCTATCATTACTTTTTTTGTACAGTGCAATAGCAGAATTATTTGTTTTATAGTAACCATAACAGTTTTAAATTAGTGTCATAAACTAATAAACTGAAGATACTGGGATGAGGGATGTAATCTAGGTTGGTTTTACACCTACTAATTCATAAGTACATTTCATTTTTCTATACCTATCAGGTTTTTTTACCAGCAAAAACAAGCATTCAGAATCTGAGATTTTGATACCTTTAGCTCTGGATGGGGTGGCACTACCCCAGACAGACCCAGTTCACGACTTGGGGGTTGTTCTGGGCTCGGGACTCCTGCTTGAAGAACAGGTAGCAGTCATGGCCAGGACAGCCTTTGCACAACTTTGGTTTGTGCACAGTTGCAAGATTTCCTGGATCAGGAGTCCCTGCATTCAGTCATTCAAGCTCTGGTCATCTCATGTCTGGATGCTGCAATGGGGCTAGCCTTGAAGGGCATCTGGAAGCTACAAGTGAAAGAATGCAGTGGCACACTTCTGTCAAAAAAAGACAATGGCAAATTTCCTATTTTACTCCACCACCCCACCTGCACTGGCAGAGGAGGCATGCTGAGGATCCCGTCAGTCAAGAAATTTCAGCTGGGGGGATTGAGGAGAAGACCCTTCTCTGCGGTGACTCCTGCCCTTTAGATAGGTAGGTAGGTAGGTAGATAGGTAGGTGGATGGATAGATAGACAGACAAGACTCATATGAAAAAGACAAGGGCAGAACACTTCTGCATTGTTGCCAATAATATCCCATGATGTCAAGGTTGACTGAAACATTATATTTTTCAGTTTAGTTTTTATTGCAATAAATATTAATAATACACCATCCAAAAAGTGAGGTTTTACTGTAAGCTTCGACAAGAAGAATCTTTCACCTACTTGATGTTTTGATCATTTTCTCTTCTGCTTCTCTGTTGCTGTATTCCCTGTTGATCTTCATTAATTTCCGTTTCTAGTAATGAGCTTACCCTTCCTTTGGACAATATTGACTTCCTGTGTTCTTAGGCTACCTACCTCTTTGTGGGATAGCCTCATGAAACCTTGCAATGTGACCTTGGAGGGAGCAGATTAACCTGCCCGTTAATAAACTGAGATTTGAATTTGGATTTCCAGTATCCAACCTCAGATTCCAACCAATGCTTTCAACTGAAAGTCAAGGAAAGAGTTTTTGTAGAAGATGCCTGTTCATTGTTAAAAACTCCTTAGTTTAAATTCTGCTTTACACCCCCCCCCCAGATACATAATAAGATTGAGACAAATGACTTTTCCTTAGGCTCACTTTTCCCTCCAAATTCTGCAACTTGCTCAATTTATCTTGCAAGTTGTAGATAAAGATTACAGCTAGAAAATGTATAGAAAGTACTTTAGATAGGTGAAAGTGCAACCTAAAAGCTAAATATTACTAAGTAGTTCTGCCATCTAGGCAACTAATAATAAATATAATAATATATCCCAAAACAACCGGAGCACCACTTGAAGACCATCAGCATTGACAAATTCACCATCAATCAATTGCAAAAAGCAGCTTTGCTCAGAACAGCTTACATCCTGTGATGATACCTCTAACATTATCACACATCCACATCTGCCTATCTCAAATCTTGGGAAGGTCTCGATAGGTGGACAAAAATGCCAAATCCAGTCTGAACATCTGGCTGACTGTGTGAAGGATAATAATAAAGGCAAACTTACAAAACAGAGCTAAAAGAAAAATAATTTCATTAAATTAGCAAATCAGAAAGAGCTAATAAAAACTGAACTCCCTTGTCACCAAAAGACTTTCAGTGATGTACTATACAGACCCACTTGGAAAGGTTGGGCATATTTATTAAAAGGGATCTCTCATCTTCAGACCTAAAAGCCGGATAGAGGAAAGTACTCCCTATCCTTTGGAGCTAAATGGTTTTATGTAGAACTTTGATTTGAACATAGGATAAGGAGACTGGATGAGACACCACCATGAAATCACTGGACTGCATGCACACACACACAAAGATATACTGTGGGAGGTTCAGATTCATTCCATTTAAAGCTTTTATCCCACCTTTTCAATACCAAAAAACAATCCTGTATTTTTCTAAAGTGCATATTACATTTAAATATTTCAAGCTGGGCACATCAGCAGATCCCATAGGCTAGGTTACCAGATCAAGGCTACAAAAATCTAGATGCCCAAAAGATGAAACTAAAGAGAACAGGTGTATCAAGTTCTGTGGTCATGTAGTGATTGCCAAGCCGAAGCCCTGATCTGATAAATATACCCATAGGCCAGTGATGGCTAACCTTTTAGAGACCCAGTGCCCCCCAAACCACCCACGCCCTCACACAGGACCACCCACCACCTCCATGGCCCACCGCAGTAGATCACCGTGGCAGCTTAGCAGCACCATGGTGGCCATGCCCTCCACCCACGCCCCGCATCATCTGCGCGCGATGGGGCATGAGGGCGGAGTCTTGTTAAAGTCTGCCCGGCTGCTATGTCCTTGGCTGTGCTGCTCCACGTGGGCGGTGCCTGGGAGCGACTCACCTCCGGGGGGCTGCTGGTGAGGAGGGGGCTGTGGGGAGAGGTGGGGCTGGGGCAACGGCGTGTGTGCCCACAGAGAGGGCTCTGAGTGCCGCCTCTGGCACACATGCCATAGGTTCACCACCACTGCCACAGGCAAAAGAAAATTATTTTTTTAATCCTTTTTATTTTATATATACATGGATATAATGAAAGGTCAGTGAAGTTACATGTATAAATCACAATTTATCCTGGCTTGTTTAAACTTGGGGTTGAAAAGGGCAGTTGAAAATTAGAAGCAGAATTTTTGCATTGCTTCTAAAATAGAGATTAGAAGGTTAGGGTTAGGTTTGGCAAATGTTGTCAAAAGTTGTACATGTAACATTGTGGCTTAAGATAAAATCTAAATGACTTTTGGCTTTACTAGGCTGTGACCCAGATTAAGTAACTGATATCTATGAACAGTGTAATTGTTGGAGGATTTTTAAAATATTTTTCTGCCACATAACCCTTCTCATATTTTTAGCATCCCAAAGTACTTTAAAACATCTTTGTTTCTTTAATTAATTGTGTGCATTTTTCTTCCAAACAGAAAGTTTATAGACATGGGTTTTATTGATGAAAAACGAATAGCCATATGGGGCTGGGTATGTATACAGTACTTTAAAAAAAATCTTGAATAATCATGTTCTGTTTAGCCTGTCACTTGCAGTTTGTTTTTCTTATCTTCTTCCTTGGCTTGGATTCCCATAAAGCAGCTTGGCAATATATATATGTTGTTCTAACTTTTTTTAAAATCCCATTTATATCCCGCCCTTCTCTGAAGACTCAGGGCGGCTTACAATCTAAAGCACAAATCAATGTGCTTAGCAGTAGCCTTCATTCTATGTATATGCCTGCTTATTAGGGCTTTCGCCCCCCCCCCCCAAGCGGCATTATTACAAAGTCAGCTTATTGTCCCCAACAATCTGGGTCCTCATTTTACCTACCTCAGAAGGATGGAAGGCTGAGTCAACCTTGAGCCTGTTGGGACTCGAACCTGAACTAACTTCTTATATTAGCATAATTTTTACATTGACCAGTGATGACACAACTGTATATAGAAGGCTATGACTAAATGATATAATGGATATGTTTTCTAAGGTCAACTCCCCAATCCAGGGAGTTCACGACAGGTGAAATAAAGGATACATGAAAAGCACAATGCGTATTAGTAGAGAAGCTGATAAAACAATTCGCCTCTTTCCTCATGCCTGATGGAGCCCTTTACTAGAAAAAAGCTTCCCTCTTCCCCCCCCCTCTATAAGCTCCCTTAAAATATTTCAGGTAAACAATCTGATGCTATCATTGAAACTAGATATCCTCAACCTTTATAGCAACTGATTACACTTCAAACTCAGAGCATATTAAGGGTGTGCTTAGAAAGTGGACACCTTGGTGGGTGAAGGTCTCCACAAAGGACTCATTTACCAAAATTCTCGTTATTGGGGCTCTGTTCCCTTCACTCAATCATGCTCCCGTCTCCCCAGTTTATTTTTCTCAATTTTTTGCCCCCTATGAAGATGGGTGCTTCCAAAGGGAGCACTGGGCTAAAGTAGTCTTCTCTCTTATCGTTAAGACTGAGGCCTAGAAAATATCCTTGGCGATAAACTTCATTTTGGATGATGTTGGCCCTTTGTTTCTCAGCATTCCAACTTCCTACTTGTTAAATTAATCCTTAAAAAGATCAGTGCCTGGGCATGATAAGCATTGTCTTAGTTGAAAGGGTGCTTCCTCTGAGGTTAGCCTGCAACAAATAAAATGCTCCCAACCTCAGGACAGATGCACCCACAAAGGCATGATGGGAAAAATTGTACTTCAGCAGAGAAAGGAGCCCTGGGATCGCCTTGAAGGTGAGTAGGGAATTAACAGAGGAAAACCATCATCCATTTCTGCCTGCTGGTTCTAATGACAGGACAACCAGGCAGTGCAGATAAGCTTCTACTGCAAATATTTTTCTACAGCTGCAGAATCATGCAATTTTGTGGGTAACTGAGATCAGAAGGGGTTATTCCAAAATTAATGTTTAACGTTGCGCTGGTAGAATCGTAACAATTAGGAAAGGGCTTGAGCTCTTTTGTTAGTCCACTGAGACCCTACGTTGCTGGCATTTTGGGGTGTCCCTATGGTGCAAATACCCACATATACCTTGACCTAAAGAATGTATAGCCATGGTTTATTCTATCACAGTCTATTGTTAAGTGAATCAACTCCCCAGGTTTTCACAGCTTACCATGTCATCAATCCTACCTTAACTATCATGGTTAAGCCCACACAACCTGTTAAATTCAAACTACAGACATTATGACTTGGCATCAGTGGTGGGATTCAGCCGGTTCACACCAATTCGGCAGAACCGGTAGCTAATTTTTTGTTGCCCAGGCCCAGAATGGACTTCCGGAAGCAGCATCCACACAGAGAACCGGTTGTTCACATATTTGAATCCCACCACTGCTTGGCATCTTCTGTGAGCAGACCAGAGAATAAAAGCCCATACCCTGTGTGCATATATTTTATTTTATTATTAAATTTATTGGCTACCCATCTTAACACAGGGAAACTCTGGACAGCCATTTCTGAGTAACCCCATTTCTCTGGTTTGCTTCTTTTTCCTTTGCACATGTTCCCATCTTGAGACAGTTCAGTAAAAGGTGAGCCCTCTAGCCCATCATACTGTCAATAACACTGCCATGTTATTTTAATATATCAAATCCCATAATCACCTATCTTGTCCTACCACAGTACTGTAATAACAAATGAAGTAATTAATAATATGCTGCCCTTTAACGGCACGCTAACTCTGCTGCTGAGATTTTCTCTACTCTGTGAGAAAGCCATTCCTGATTTTTTCTCTCTCTCTCTCTCCTTCTGACTGCAAAGCATCTCAGTGAAATTTTTCTTTGTTGCTGGCTTTACTTTGTAAGGACCACAGTCCCTTGATAATGCTGATGTATTACATAATGTTTTCTTTATCTCCGCACAATGTAGTTCAGATTCTTGAATGACATTAGATTTTCAACTTTCCTAATACTAGTACGTTCCTTAGTCTCCCTCGTATAGGTAAATGATGTATGCCAATCTGCAAAGAGGCATGAAGAAGAGCTATTTTCTCTTTTTTATGAAAAAGATGTGAAAAATTGAGAAACTTTGTCACAGATCATCTCTGATGTAACTGGTTCTTAGTCTTCAGCTAAAAGCACATCTGTGTCACAGCAGCATTTCTTTTAGCTTCTGTAACTGAACCTGCAATAAACATTGGCTAGGCTCATATATATCATGTTAAAAACACCTTATTAAGCATGGTTTGTTGAACAAACCACAATTGGATGGGTTCACACATACAACTGAGTAATAAACCATGGCTCACAAACCACGACGGCTGGGTGTATGTAACATGCAAAGCCAACCCCAAATCATAGTGTGGCTTAATGTGATGTAAGAACCTAATCATAGTTCCTTCGTTCTTTCTGTCATTGCAGAAGGAAAAATGCAGGTTTCAGGTTCCCACTCAATTATGGAACTTATCTGGCTGATTTGGGATCAGCTACAAACTTTCAGCCCAATCTACCTCCCAAGCTTGTTATGAGGTTAAAATAAGATGAGAGCCTCAGGCACATCGTTTTAGGCTCCTAGAGCAGGGGTGTCAAACTGCCGGCCCATGGGTCGGATGCATTATGCCGAAACTGTGCCCACTCCATTGCCGGCAATGGAAAAAAAGTCATGATACGTTGCGACACATCATGTGATGTTGTGAGTTTGAAACGCCTGTCCTAGAGGAATTAAAGAGAGGTACTTTTTAGAAAGGGAAATATTTGGAAGTCCCATTTGTTCCAGTGGCTCATAGAAAATTATTCAGGAGAAACTGTTGAGTAGTCTGTATTTTTGGATGCCAAAACAAATGTTCCCCTTGGCTTCAGTGTTTTATTACTTGGATTCTTAGAGAGCAAATGCTTGCCTTCTCCAATATTAACTTCTCTCTTGTTTCTTTCTAGTCCTACGGTGGATATATTACATCGCTGGCCCTTGGGTCTGGTACTGGCATATTTAAGTGTGGAATAGCTGTGGCTCCTGTTTCCAGCTGGGAATATTATGGTATGGCAAAACAACTTACAATATCAGGTTTTAACAGCTGGATATAAAAAGTGGATTATTTCTAAAAATTAGGTTACTGCTAGGGCCTTTGCTCACAGAAAAAAATGTTTGAGACACACTTCATCCAAAAACACCATCTTCAAAATACACTTTCCTTTTAAAAAAACAAACACACTTTCTCTTGGGCAAAGCTTGCTTTGAAATAGTCTGCAGAGTTGCTGGGAATATGACTTCAAAGCAGATGTTCTTAAAACAAACACGGCAAAATACAAGCCTTTTCAAAGACACTCTTGTCCATGTAACAGCTCCTGTTTCCAATCATTAGGTGCCCTTTTTAAGATCATTCATAGCTTCAGTTGTTAAACTTTGGCTGGACCTGCTCTTCACCTCAATCAGTTCTGCACACAATCTTGTGGCTTGAAGCGGGCAGCTTGGCATCATGCCCAGCTACTTCTTGAACACTCCTCCACCTTCCTTACCCTATGTATGCCATCTCAGGCAACATTTTTTTCACCGTTTGCAAGGTTTTGCTGCTGAAGAAACAATAGGAAATGGGTCATCTGCCCACACGTCAAAATGCATACAATGCTTATCACAGAGAAAGAGCACATATGGTAGTTCCACATAACCATCAAATTAAGGTAAAAACAACATTGTTTTGACAACTCCCTGCTTCCTCAGGCTGGTGGCTTCAGCTTCGTTCTTCTGGGAGAAGTGTGTGGTAGTGGCTGTTTGTTCCTCTTTTTTAAACTGCCAGAGGGGGTGTGTTCTGTGGGTGGAGGTGTGCTCTGATTGGGTGGGGGGTTAGCTGTGTTCTGATTGGGTGGGAGTGTGTTTTGAATGGGGGCTGTGTTCTGATTGGATGTGTTTTGAGTGGATGGGCTGGTCTCAGCTGCCAGCCTTAGACCTGAACTGGTGAGTTGTGCTGCTTTTGTTCGGCTCCGTGTTTGTGGTGGTGCCATGTTTTTATAGTGGGTGTCAGTTTGCTTATTGTGTGGTTTGGAGGGGTTTAAAGTGGCTGATGTTGCAGCTGTAGTTAGGTTTCTGTTTTGTGGTTGTGTGTCGTTATCGTTGTGGGTTCGGATTTGCTTTTTGAATGGTTGTGTGGTGGTGATGTCATGTGATGTTATCATGAGTTTGGGTCTGGTATCATTCTTGGTGGTTGGGACTCATCTGTCAATCAAGGTGGGCTTCCAAATGGCTGGTAGGCGAGAGGTATTATCTCGTTTGTTCATGCTGTGGGGGCGTTTTTCTATCTCAATGGCTTCTCTGATTATTCTGTTGTTAAAATGTTCAATTTTGGTGATAGTTTTGGTTTGTTTGTTTTTAAATCAATTTCATGTCCCGTGGCTTTAAAGTGTTGGAACAGGGATGAAGTTTGTTCTCCCTTTCTGAGTGAGTTCCTGTGCTCTTCAATGCGTGCACTTATTCTTCTGTTGGTCTGTCCGATGTATGTGGTGGGGCAGGTGGTGCATGGGATTTTGTATACTCCTTGGTTTTCTAACCCAATTATGTCTTTGGGGTTTCTTAGGATGGTGGATATTATTCTGTCTGTGTAGAATGCTGTTTTGATGTTGTGTTTTTGGAGGATCTTTCTGATTCTGTCTGTGGTCCCTTTTAAGTATGGGAGGAGGGCTTTGCCATTTTCTTGTTCTCTGTCTTGGGTTTTTGTGGGTGTCTCTCTTCGGATTAAGTTGGTAATCATGTTTCTTTGGAATCCATTGGCTGTTAGTACATTAGTGAGAGTGTGTAGTTCGGTTTTTAGGTGTTGTTCGTCAGCTAGGTATTTTGTTCTGGAGATGAGTGTCTTGGCTATGTGCCAATCAAAGAAGCCTTGACAGCTATCTGAAATAAATACAACCCCCCAAAACACATCCTAGATCTGACCAACCACTGCCTATCAAACACATACTTCATCTACAATGGACAAAGATACAAACAAACGGAAGGAGCACCCATGGGATCACCCCTTTCACCTGTCATCGCAAACCTCTACATGGAACACTTTGAAACCCTCGCTCTAGAAAAATCCAACCACAAACCCAAACTCTGGCTCAGATACGTAGATGACACCTTCGTAATCTGGCCACACGGCAAAGAAAAACTGGATGACTTCCTCACACACCTCAATAGCCTACACCCCAAAATACAATTCACCATGGAAACAGAAGCTAACAATCAACTTCCCTTCCTTGATGTCTTAGTCTACAAGAAATCCAACGGCTCCCTAGGACACACTATCTACCATAACACACAAACCGCTATCTGAACGCACTCTCACACCACCACCCAGCACAGATCAACTCCGTAGCCAAGACACTCATCTCCAGAACAAAAACACCTAGCTGACGAACAACACCTAAAAACCGAACTACACACTCTCACTAATGTACTAACAGCCAATGGATTCCAAAGAAACATGATTACCAACTTAATCCGAAGAGAGACACCCACAAAAACCCAAGACAGAGAACAAGAAAATGGCAAAGCCCTCCTCCCATACTTAAAATGGACCACAGACAGAATCAGAAAGATCCTCCAAAAACACAACATCAAAACAGCATTCTACACAGACAGAAAAATATCCACCATCCTAAGAAACCCCAAAGACATAATTGGGTTAGAAAACCAAGGAGTATACAAAATCCCATGCACCACCTGCCCCACCACATACATCGGACAGACCAACAGAAGAATAAGTGCACGCATTGAAGAGCACAGGAACTCACTCAGAAAGGGAGAACAAACTTCATCCCTGTTCCAACACTTTAAAGCCACGGGACATGAAATTGATTTAAAAACAAACAAACCAAAACTATCACCAAAATTGAACATTTTAACAACAGAATAATCAGAGAAGCCATTGAGATAGAAAAACGCCCCCACAGCATGAACAAACGAGATAATACCTCTCGCCTACCAGCCATTTGGAAGCCCACCTTGATTGACAGATGAGTCCCAACCACCAAGAATGATACCAGACCCAAACTCATGATAACATCACATGACATCACCACCACACAACCATTCAAAAAGCAAATCCGAACCCACAACGATAATGACACACAACCACAAAACAGAAACCTAACTACAGCTGCAACATCAGCCACTTTAAACCCCTCCAAACCACACAATAAGCAAACTGACACCCACTATAAAAACATGGCACCACCACAAACATGGAGCCGAACAAAAGCAGCACAACTCACCAGTTCAGGTCTAAGGCTGACAGCTGAGACCAGCCCATCCACTCAAAACACATCCAATCAGAACACAGCCCCCATTCAAAACACACTCCCACCCAATCAGAACACAGCTAACCCCCCACCCAATCAGAGCACACCTCCACCCACAGTTTAAAAAAGAGGAACAAACAGCCACTACCACACACTTCTCCCAGACGAACGAAGCTGAAGCCACCAGCCTGAGGATGACGGATGAGATTTCGTCAAAACGTTGCTCTTATACCTTCAATTCTACGTGAGGAAAAACCCGAATGACCAAAGATCCACATACAAACACCCGCGAAAACCTCAGAAAACACACACATATATATGTATATGTATATGTATATGTATATGTATATGTATATGTGTATGTGTATGTGTATGTGTATGTGTATGTGTATGTGTATGTGTATGTGTATGTGTATGTATATATATATATATATATATATATATATATATATATATATATATATATATATATATATATATATATATATATATATATATATATATATATATATATATATATATATATATATATATATATATATATATATATATATATATATATATATATATATATATATATATGAATGAATGAATGAATTCAATAAGAAGGCAAATGATTTTGCACTTAATACACAAAATAAGATACCAGAGGCACTCTCATCACTCTGGCTAATGGTAGGCTTGCCCTCTCCCCCCACCCCATGTGGTGATGGCTCTCTTTTGATATGTTTTGTGGCATGAGGACAGTTTTAAAATTAATTGTCCATTTTATGGAAAATTATGAGAAAACTGCCCAAACGTCCCCCTGAATGACCAGCATGAATTAATGTAAACACATTTTGTACAATGCACTTACTATTATGTGTGTTAATGTGTTTCTGTGCATCTTGACTGCTGCATTTATTGTATATTGCAGCATCCATCTACACTGAACGATTTATGGGTCTTCCAACCGAATCTGACAATCTTCAGCATTACAAAGTAAGAACTGCGTAAACCTTCCTATATTTTAATTATACTCTTACAGTTTAATTTCAACTTTCCTTTTCCTGCCTTTTGGTCCTTGGCTCAATGTGTGGGATGCCCTCTTCCTGTCTCTGCCAGTTCTTCCATCTGACATTGTCTTAAATTGATATTTGAGGGTAATTGGGAGGCCTTGTCTACCATATTTGGAGGGGGGGGCGGGGTTGGCAGAGGGTAACACTTCGTTTTACAAAGGAAATTAAAGGTCTCCTTTTAAACCAAAAAAGCCATGCCCTCATAACATAGCCTTCATCTCATCCCCAAACTATTCCCAAGACAGCTTAAAATGCCTTGAGCAGTTCCAGTGTTCCAACAGCAATAAGCCACAACAATAAGCCATTGTTGCATTTCACTAATTCTGGTAGTTGGTATTATAGTCAGGTATGGCCAGCCACTGCAAGTTGGTGCTGAATCACCCCCTGTAGTCCTCAGGCACTGTCTTTGGGCAGGAAGAGAATCCAGGGAAGAAAACTTGACTCTTCTGCTATACCTCACTAGTGATTGGCTTAGAGCAGAGGTCCCCAACCTTTTGGGCACCAGGGACTGGTTCTGTGGAGAGAGATTTTTCCACAGACCGGGGGGGCGGGGCATGATTTTGTGTGCTGCCTGCATCCGGCAGATGGGGCTTTGCTTGTCTGTGCAGACCAGTTGCTGGCATGTTGTGGCCCGGTACTGGTCCACGTTCCGGGGGTTGGGGTCCCCTGGCTTAGAGACCTAGGCTGGCCTGAAGGCAGCTGACCAGAAGAAGGTGAGGAAGAGAGAGAGAGAGAGATGCCTCCGCTGCTTCAAAATCCAACAATTACTGGGTTTCTCCATAGTTCTTCAGTCTGCTTTTTTAAAAAAAAGTTTAATGCTATTCCATAATACGCAGGGGTGTCAAACTCAATTTCATTGAGGGCCGCATCAGCATTGCGGTTGCCCTCAGGGGGCTGGGTGGGTATGGCCAGGGTGGGTGTGGCCTACTGGGTGGGCGTGGCTAGAGTGGGTATGGCCTACTGGGTGGGCATGGCCAGCTCTACATCGTTCGCATCAAGGGTGCCTGTGGGGGCCTGGGCAGGAGTGGGACAGATCTGAGGGTCTCTGGGCCAGGGCCAAGGCAGTGGGGGCCGTTCCCTCACTGTTTCCAGGATGGCTTCGCGGGCCACATGAAAGAACTTCACGGGCCGGATCCGGCCCCCGGGCCTTGTGTTTGACATGTCTGCATAATAGCATTAAACATGTATCCAAAAGGAGCCTGACTATCAGATGCTAGTTGGAGTCAGATAATTCCTTAAACAAAACTCACAAAGCCTGAGATTTAAGGTTAGCAGAAAGTAGAGAAAAACTTTTTACTGACTGATAGATTATTGTCATAAGAACATAGGGCAACTGATAATGAAGGCACCTATCATGTTTGCATTTGGCAACTCCATAATTGTTAATTATTTTCCTTTTCAGAATTCAACAGTGATGGCAAGGGCTCAGAATTTCCATAATGTGGATTACCTTCTCATCCATGGAACGGCAGATGGTGAGGTCTTTGAAAAACTGGTACCAATCCTGAGAGAGAACCACTTTGTTAAAGAAACATTAAGCATTTCTCTGTTCCTGTGAGCAGGGTCAATACATTTAAGACATATTTTCATTTTCTGTCTGGCACATTGAGCACTGCTGACTCATTGTTGATCGTCCCTGCTATATAGCTTGTTAAGTCATGACATGAGTCTAATGTTCTACTCTTGCGTGCTTTCTGATATTTGTCAGACTGGTGGGATTTTTGTTTTTAATTAGCCACATTCACTTTCTTAATTTCTTTTCTTCCTTGCTTAATATTTCAGATAATGTACATTTTCAGAACTCGGCACAGATCTCCAAAGCCTTAGTCAATGCACAAGTGGATTTTCAAGCAATGGTAGATATGATCAAGTCATTTAAGCATTAATGGGTCGTGCTAATAATTTGGGAGAGTTGTTGAGTGTTAGATTAGGAGTGGGGCCACCCAGTTTTTAATCCACCCTCAATCACAGATGCTCTAACTTTGGTCAAGTTTTTGTCATCCTGTTCAGCCTACTTTACAGAGTTGTTCTTCTGAGGGAAAAATGGGAGGATTGATTGATTTTGATTACATGCCATCAAGTCAGTGTCTACTCTTAGTGACCGCATAGACTTTCTCCATGGCAATCTGTTCCTAACTTGTGTTTCAGGTCTTCCAATAGTAAAACAATAGGAGGGACTGCTATATATGCTGCTTTGAACTCCTGAATGAAAAGCAGGCTATAAATCTAATCAATAAACTGGTATTGCAACTGAGGCCACAAAGAGCTGTAGCATAACTACGTAATATATTATAGCATATGGGAAAGAATGGGAAGATTTCTCAAATTAAAACCAAGCTTCCAAATAGTTAAACTAATTAAATAAAGTTTAATTAATCTCAGATATTACTTTAATTAAAATTCTGTTTAGCAGGAGGGTCCAAAATGACCAATTTTTTTAAAAAAAAATGGCCTAAATCTTGGGAAATTACTAAATGTCACAAGATTTTCACTTTCTCACCCAAAGTATTGTAAGATGTTAGGTGGGAACAGGAAAATGCCACATCTTTTGCTGATTTTGTGAGATTTAAACTATAAATAAGGTAATTTTAGGCTGAATTTTGGGTCCAGCCAATGCTTTTAAGGGTATCGTATGCACCATGCTTATAGGAGCTATACTGCTGACCCCTTGCTTATTGTGGGGACCCTCAAGTCTTCCTGCCATGGACAAAGGACAAGATTTGTGGCTTAAGCACGGTCCTCTCCTTAAACCATTTTTTCTTTTAAACTGGAATCATAAATGCAAATGTCTGCTAACTTATTTCCCAATAGGAGAGGAGGCAAGACAGGAAACAATGGATGGAAACTAATCAAGGAAGCAATCTAGAACGAAGGAGAAATCCCCCAAAAGTAAGACCAATTAACTAGTAGAACAGCTTGCCTTCAGAGGTTGTGGGTGCTTCATCACAGGAGGCTTTTAAGAAGAAACTGGACAGTCAATTGTCTGAAATGGTATAGGATCTCCTGCTCGAGCAAGGGGCTGGACTAGAAGACCTCCAAGGTCCCTTCCAACTCTGTTATTCTGTATTCTGTATAAAAGGGAGGTGTGCCCTAGTTACCAAAATTGTTGTAAACTTTGGGTGTACACATCTGGGTAATAGTAATAATAATAAGTTGGAAGGGACCTTGGAGGTCATCTAGTCCAACCCCCTGCTCAGGCAGGAAACCCTATACCATTTCAGGCAAATGGCTGTCTAGTCTCTTCTTAAAAACTTCCAGTTTTGGAGCATTCACCACCTCTGGAGGCAGGTTGTTCCACTGGTTAATTGTTCTAACTGTCAGGAAGTTTCTCCTTAGTTCTAGGTTGCTTCTCTCCTTGACTAGTTTCCATCCGTTGCTTCTTGTCCTGCTTTCAGGTGCTTTGGAGAATAGCTTGACTCCCTCTTCTTTGTGGCAGCCCCTGAGATATTGGAACACTGCTATCATGTCACCCCTCACCCTTCTCTTCGTTAAACTAGACATACCCAATTCCAGCAACCGTTCCCTATATGTTTTAGTCTCCAGTCCCCCAATCATCTTTGTTGCTCTTCTCTGTACCCTTGGTGGTTAGGAGGTTACCTCTGATAGGAAACCAGCATGTTTATGCTACTTGTCAAAGCACAAATAGAAGAAAAGTTTTTGGGATATAAATGGGGGCTGATTTTGCAATTTTGAAGACCTCAATTCAAGACAAAGCCTAATGCTGATCCCACCTGATTTGCTTCTTCTGCTTGGATGTTTGCCATTGTAACCCTGCTGTTGCCTCTTCAGGACTGAAATGGCTTTTGTTATCAATGGGAGAATCACACAACTTTTGACTTTTCTTCTTGGAACAAAAGTCAAACATGATAGACCAGCAGGGTCTTGCCATGCAACCTTAGAGGGTGAGCGCATAAGATCAAATGCAGAGGCTGAAATCCCATTTTCTTTCTCTCACCCCATCTTATAAAGTTTTTACTTTATGTGTTTGTTTGAATTCTGCTGACGAACCATAGGATTAAGACAATGTTTCTCTTCCTTTTCAGTGGTACACAGACCAAAACCATGCAATTCCAGGCCTTTCTTTAAAGCATCTCTACATTCATATGACACATTTCCTGAAACAGTGTTTTGCTCTGCCTTAAGGAATCCTCTCTTCTGTCTTGATTCCAAGACAAAACAATGTTAATCGCGCAAACTATGGACATTCCAAGAGTAGGATAAAAAATGGAATTAAAGAGGTGTCGATGACTCTTACTGACCCTTGGGAAAAACTGCTTGGGAATTTTTGTTAGCTAGAAAACAAATAAATAAAAGTAAAAGTGTGAAATTAAAGGCTGCATGTTTTGCTTATTTTCTCCCTATAATGTTAGTAGTTTCACATGTCAAACACAGGCGTTCATTTTGAATTAAGAATATAACGAATTCTGGAAAGAAAGAAAAAAGCACTCTTGGATACACTTTTGTATCTGGGTGATTATTCAATCCAGCAAATGGGGAAAAAATGTTTCAGAAGGATCAGTGACAAGTTCACTGCAAACGAAAGTCAACAAAACTGCTGTTTAACACTTGGCTGCAGCTATTTCAAATTGCCAGTGGAGAACCGCATCTCAACTGAGCAAAAGGATTCATTTTGAAGATGGGCTCCAGTGTGGGTCTGAAAGCTCGGAACAGTAAATCTCTGCTCCCGGTGACCAACCCAAATCTGATTTTGCATCATTATATATTTGCCTTCATTTGTGATTCTTTTCAGTTAAAAGTGAAAATTATGTTTTGATATTGGTCAAGGCAAGTTTGGCTTTAGCATTTGGTGATCCACCATAAGATTTAAATCTCAGGTAGAGCAGTTGTAGGCATTATTATTATTATTATTATTGTTATTATTATTATTATTATTATTATTATTATTATTATTATTATTATTATTATTATTATTATTTTATTAATCATCGCACAGTCAGCCAGATGTTCAGACTGGATTTGGCATTTTTGTCTACCTATCGAGTCCTTACCAAGGACCTGGGATAGGCAGAGGTGGATGTTTGATGGTATTATAGATATTGTCACAGGATGGAAGCAATTCCTAGTAAGGCTGCCTTTTGCAATTGACTAATGACGAATTTGTCAATGCCAATGGTGTTCAAGTGGTGCTCCAGTTGTTTTGGGATTGCACCCATTGCCTATTACTACTGGTACTACCCTTGCTTGCCTTTGCCACAGTCTTTCTATTTCTGTTTGTAGGTCTTTGTATTTTGTTATCTTCTCCAGTTCTTTCTCATCTATTCTGCTGTCTCCAGGCACTGCCACGTCCATTATCCAGACTTTTTTGTCTTTCTTATGGACAATTGTTAAGTCCGGGGTGTTATGTTGCAGGTGCTTGTCTGTTTGAATTCTGAAGTCCCAGAGCAGTTTAACTTTATCATTTTCTATGACTTTTATGATCCCACCAGTTCTTGCTTACAGGCAAATGATATTTCTTGCAGATCTTCCAATGCACCATTGTTGCTACTTTGTCATGCCACTGCTTGTATTATTATTATTATTATTATTATTATTATTATTATTATTATTATTATTATTATTATTATTATTATCAATGAGAAATCACAGCCACCAATCTTTAGCTGCCGTTGGCCTAAGTTCTTACCAAGAACGTCGTAATGTATTGACATAGCATACACCAGCCAAGTATGTGGCCTTTTGTAATTGACAGATACATGATCATTTTTACAGATGTTCCAGGAAATCGTTTTTGTGAATTTGCATGTTATTGTTTATTTTTATTTATTTACATACCATATTTTATTACTTTTATAAATGACTCAAGGAAGCAGTTTATGCAATTTTCTTGTATCTTCTTTTTTTTTGTTTGAATAGTTTTATTAAAAGTTTAGAAACAAAAATAAAAGACAGCACAAAAAAGGGGGAAAAGTGTGCAAGAAAGCAAAAAAAAGTAAAAATAGCCCCCTTAAGAAAGTAAACAATTTCATAATCTCTTCACCTCCTCTTAATTAACAAATATAAAAGTATTCATCCTATAATTCATCTTTTAACAATAGGCAAATTAAATAAGTAACATCTTCCCCTTATCCAATTATCAACAAAAAGACCAAGCAGAGCATTAAAATATTAACACTAATTAGCATATATAAAACTCTGCATTCCACATCTCAAGTCTTAGCTCTAAGCAAAACTCCATGTAAAGGGCATAAAATAGTCCCCAACATCCTTGGGTAACTCCCTTAAAGTTTAACATGGCAAAAAGAGACAGTTTCTCCTTTTAAAAAGACAAGCTCCAATACACACTATTTTTTCCCATTCCAAATCCCAGAAAATCCAAAGAAAATCACCCATATCCAACCAATGCCCTATCCTATTCAAATAAATATTCCATACCTCAACTTTAAACAAATCCACACTTCACAAATATATCCAACGTGCTTGGGATGGCCCTGTATCTAGGTCACCTCAGCTCTAGTCCAACTTTTTGAACACTGTCATATTTAACCAAAGGACTAAAGATCCAAATAAATTTGAGATAAGATTTTGGAATTTATTATGAAAAATCCTTCCCATGGGAAAACCCCATTATCCTGATGTAAACAAAATACTAGAATGTTAAATAATAAGAAGAGATAATTTCTCCTTTAAAAAGACAGATTTCCCCAAACTTCCTTATTTTAAGTAAAAAGGCAATCAGATACAATGCCACTATAACTTCAGGTGATCCTTGATTCCCAACCACAACTGAGACCAGGATTTTTGTTGTTAAGCAAGGCAGTTGTTAAGTGAGTCATACTCAATTTCATAACCTTTTTTTGCTAAGGGAATCACGTGCTATTGTGTAGTGGGTCCGACGCAAGAGAGACGCCAGCCGGTGTGTGAGTTCAGCTCTTTATTGGAAGGGGAAGTGAACTGGGGAATGAGGGCTACCTGGCCTCCTTATATACCTGGCCAGGTAAGCTAACAGCCAATGGGGTTGGCCCTAGGTTTCCCGCCAAAACTGTCCAGGCCAACGCCCCCTGGTGGCTGTTGCTATGCAGGTGCCTGCATACATAACACCCCTCCCCCCTTAGAGAAGACCCACATAACAACAACAACATGCAACTACTATAACTATGAGTATACATATAAAAAAAAACAGTGGTGTCCTTGTGTGAGGGTCACTTGCACACATAGTCCGACAGGTAGGCTGGTGTCCTGTGTGGACGGGTGGATCGTCTGGGTGTGCTTGGCCCCTGGGCTTGGACCGTGGGTTCCTGAGGCCTTTGTGCAGGGCTGCAAGGAGCCAGCATCAGGAAGTCCTCCTCCTCTGGTCCCTGCCCTGTGACGTCCTCAGCTGGGTTGACCCCTCCTGGAGTGTGGTCCTCCTGTTGATCGTGTGAGTTGGGTTCAGGGATGTGTGTGACGCGCTCAGGGGCGTGTGTGACGTGCTCAGGGACTCTTCCTCTGAGCTGATCGATGTGTCGCCTTATGCGTCTGTCCCCCTCCACCCCTACAATGTACAAAAGGGGTCCTGTTTTCCCGACCACTGTCCCCGGAACCCAAGGATGTCCAGCCCCATAGTTCCTTGCCCAGACCAGGTCCCCCAGGTTGAGGACCCTGTGTGTGGGTGATGATGGCAATGGTGATGGTAGTGATGCTGGTGGTGATGGTGATGATGGTGATGTTGCCCTTCCGGTTTCGGCTGCTACCCGGTCTGGGTGTAGGCGGTCCAGCTTGGTGATGAGGCGCCGTCCCCATCGCAGTTCTGCTGGGCTCTTGCCGGTAGCCACGCACGGTGTTGTGTGTTGGGCTAGTAAAAATTTGGCCAGTCTGTGGTGCCAGTCCCTGCTGATGATGCGCCGGAGTGCGTCTTTGGTCGTCCTTACCATCCGTTCGGCCTGCCCATTGGTAGATGGATGGAAAGGCGCGGAAGTGGCGTGCCTAATCCAGTTCGCCTTCAAGAATGCCTGGAAATCAGCAGCAGTAAACTGAGGCCCATTATCAGACACAATTACGTCGGGGAGGCCGTGTGTGGCAAAGAGCGCTCTGAGCACCTGGATTGTCCTCCCCGAGGTCATGTTGGGGACAGGGACTACCTCTAACCACTTGGAGTGACTGTCCACCACTACTAAAAATAGTTGACCCTGGAATGGCCCCGCATAGTCAATGTGAATGTGGGACCATGGCGTGTGTGTGGCCTCCCACCAGTGTACTGGTGCATGTGGCACTTCTGGCCTGGATCTCTGGCAGGTATAACAGGCCTTGACCCGATCCTCAACCTCCTTGTCCAACCCGGGCCACCAGAGGTAGCTCCTAGCCAGTGCCTTCATCCTGACCACCCCCGGGTGCCCTTCGTGTAAGGAGTCCAATACCCTGGCGCGTAGTGCGGGTGGAATGATGACCCTGCTACCCCAAAGGAGGCACCCCTTGTGTGTGGAGATTTCATCGCGTCTAATGAAATAGGCCTGAAACTCTGGTCCCGGGGATTTGTCCTGCCACCCTGTGCAAACCCATGAGTGCACCCTGCCCATGATGTTGTCTGTGGCTGTGTGGCTGGCAATGTCCTTGGCAAGAACTGGACACTCGGGTAGTTCCTGCAGGGCTAGGATCTGTGTGGCTGGTGCTGGGTCTGGGTCGTGTGTGTCTAAGGGGAGCCTACTTAGACCGTCTGCATGGCCCATCTCCTTCCCTGGCTTGTGCACCAGCTTGCAATTGTATGCTGCAAGGAAGATGGACCACCGGAGCATCCTGGGGGACAGAATCTGGGGGGTTTGCCTGTCTGTGGTGAACAGGCCCAGGAGTGGTTTGTGGTCCGTGAAGACAGTGAACTCCCTGCCATATAAGTAATCGTGGAATTTCTTGATTCCTGCCACGATTGCCAGGGCTTCTTTGTCTATTTGGGCGTAGTTTCTTTCTGCTCCAGACAGTGTCCTAGAATAGTATGCTATGGGGACTTTGTGCCCCGTTGGGCTCAAGGTGGCTTAGGACAGCGCCCACACCATAAGGGGATGCATCGCAGGCGATACAAATGGGCTTGGACTCGATGAAATGGGTTACTGTGGACTTGTCCGACAGCAATGCCTTCAGGGCCTTGAAGCTCTGATCATGGGTGGCCATCCAGGCCCATGTTGCCTGTTTGTCTAGCAGCCTGTGGAGCGGTTCAGCGATGGCTGCCTTGTGTGGGAGGAATGTATGGTAGAAATTCAGCAGACCCAGGAATGCCTGAAGCTCTGCTTTGTTCTTGGGTGTGGGTGCTAGTTTGATGGCCCTCACCTTGGATTCTGTGGGGTGGATTCCCCTGGCGTCTACTCTGAACCCCAAAAATTCTGTGGAAGGAACGCCTATGCTGCATTTTTCCTTTTTGAGTTTGAGGGCAGCTGTGCGCAGCCTTGCCAGCACTTCCCTAAGCCTCCCTGCCAGTTCCTCGGCTGATGCTCCTGCGATCAGGATCTCATCAAAATAGGGGCAGACTCCTGGAATGCCCTTGAGTGTCTTTTCCATAACCTCCTGGAAAATGCCAGGAGCAACGCTGACTCCAAACTGCAGCCTGTTCACCCGGAACACCCCCCTATGGGTTACTATGGTTTGGATGTCAGCTGTTTCCCTAGTGACCGTGAGTTGCTGGTACGCCTGTGCAAGATCGAGCCTTGCAAAGATGGCGCCGCCTTGGAGGGAAGCGAGAACGTGGCTGACCGCGGGAACCGGGTAAGCGTGCGGGTTTAGGGCACGGTTCACCGAGCACTTATAGTCTGCGCAGATCCTTATTTCCCCATTGGATTTGAGGGGGGGTCACGATGGGGGTTTCCCACTCCCCTCCATCTACGGGCTCTAAGATTCCCTGGGCCACCAACTTGTCTAGTTCGCGCTCGATTTTGTGTTTGAGCGCAAACGGGACTCGCCGCGGCCGGACCCTAACGGGGGAGACGTTCGAGTTAAGCTTGAACGATATGGGGCCCCCGGTGTACTTGCCTAATGACTCGTCGAAGACGTCGGCGAAATCTCGGCAAACGGCCTCAACGGAGTCCCCCTGGATCCGATGGATCCCGGATACTGAGATTCCCAGGGCCTCAAACCAGTCCAGCCCGACCAGGCTGGCTCTGCGGCCCTCTACCACTACAACATCCAGGTGCCCTTCACGACCCTTAAACCCCACTGAAATGGTGGCCTCCCCCTTCACCTTGACCGGTGAATTCTGAAAATCGGTCAGGGTTAATTTAGTAGGCCGTAATTTAATCCGTTGCTTGCTCCGGCTAATTATGTGGTTAAGGGTCTCGTCCGAAATAATCGAGACCGCTGATCCGGAGTCAAGCTCCATGCTGCAAGGGACGCCTTGCAAACGGATTGCTAATCTACTTTTGGGTTTGAGCAGCCGGCGGCTACCTGTGTGGTTAATGGCCAGCCGGCTCTCGACATAGCCAATTTTTGTTTTGGTGGGGGCCCCAGTACCTTCGAATGGCAGTTCCTCCGGCTGCAGCTCGTGGATCTCCTCCCGTGGGCGGCGGCTACGGCAGACGGCGGCTATGTGGCCTGTTTTCTTGCAGGCCCGGCACGTGGCGGACCGGAACTTGCAGAGGCTGCGCATGTGGTTCCCACCACACCCTGCGCACCTCTGGGGAACGGCGGTGTTGCTGGGAGGCCTGGGCCTGTCTGGGCGTCTGGCTCGCTGGTCGGGGATCGACTTCCGCTGGAGGAGGTCAATGCTCAGGTCGTCCTCCTCTGTGGCCCCTTGCCGGTGGATGCTGGTTGCCTGGTTGCCGGGCCGGGTTCCCTGGCATGCTTGGACGGCCCCGCAGGCTGCTTCGTGGGCTAGGATGGCGTCCTCGGCTTCCTGGAGAGAGACCTCCTCTCTTTCGAACAGGCGCTCCTGCAACCGCCTGTCGCGTAGGCCGCAAGTCGGCGCCGGTCTCGTCGGGGCGCTGGTCCCTTCTCTCGAATTGTGACCGTGCGGCCACCTTGGAGCGCCGGGGCCTGAAATGTGCATTGAGCCTGGCCACGAGGTCTCGGTACACGACGGTGTTGATGGCCTCCTGGGGGAACAGGTTCGCGGTGACTTCCAGCAGCGCTGGTCCCCCAAGGCAGAGCAGGGCGGCCGCCTTTGCACCGTCCTCCAATATCTGATTGAACCGCATGTACAGTTCAACGTGAGCCAGGTAACGGGTCCAGGTTTCAGGGCGGCCGGTCTCGAATTCGCGGGGTTGTCCGGCTCTAGCCAGGGCGGCAGTTGGTCGTGGATGTGGCGCTTGGCGTTGCCGGTTCAGCTGGTGGTCGTGGGGGGAAGAAGGAAAAATGCCTTTCCCTTCAGCTCGCGGAGCGTTTCCCCAGTGACTTCAGCTCTTGGTCGGCAGCAATCCCACCTTCGTCGCCACTATTGTGTAGTGGGTCCGACGCAAGAGAGACGCCAGCCGGTGTGTGAGTTCAGCTCTTTATTGGAAGGGGAAGTGAACTGGGGAATGAGGGCTACCTGGCCTCCTTATATACCTGGCCAGGTAAGCTAACAGCCAATGGGGTTGGCCCTAGGTTTCCCGCCAAAACTGTCCAGGCCAACGCCCCCTGGTGGCTGTTGCTATGCAGGTGCCTGCATACATAACACGTGCAGTTGTTAATAATATGGCTGTCAAGCTAATCTGGATTCCTCCATTGACTTTCCTTGTCGGAAGACAACTGGGAAGGCCGCAAATGGTGATCACATGACCCCATTTGCAACATCACAAATAACGTGCCAAATGTCAACCACTTGAATTTTGATCATATGACCATGTCAGGGGTAGGCAACCTTGGGTCTTTTATGACTCGTGGACTTCAACTCCCAGAATTCCTGAGCCAGCATGGCTCAGCTTGGAAACCTCTCCCTTTCCCCTCAGCATGGCTGGCTCAGGAATTCTGGGAGTTGAAGCCCACGAGTCATAAAAGACCCAAGGTTGCCTACCCCTGACCATGGGGATGCTGTGACAGTTGTAAGTGCGACTACCAGTTGTAAGTCACTATTTCCAGTGCTGTTGTAGCTTTGAATGGTCACAAAATTAATGGTTGTAAGTTGAGGATTACCCATAGTATAAAAATAGAATACACAGGATAACTATAGGGAGAAAAGCTTAAACACCATATTGAATGTGAACAAATCCAGCATATCACATTTTTACAATCAGGTTAATAGTAAATCCAAAAGGAACCACCCAAAATAACAACATATCCCATGAATGAACCTTTATTGTCAAAGTACAACCATGTATACATTGAGATTGGCTGAGCCTCCCTTCGTGCCCCCACCCCCAACTCACAGTGACAACAAACCCTTCATCTTATTACACCATGTGAGCTAATTGCACAACACACCGGCCTCACAAGTCAATCATGCATAAAGTTTATAAAATTATTTCCCGTTCAAAAGCCTAACAGCCCATGGATAAAAGCTGTTCTTCAGCCTGTTGGTTTGGCTGGCTATATTCCTATATCTCCTACCCGATGGTAGGAGAGTAAAGAGATACCATCCAGGGTGTGAGTCGTCCCTGAGAATTTTCCTCACTCTTCCAAGGCAGCGAGCCCTGGCGATGTCATCCAGTGGTGTCAGGGGACAGCCCACAATGTCTTGTGCTGTGCTCACCACCCTCTGTAATGCTTTCCTATCCGCGGCTTTTCAGACCAGCATACCAAACCACAATACAGTACGAGAGGACGCTCTCTATAGTAGACTGGTAAAAGAGGGTCATTAGCCATTGTTCTACCCTTTTAACTTGGTCTATTAAACTGGCTTTATATTACCATTTTTACTTGCAAACATGCATTTATCCTTTAAAAATTATTTCAAAGTGTTAATATTCCAATATTTTCCCAACTCTTAATCCATGTAAAACTTTCTGCAGCCAAAACCTTGTCTAACTTTTTGCTGCTTATTTTAAATGTTTAAAAATTATAAAAAAAATAGTTCTTCATTTTCTTTTATCAAGGATTGAAGGTACTCCCTTGATGATTGCAATCTTGTCACTTTGAAGTTGTCTAACTTCTTTGAAGCAATTAATAGGAAATATTCAGAAGTCGTTAGCAAGGGAAGTATGGCAACATGGGGGTCTTTTGAAAGGTTCTGTTTGCCTCTGTAGCAATTATAGTGAATTTCATGCACTCTTTTGGAGTTTTGACTTCCCAGGAAAGAGCTATTCATCTGACCAAGTTTGCTTAAAGTTGTTGGGTATACAGAATAAATTTAATTCCCATCAAGGCTGATAGGATTCTCTTGATCCACTGAACAGATGAGTGGTAAAAGAGGTTGTGGGCTGCTCTTTTGACACACATTAATATTATTAGACTTCATTTTCACTTTGTTTTTCACCAAGATATTTTAACTGGTTCATTAAGAATGACTTTGTTGTATTCTTTTATTGTAAACTGTCATGTTGTTGACAAGTCTCCTGGATGGGTGTTATACAAATTTTTGTATAAATGAATAAATGCTTGTAGTGAAAGCATAGGGAATTGTACAAAGGAGACAATATACAGTACATATAATGTGGAAGCCTTGTAATATACAATGTAATAGATTAAGCCTCTAGCAAAAGCTGCTTTTGTTGCAAGATTATAAACAAGGTAGACACTGGGTAAGGCCATAGACTTGCAAGTAGGGATCCATAAGAATTGCCAACTTCCAAATTCCTTTAAAAGCAACAGGGGTTGTGGGGTTTAGTGGAGAATTCCAGTTCCTATCTATTCTGGCCAGCATAGTTATTGATTTGGAATGATGGGAGTAAAGTCCATCAATATCTGGATGCTTAGAAACCTGATTCTTATTTTATACCGTATAGTTGTATCTCCTAGAATAAGAAGTGTGGTGGAGTGTTTAAGATGTTAGATTAGGAATGGGGAGTTCCAAATTCTAGTGTTCCTTTGGGCACAGAAACCAGGTGGGCCAGGTTGGTGCTAGCCCAAACACTGCTTTAGTGTAAATTAGGGGGGGAAATGCCCCTTCCTCTTGTATTCTTTTAAGTTAATTTACTATTTATTTCTCAGCAATAACAATTATAACAAACCAGCACCAGCAATCAAAACCCAAATGAGCATAGATTAACATCAAGATTAATATCAGACCAACCATCAAGAAGTAAACAAGCTTCAATTAAGGAACTGCCAAACAAACAGTAAATAGCCCATCCAAAGAACCACCAAAACCACTCCGATCAACAACCAAGCACAAAGAGCACCAAGGACCCCTCAGTTATAATAAAATCATTCTGCATGCGTGATATAAATATAAATCAAATTATTGAGCATAAAACAATAGAACATTTGCATTCCTAACCAATAATTATGGATACAAAGTCATAATATTTGACCTTGGGCCAGTCACTGGCTCTTAGTCCTAATCAGCATTTGAGAAGCTATCTGAAAAAGAAAAACCACGGTTGTATTTTGAGCAATGTTGCTATGAGAATTAGGCAAGCCCAGTGCAGAACTAAGAAGACAACAAAGCAGGGCAAGCCCTAAGAACAATAAGCTTTCTATAGGAACAACAAAGCAATCTTGGCTTTTTGTATTGTAATATTGCGCCAAAGAATTGAGGCCTTTGAACTATGGTGCTGGAGAAGACTCCTGTGAGTCCCTTGGACTGCAAGGTGATCAAACCGGTCAGTCCTAGAGGAGATCAACCCTGACTGCTCTTTGGAAGGCCAGATCCTGAAGTTGAGATTCAAATACTTTGGCCACCTAATGAGAAGGAAGGACTCATTGGAGAAGAGCCTAATGCTGGGAAAGGTTGAGGGCAAGAGAAGAAAGGGATGACAGAGAATGAGGTGGCTAGACGGAGTCACTGAAGCAGTAGGCCTGAGCCTAAATGGACTCCAGAAGATGGTAGAGGGCAGGAGGGCCTGGAGGAACGTTGTCCATAGGGTCGCGATAGGTCAGACACGACTACGCAGCTAACAACAACAAATTTGAGAAGGAAGGACTCACTGGAGAAGAGCCTAATGCTGGGCAAGGTTGAGGGCAAGAGAAGAAGGGGACGACAGAGAATGAGGTGGCTGGACGGAGTCACTGAAGCAGTAGGCATGAGCCTAAATGGACTCCAGAAGATGGTAGAGGACAGGAAGGCCTGGAGGAACGTTGTCCAAGGGGGCGCAATGGGTCAGACACGACTTTGCAGCTAACAACAAAAAATTGGGCATCTCTGTTTTGCAAACCAAAGGCAGCCGCAAGCAAAAGAACACCACTCAAATTTCAGTGTTGCTTTTTTTTAAGGCAGAGTGGCATGCTTTCTACATTCTGTTGTCCAAGGCCTTAATATACAGTATATACAGGTAGTCCTCAACTTACTATCACAACTGAGCCTGAAATTTCTGTTGTAAGTGAGACAGTTGTCTCAGATGCCACTTCTGGAAGTCCACTCTAGGCCTCGGAGGACCAGGCCTGCACTGAATAAGAGAACCGGTTGTTCAGGTATTTGAATTCCACCACTGAATTATTTGCAATGGTTCCATGTTTTCTGGAGCCTCCGAAGCAGATCTGTAGCTCTTATGAAAGTAATTGGTGGAGAATCAGGCTCCTTGTCTCAGAAACTACACTGAAAGCATAGAGACGGTTATTTCCCTTCTCTCACTAGTAGCCTTCCTATTTTGAACTGAACATGTGAAAGTGATGCCTGAAGCAAGCTATAGTACTCCTCTTCCCAGTGAAACTAAAAAAAAGCAACTTTGTAGCACCCAACAAAACCATGACAGAAACGATTAAAAGCTGAGGTTCACACACAGACACAACTGTTCCAATGCCGACTGCAAATAATCATCCTCAGCCAGACAAGTGGTGACTGACTTCATGTATTTTCATCAACAGACACACAAATTGCATCTACATTACAATTGTATCTCTGTTTTTTTCTCCCCAGAGCCAAACAAGTTGCAATTACAGGGTGCAGATGTTTAGTGTGTTTTGCAGAATTGGTTTAATAACTTGTTAAGCTGAATGATTCCTATTGTGTTGTAATGGTGTCATAAATTACTTTCAATGAGAAATGTCATAATTTCAAACTACATTCAGAAGTGCTTTGCAGTAAAAACAAACAAAAAAATCCTCTCTTTTTCTTGCATGAACTGAAGGAGGATCAACTTACTTCAGAATTGAATCTGTATATTTCATACCATATTGAGCAACTGGTATTTATATAATATCAGACTTCTTACCTACAGTTTTTTTTTCTTATGGCTTGTACATGTGTTTGGGCTATAAACCCAAAGGATAAAGCTAATATTGCCTGTGTCTTTTAAAACTGTAGCTCTACATTTTTATCTTATACCATTTGTTGTTGTTAGCTGCAAAGTCGTGTCTGACCCATCGTACCCCCTTGGACAACGTTCCTCCAGGCCTTCCTGTCCTCTACCATCTTCTGGAGTCCATCTAGGCTCACGCCTACTGCTTCAGTGACTCCATCCAGCCACCTCATTCTCTGTCGTCCCCTTCTTCTCTTGCCCTCAACCTTTCCCAGCATTAGGCTCTTCTCCAGTGAGTCCTTCCTTCTCATTAGGTGGCCAAAGTATTTGAGTTTCAACTTCAGGATCTGGCCTTCTAAAGAGCAGTCCGGGTTGATCTCCTCTAGGACTGACCGGTTTGATCGCCTTGCAGTCCAAGGGACTCGCAGGAGTCTTCTCCAGCACCACAGTTCAAAGGCCTCAATTCTTTGGCGCTCAGCCTTTCTTATGTACATGTACACATGTACAAGCCATAAGAAAAAAAAACTGTAGGTAAGAAGCCATACATTGCAACTGGAAAGACCATAGCCTTCACTATACGCACTTTTGTTGGCAGGGTGATGTTTCTGCTTTTTAGTGTGCTGATCTTATACCATATTGTATAGCATTCAGCAGGAATGGTGGGAGATATATTTGTGTGTACATTTTCTTAGCTGTGTCTTGCCAATGAAAGACCTCTTTCAATAGTTCCTACCAGCATCTCTGTTCATGGAAATGCTAAAATGACTGGTAAGACTGCACACCCTACGCCCTCTGCTGTCTAACACCAGAGTCCTATCTTCATTGACAAATGCACAAAAAGGAAAGAAGGTCTGCAAAGTTGCTGCAAAAATACACTCGTTTCTAGTCTTCAAAGTTATACAGTGATACTGCCATGGCAACTTTTTTTTAAAGTGAAAATTAGGCAGTAAATAACTATCTTAAACTTGATCTTCTTTCTGGCTGGCTGTTCATGGAACTTTCCTCCATTGCACCTACTGTAAGTGTGGGCCAATATCATTCTCCTGTGTTATCGCTGAGATGTTGGCTTAACTTATCCTCATCATAAGTAAGACTGATAGCATTAAGCTGTCTTTATGTACCAGTATTGAAGTATTCTTTCCCCCATCGTTCCCATTCTCTCCAGATCAACCTCAATATTGACAGGTAGATAGAGACCCACAAATTTCATGTCATTATAGTGTTCTGCCATTGCATTCAGCAGTGAGGAAAGACCCATAGAATTTTTTTTAATGGAAATGAACTAAGATGATCAGAGGCCTGGAGACTAAAACATATGAAGAACGGCTGCAGGACTTGGGTTTGGCTAGTAGTCTAAAGAAAAGAAGAAACAGGGGAGACATGATAGCAGTATTCCAGTATTTGAGGGGCTGCCACAAAGAAGAGGGGGTCACATTATTCACCAAAGCACCAGAGGGCGGGACAAGAAACAATGGTTGGAAACTGATCAAAGAGAGAAGCAACCTGGAATTAAGGAGAAACTTCCTGACAGTGAGGACAATTAACAGCTTGCCTCCAGAAATTGTGAGTGCTCCATCACTGGAGATTTTAAGACGAGGCTAGATACTCACTTGTGGTATAGGTTCTCCTGCTTGAACAGGGGGCTGGACTAGAAGACCTCCAAGGCTCCTTCCAGCTCTGTTCTGTTCTGTTCTGTTCTGTTCTCTCTTCTCTGGGGTGCTATGTGCAGAACTTGGAGCTCCAGAAGAATCTGGCCACCTTTTGTTTCAGACTTGAACTTACATTGTTGGAATGTTTTGCTGATAAAACTGAGCTTTGTTTTTCAGAGCATCATTTTTCTCTGAAAATAATATATAAATAATTGGAATCAAAGTGATTTCTCAAATATTAAATATATTTAAAGAGAAGTGGATGGTAATACAGATAATAATAATAATAATAATAATAATAATAATAATAATAATAATAATAATAATAATAATAATAATAATAATAATAATAATAATAATAATAATAATAATATATGAAAATGCACTTTATCTGGAGGTGATGAAAAGAAGAGGGATGTAAAGTAGCATACAGCAAAAACATGGGGAATAAAAATAGAAATGGAATAGGAAGTAGACAAAGAAATCAGAATCCAGGAAAATATTATTTTAAAAAATATTGGCTTAATAAAATAGTCAAATATATGGTGAATGCAATTGAGAGGGGAGGGGGTTGTTTAACCTAACACTGGAAAAAAAATCCCTAAGTGGCTGCATGATTTTCCAGCTGTGTTTTATAATTCCTCGGTTCTTAATATTCTTTGGTTTTTCTAATAACTGACTAGTGAATCAGCCAATTATGGAAGAAATTTTGAAAACCCCTTCAGAATGTTTTGGCTGGATTTTAGAAGACTAAGTGTTCTCACTTGGAGGGAGGAAGTCACCACAAGCAGCAAATGTCAGTGGACAGGAAGTATCAATGAGCACCGTGTATCCCGTATTATTTTCCTACACCAGTGATGGCGAACCTTTTAGAGACCGACTGCCCAAACTGCAACCCAAAACCCACTTATGTATCATCAGGTGCTGGGTGGGTGTGGCCCATTGGGTGGGCGTGGCTGTGGTAGTAACGGCAGACTGGGTGGGACTAAATGTTCAATCAATCAATTCCAACTTTGCATGATCTTTTTTCCCACGAGAAGTTGAAATTGATTGATTGATTGAACCTTTTTTTTTTGCACACGGTGGTGGAGTCCTAAAGCGAAAAGGTTTTATAAAACCCAGCTGAAGGCCTAGGACTGGGGCGACAGCACGCGTGCCCACAGAGAGGGCTCTGGGTGCCACCTGTGGCACGCGTGCCATAGGTTCACCACCACGGTCCTACACCCTCAAAGATGACTTGCTGTAACCAAGTGCAGCAGTAAACTATGATGCGTAGTATGCCTCAAAGCCCAGTCAACTTCTCTGCATTATCTTTTCCTTGTCAAACAACAATCTGTCTTGAATTAATGATCACTGCAGTATATCTCTGGAAGATGAATTAGAAACTTCAGTTTGTGCTGGTCACCACTCCTCCAGTTTCATAACTTTATTAGAGCAGGGGTCCCCAACCCCCAGTCCCTGGACCAGTATCAGGCTGCGGCATGCCAGCGACCAGTCCACACAAACAAGCAAAGCCCCATCTGCAGGATGCAGGCAGCACACAAAACCACGCCCCCTCTGGTGGCACAGTGGTTAGAATGCAATACTGCAGGCTACTTCTGCTGACTCTTGGCTGCCTGCAGTTTGGCAGTTCAAGTCTCACTGGCTCAAGGTTGACTCAGCCTCCCATCCTTCCAAGGTCGGTAAAATGAGGATCCAGATTGTTGGGGGAACATGCTGACTCTGTAAACCACTTAGAGAGGGCTGTAAAGCACTGTGAAGTGGTATATAAGTCTCTAAGTGCTATTGCTATTGCTATCCGAATGTAAATCACTTGACCATGGGGATGCTGCAACGGTCATAAGTGTAAAAAATGGTCATAAGTAACTTTTTTCAGTGCCATTGTAACTTCAAACGCTCACTAAATTAACTATTGTAAGTCGAGGACTACCTGTAGTCTTATTTGGTCACCTCTGATCATGTGCTAAGCCAGGTCTGCTGCATTTGGGAAGCTTCCTGCTGATTCTGCTACACAAAATCCTGAATTTATGCCCCAAAGTCTTGTATTATAGTCTACAATTGTATGTGTACTCATTGATTCTGGGATGTGTGTGTGTGTGTGTGTGTGTGTGTGTGTGTGTGTGTGTGTGTGTGTGTGTGAAATGAAGCTTCTAAACCCAATTCAAAATGATGTCTTTTATATGTGAACTCTTCTATACAATCTGCAAACTTCATTTTTTTACAGTTTCAATGAGCCAAGTTAAATGCATTAAGGATTGCTGTGCATTCCATTCTTGTGACTGCCAGCTATTGTTTAGATGACAGTTCAATCTTTCTGGGCCCATGTGGGAGGTCTAGAATCCTGAGAGCACATTATGGACATTCTCATAATGAGGGTTACTACCATGGGCATAACCAATCTTCAAATCCTTATTTACCGGAATGCAAACGGATGAGGTTTCTCCTGTGCAGATTTTCAAGGATTTTCACCATTCTCTACCTCAGGGGTCCCCAACCCCGAATCCATGGCCCAGTACTGGGCAGCGGCATGCCAACAACCCATCTGCACAAGCAAGGAATGCCCCATCCGCAGGATGCAGGCAGCACACAAAACCACGGCCCCTCCGGTCTGTGGAAAAATCTCTCTCCATGTAACTGATCCCTGGTGCCAAAAGGTTTGGGGACCTCTGCTCCAGCATTTCGTCTTTTGGTGGTGGTGGGCTTCTGGTGGGAACATCTTCAAATAAAACACTGGACAGCAACTTTCTATCATGTTCATTTTCTGAAAAATACCTCTGAAATATATGCAGGGCTCAGAAATATTATTTGAAGTAAAAACTTGGCTTGAAATTTGAACTTCTTTTTGCAGCCTGCCAATTTACCATTTAATTTTGTTGCAGTGTAAAATAAATAAAAACAAAGTCAAATAAAATCACTGGGATAGGGTACCCTGTCAGTCTCCAGAGGAGACATTTGTGAATCCATATTGAAGATGCAGGGTTTGGACTGCAAAGTAAACAAAACAAAAAAAAAAGATTTTTCACAGGATTTTTCTCCTAATTGTGGAAATTTTTCCCAAAATAGGAATGGAGAAAGGAATATTTTTTAAAATGTGGGAATGATAAGCTAAAATATTTTGACAAATAATCTCTCTGATGGAGTGCAGCTCATAAAATAGATCAAAGTTGTCATTTCATGGATCATTGATGTCCACCTAGTCTGAAGCTTCAGGAGCAAAGAGTGCTATATCGTTTTACAGATTAGGAGGACTATTTTTAGGAAAAAGCATTGACATTACAGCCAGCTAATAGTCTTAGTCACATTTCCAAAAGTTGTAAATTCAAGAATCACATTTAATAGCTTCCTTTAGATCTGCTAAACTGCAATCGCTGACTTCCTGTTCTCCGTGTTGATATTTGTCTTGCCTCTGGAATTAGATAAGCAGCTTCCTAATATATTGCCTATTTGATAGTGAAGAAAGATGTGAACCTTGAAGATGGGTTATTGCAAAGAGGCCCATAGAACAGGAAATATGAACAACCTGGGCTGTATCTTCCCCTTCCAAATGGGAAGATTCAAATATGCTGCTGATTTTGCCTTTGGGACTTATGTGCCATTAGGTTTCAATGGTAAGTGCAAGTGGAAAGTGCAGGTGGAAAAGGGAAGGTAATGCGGAGATAGGCAAAAGAATGCAACCATCTTCTATATAGCCATTTACCGTGTGCACGTTGTAAAGCTGATATACGACGTCTGCTCTGGGGCTTGCCAGATTCAGGGGGATATGCAGCTGTTATATGGTAAATACCTATCAATACACTTGAGAGAGGAAGGAAAAGAAACTATGAAAGAGAGAAATTATCATAAATGGTGAAGAATTAAAAATATGGTTGCAGTGGTTATTCTCACTTTCCTGAATATTAAATGCAAAAGAACTGTTCTGAACCAAGTATTTATTTATTTATTTATTTTATTACATTTATATACCGCCCTTTCCCGAAGGACTCAGGGCGGTTTACAGGGTGATTAAAAAACCAAGATACAAAAGTTAAAAACAAATTTAAAAAAAAATATATTTGTCCCTGCATAAATAAAACCCCAGTTAAAATTAAGATTAATTCTCAGCCTGGGCCAGAGAGCTCGAAGAGCCAGGTCTTCAGGTCCCGGCGGAATGAACGGAGGTCGGGGGCAGTCCTCAGCTCCACTGGCAGCTGGTTCCAAAGGGCAGGCGCCCCCACTGAGAAGGCCCTATCCCTGGGTGTCGTCCACCAGCAATCTCTTACCGGTGGCACCCTGTGGGAGCGCACTGGACGAAGGGAACTTGATGCCGGCAGCAGGTGTTCCCTCAGATATCCTGGACCCAAGCCATGTAGGGCTTTATAGGTCATCACCAGCACCTTGAATCTCACCCAGAGGGCAACCGGAAGCCAATGCAGCTCGCGGAGTAGAGGTGTTACATGGGAGTATCGGGAAACCCCCATCACAACTCGCGCGGCCGCATTCTGCACCAGCTGAAGCCTCTGAGTGGTCCTCAAGGGCAGCCCCATGTAGAGAGCGTTGCAGTAGTCTAAACGGGAGGTCACGAGCGCATGAGTGACTGTGTGTAGGGCATCTCGGTCCAGATAGGGTCGCAACTGGCGCACCAGGCGAACCTGGGCAAAAGCCCCCCTGGTCACGGCTCCTATATGGTCTTCAAAATTGAGTCATGAATCCAGGAGGACACCCAAGTTGCGAGCCCTATCAACGGGGGGTAACACCTCACCCCCCATCATTAGAGATGGAATAGTCTGGTTGACCCGAGATGCCGATATGCACAGCCACTCAGTCTTGGCGGGATTGAGACGAAGCCTGTTTCTTCCCATCCAGACCTGGACCGCCTCCAGGCAACAGGACATCACGGCGAGGGCATCGCTGGGTTGGTTCGGGGTGGAAAGAAAAAGTTGGGTATCATCAGCGTACTGATGATACCCCACCCCGAAACCACGAATGATCTCACCCAGCGGCTTCATATAGATGTTGAACAGGAGGGGCGAGAGAACCGACCCCTGAGGAACTCCACAAATGAGAGGCCTCAGGGCGGATCTCTGCCCTCCCGTCAACACCGACTGCGAACGGCCCAGGAGATAGGAGGAAAACCACCGTAAAATGGTGCCTCCCACTCCCAACCCCCTGAGACGCCGCAGTAGGATACCATGGTCGATGGTATCAAAAGCCGCTGAGAGATCTAATAGGACCAGGACAGAGGAGCAACCCCTGTCCCGAGCCCTCCAGAGATCATTCACCAGCGCGACCAATGCCGTCTCCATGCTGTATCCGGGCCTGAAACCCGATTGGTACGGGTCCAGATAATCAGTTTCCTCCAGGAACAGAGGAAGCTGATGCGCCACCACGCTCTCAACAACCTTCACCAAAAAGCGAAGGTTGGAAACTGGATGATAGTTATTTAAAACAGCCGGGTCCAGGGTAGGCTTCTTGAGGAGGGGTCTCACCACCGCCTCCTTCAAGGCGGCAGGGAAGACACCCTCCTTCAAAGAAGCAGTTATTACTGCGTGGAACCAGCCTCGTGTCTCCTCCCGGGCCGCATAAGCTAGCCAGGAGGGGCACGGATCCAACAAACAGGTGGTGGTGCTCAGCCTCCCCATGATCCTGTCCACATCATCAGGGGAAACAGGATCGAACTCAGTCCAGATAACATGCTCAAGTATGAATAGAATCACTCCATTAAAGGTGCTACTTAATAGTCTTCTGACTTCAAATATGAAGAAATTCACTCAGAATTCAGTTGAAAGCTTATCCTTTGAAACCCAAGTAATATTTAATGCTAAAAATCAAATCATTGTCACTGAATGGAAGCTTGTGGGTCTGGCTTCCTGAAACTGCCAGGATTGTCCTTAAATTTTCAGGACTGCTATACCCCAGTCTAGGCAAGGATCACTATACCAAAGTTTCACTTAGGGGGTATCATGAGCACTATTACGACTCTTGTTAGAAGCTGAATAGGGACAGGATTGTACCTCCAGAACTAATATGGTAAAATCGGCAGTATATTGAAATAGGTTTTATTTGAAAAGCAACCGTAATACTTTGTTTCTTGGATACTTGACCCCCACAATGGATCACTCCAGTATCGCTAGGACAGATAATTTTTTTTGACAGTGAGCTCTCGTGTCCTTTCTTCAAACAGTAGATCATATGTCAACACTGATGTCAAAGTAAACAGAATAAATGTGTGAAATCAGTTGTAAAAAATTGTCGAACAGCAAACAACAGGATTTGTTCATTTGATTTTTTTTTTCAAATTGAGTAAGTAAACTGTCAGCAATGATGCAGTCTCGTAAGTGCTTAGTGGAGCTGAACACTATATATGAGGCTGTGTAAGAAGACTAGAAGGCAATTGTTTTAGGATTCTCCAGGGTTCCAGAAATTGCCCAAAGAAGTGAAACCGCCCTGCTTTTCCTGCTTCTTCACAGCCCTTCCAAGTATCCAAAGGTAAGAGGTAGATGGAGCTCACGGGAGTATCGTTTTTTTGGTGAACAAAGAGTCATTTTTAGGGCCTTTGCAGGCATCAACAGGTTGCTTTTGAATATTTGCACATCTGTGTTTTCAGAGACAGAATTAGGGAGCAGTTTCTTGATCATAAGCAATGATTGAGCAATGGATTGCAAAATTGTTTAAAAGTTCACTTCACTTTTAAGAGAACAGAAAAGAGTTCACATTGGAGAGGTTGTTGACATATTGGGAAGACTAGTGTATCAAACGGAATACAAAGAAAGATAAGTTAACTATAACTGGTTTTTTTAAAAAAAACACCATTGTTTTACTTGTCAAAACGTATTTGTTTTATTTGAAAATAATAAATGTGGGCTCCTGTATGAAACTTTCCTAATTTTTTAAAAATTACTATTTAATTTCTTTAGAAAAAAAAATAATGTTTTTATAAGCCCGCAGTATTTTAGCCAAAGTTAAATATTGTCCGATGGCATTAGCTTCCAGGAAGAGTTATATATGCAATGAGAGTCCAATTTTTTTATTTATTTCCAAACTACAGTCCAAATTATGGTAAGCATGCAAACTGTCACTCAGACTAGAAATGAAAAAGGATGTTTCCTGCCACTATTATTATTATTATTATTATTATTATTATTATTATTATTATTATTATTATTCATTTTTAAAAAACCTTGTGAACCGCCCTGAGTCCTACGGGAGAACGGCGGTATATAAGTTTAATAAAATAAATAAAATAAATAAATAAATTATTATTATGATAACAGAAGGAGATCCGTCCAAATACTGATCAACACAGTGATGCTTAGATTACGTAGGGATGGCTGAAAAGTACTTTGCTACTTTTTGTTTCTGCATTACTTGTTCTCCAGCTCCCAGCAAAGAAAGCAATTACTTTACTTCAGTTTCACCTACAGAGTGCTTTAAATCAAGGTGATGGTGTGTATACAATTTGCTAGCAAATTGAGAGAATTATTCTTGTTTTGATTTCCCTTTCCAGAATAATAATTTCTCTTGAAAGCCATTTGACCTGAGTTTATTTCAGAAAAGAATTCATACGACTATTGTACTTACCAATAAAAATATTGGTAAGGTGTATAGTAGCGCTACTGGAAACCATGATCTATTAATGGATGTTGAATTATATCAAACATCACTTTTGCTGTGTGTTAGCTATTTCATTTTCAAATTCCAGTTTCAGCTGACTACATATCTGTAAGTGTAGAGGCTGTCATTTGGAAAAAGATGTTTAAAAGCAAATTCTGTTGAAATCACTAGGAATGGGAAAGAATGTATTTCGATTGAAAGTGTTAATGTACTTAGAATCAAAGACTCTTGCTCAGATACTATAAGAGGCTTGGCTGACTTTGCTGTTGTAAACTACCACAGCCAATTTTCCAAAAATTATTGAAACAAGATACAATTATATGTGACATATATATATACATATATGATATACACATACATATATATAGTATATAGACATGCATGCACGCGTGCGCGCGCACACACACGCACATACATAAATATATTATGTACAGATAGTCCTTGGCTTACAACAGTTCGTTAACCATTCAAAGTTACAACGGCACTGAAAAAAGAGACTTATGACCGTTTTTCACACTTACGACCTTTGCAGCATCCCCATGGTCATGTGATCAAAATTCAGATGCTTGGCAACTGATTCATACTTATGACCATTGATGTGTCCCAAGGTCATGTGATCTCCTTTTGCAACCTTCTGACAAGCAAAGTCAGTGGGGAAGCCAGATTCACTTAACAACAATGCTACAAGCATATCAACTGCAGTGATTCACTGCAAGAACTGTGGCAAGAAAGCCTGTAAAATGGGGCAAAAATCACTTAACAAATGTCTCACTTAAAAACAGAAATGTTGAGCTCAATTGTGGATGTAAGTCAAGGACTACTTGTATATGCATACGTATGTAAATGTGTACACACATACATAGACACATAAAAATACACACATCAGGGATAGGCAAATTGTTGCTGTTCAGATGCAATTACAACAGTCTTTTACCCTCAGCCTTAGGAGCTGCAACTGAGATGTCCAATATCTGGGTGACATTAGATTGTCTGCTGCTGCCGCCGTACGAAATGCAGTCCATATTTTCTAGACAAGTAAATCACTTTGGAGATCTTGAGTCTTATTTGGAAACACATACGTTTCAGATTTGAGCTGCTAATCACAATAAAAAAGAATCCAAATAAATAATTATTGCAATCCTGTTTCCAAGCAAAAACAGCATGGGCCCTTTAAAATAAGAGGTGGAACAAATTCTTATAGTATTTTTAATTTGCAATTTAGATGTAAGATAGACATATCTGTCTTTTTAAGAAATCTATCAAGTAAAACAGAACTATGTAACTCATTTCCTAGTTTAAAAAAATGAGACATTTCAACATTTTTTCTCCGTGAAGAATTAAACAAAGGTGTGCTCCCAATTAAAAAAAAACAATCTGAAGAATATATTAATAGTAATTATGAATATAATTACAATCTGAAATTCCAAACATTGATCTTACCAACAATAAGTACAAAAAAAAACCCAACAAGGTAAATCCGATTTGAGGGGTAAGAGCTAAGCCAATCTCCTCACTGCACACACAATACCTTGAATAACAATTGTTGGAAATTCATAAGCTCTATTCACAGCAAGCTTTTTGAAGAACCAGAAAACATAACTGTAATCAGTACAAATATCAGGTCATTTTTTTTAGTTTCCCAGCTATTGTAAATGTGTATAGAAGTGTAGGGACAGCTTTAGAGCCAATGCAACTTTTTTTTAAATTCCATTTATATCCCGCCCTTCTCCGAAGACTCAGGGTGGCTTACAAGTAGCCTTCATTCTATGTATATGCCTGCTTATTAGGGCTTTCACACACACCCCAAGCGGCATTATTACAAAGTCAGCTTGATTGCCCCCAACAATCTGGGTCCTCATTTTACCTACCTCGGAAGGATGGAAGGCTGAGTCAACCTTGAGCCTGGTGGGACTCGAACCTGCACTAATTGCAGGCAGCTGGTGTTACTTAAGGAGGCATTAGCCCACTGCTCCACCAAGGCTCTTGTAATGGTTCATCTGAAATGTCCTATCTTTGCCGATGAACAGCAGTTGTCTGGTGGTGCTTGGGCAGCCTTGTCTAATTTGGATACCTGCTAAATGTATGAACTTCAACTCCCAGAATCCCCCGGCCAGCATAACCATTGGTGAAAATTCTTAGAACTGAAGTCCATATCTGGAGAGCATCTGAGCCGTGGGAGGCAATTTTGAGATAGTCATAAAATCAGTCAAGGCATTGTGATTTAACTCATTACTTAGGCTATTCTTTGATTTAATAAGATTTCTGAGATAGAGCCACAGAAAAAGCTGTGGATAAAAGCATTTTGAAAACCAATGTATGTTCTTCTGGGGAATCATAGTCTCAGTAGGTGTTATGTTGCATCTCCAGGGTCCTGTACAAGTGCCACTCTAATTTTCTAAAAAGGTTATGTTTTCTAACATTCCGGAACCAATAGATTAACTCCCACCTTGTCTTTACCAGTACAACTAAAATATTTCAGGTAGCTCTTTGTATTGTATATATCTGGTTTCTTTTCTCTTTATTTTTTTAAACAAAGATGATATGATGAAATTACTTAGGCTAGTCAAGCCACTCCTGTTTTTACTATGTTACCTGAGGATGACTGAAGATGTTATATTTCTTGTGTTTTAAATGTAAGGAAACAATCTGGCATATTTTTATTTATTGTATTTAGAGACCAACCATCTCCATCATAGAATGACTCTGGTATATATGTTTCCAGTTCCACTTATATCATTTTCTTTCATGATGGCAGGGATATTGTAGGAGTCAGGGACAACTCACTACTTCCGCTATTAGCAATCTCCAGAAAATTCCAAACTCCTGCATGAAATGTTGATACAATTGTAGAATACAGATGTGGATCTTGAGAACTGAGTTTCAATATATTTTCCTATGCCACTTGTTCTGGTTCAGTATGTCCAATTCCTGCATATATTTATGAAGATTATGTTATGTGGAGCTGCTGTGATATATAGGAAAGATTCTAGATAGTTTGGGAGAAGGGAAGGAGTGGGGGAGGGAAGGAGAGAGAGAAGAAAGAAAGAAAGAAAGAAAGAAAGAAAGAAAGAAAGAAAGAAAGAAAGAAAGAAAGAAAGAAAGAAAGAAAGAAAGAAAGAAAGAAAGAAAGAAAGAAAGAGAAAGGAAGGAAGGAAGGAAGGAAGGAAGGAAGGAAGGAAGGAAGGAAGGAAGGAAGGAAGGAAGGAAAGAAGGAAAGAAAGAAAGAAAGAAAGAAAGAAAGAAAGAAAGAAAGAAAGAAAGAAAGAAAGAAAGAAAGAAAATGCCATTTTATACAGAAGCACTGGGAGGCAGCATTGCACCACTAAAGGACACCAGCAAATAAAACCAGAACTGAGCATTATAACTGAAGGTGAGAAGAAAGAAAATGCAAACATAGACAGTAGTTTGTGCAATGCATAATTTAGAAGTTAGTATATGAAATAAACAAGGAAAAAGTCACAGCTAAGGTCCACTGAAATAAAAAAAAACATAAATCAAACATGAGTGATGTACTCCAGTTTCATTTCTTTTAATCTGACTTTGATTCAATCACCTCTTGTTAAGTTCTGCTCCTTGTTGGCGGTGATCCATAGAAAGCTAGATATAATATCTGACTTTCAACAGGATATGAAAGATTTGTTTAGAATTTTACGGCTTGGTGGCAGAAGAAATGGAAATCAACTAAATTTGTATTCTCTCTCTTTTCTCCACAGTTTTCCAATAGGTAAGAAGTTTTACTTCACACCAGGGCAGGCTAGTGCTGAATTCCTAAATGCAGGAAAACTTATCTGGTTGATTTTGGTGGTTTTGCAAGGGTAATGCACTGCATCCATTGCGGGTGGATTTTTTTTTTCTTGACATAATTATATCTGAAACCCACTGTCAAGTTAGTTACTTAACCTAGTTGGGGTTTCCCCTTCTTTTTTCTTAATTGTTAGCTATGTTGGTTGATAAAGAGTCCTTGGAAATTCAAAACAAACATGTTGCCTTAAGGTAGCATTTTAAAAACATTGGATAGGAGCACTTTACCTTGTGCTGGTAAGTGCCTAGACGGTAGAACCTAGCATGGAGATAGGTCATGTGGTTGTGATTGTTGTCATCAAGCCTTAGCCAGTAGAAAGTACCAAGTCCCCATCATCTTAAAAGGATTAAAAGGATTTGTAGCAAAGGAGAGAAAGGAAAATTGTTCAGAGAGCTGGTTATCTGAGTATACAATATTGAGCTTGAAGAGATCTATCACAAGATTGCTTCCCATACAGTATGATTGGCTTCATTGTATTAATGTGTTGCTTGAATCAACCTTAAATGGCTTGAAGTCAGAATGCAAAGTGCACCTTTCTATACAAAAACCCCTCCATTTTACGATTCTTTAATCCCTTAATTCAGGGAAGATCCAGGACAATTGGATGGAGCTGAACATTTACTGGCCGGATGCCCTTCCTGACACCACACAGAGCTCACAGCAGATATTTTTTTTCTTTGCACCCTAGGAGAGAAATATCTCCCGCTACCTAGGATTGAACCCTCAACCTTCCAAGTGGGAGCGAGTGTCTTCACCACTAGACCACCACACCACTCTCACCTTTACATACAGATGGGGTTGAAATATGTTGGATTGACTCTGTTTTCTCCCTCCTTGTGCACAGGTAGCAGAAATGAAACGACTTTGTTACTTCGTTGCTGGATTCCTTTTAATGATTGCTCAGAGCAGCTGGCAAAGCCCCCTTCAAGCGACAGAAGAGAAAGCCAGGTAAATGTCATACTTTTTAATGCAATAGAAACCCATATGTGAACAATGGATTGTTCTTGTATTGGAGGGCAGACAAGAAATGGAAATTCTTTTAAAACACTAATGCTTTTTTCCTCCCCTCCCCCCCACCCTACCTTTGAAAACTGGATAAGTCAACAACATGTCAAGTTATTAATGCTTTCCGTAGTTCTTTTTGTTGTCTAAACAGCATCTATTTCTCCTGTTACTCAGTAGTAATTAGGCGGCTAATGACCCTTTCTAATAGCAGTTATTTTTAGAATGCATCTATATCTTCGAAGGAGGTCGGTACACCGTGCAGCACCTTTCAAATGTGCAATCTTCAGTGCAATTAATTTGTTACAAACCACACTTATAGATCATTCAAAGCTTCCCAGGCTGAACCATTAGATGACCCTAGACAGCTGAATGAAGTGAAACGTCACTCACAAGGTACATTCACCAGCGATTACAGCAAGTACTTGGACACCAGACGGGCTCAAGATTTTGTACAGTGGCTAATGAACACTAAAAGAAGCGGGTAAGCAAAATGAATGCCCAACCTCAACCCCTTACAAACTACTTCACTGGGAAATAAATTCACACAAAATACTTGATCACATATAAACTCAAAGAAAGGCACGATGAAACATATGAACAGATATTCTAGCTTATTAAGTTTGTGCATGAGCTTCACAGAACTTAAGCAAGACTTAAGAGCTTTGCTGTTCATCCATCCATCCATCTATCCATTCATCTGTTCATCCAAAGTCTTCCATCAAGCCCTCCATCCATTCATCTATCCATTCATTCTAACTTTGCAACCTATCCTTCTGGGGTCAGGTCAAATAGAGACATTTTTCATATATTGGAGTCATCCCAGGAACTGTTTCTTCATATGAACGCTTTCTCATTCTTTAGCCTAAGATATGAATATTGGGTACATTTCAATGTGAAAAACAGATATTAATTAATGGAGGATTATGAGCATTTACTAAACTGAATGGGGATGATACAATAGTAGCTACTGTCCATTTGTGCAACTTCCATATAAAAGAAAAGGACACAAGAAAATACCCCAATGGACATATTCTCTGTTCATTAGCCCTGGGAAAGTTATTCCCATTTTGGTGGGGCATAGTGGACAATTTTACAGAGACTGTAAAATTTGAAAAAGTCCATAAAGGGTGGAATTCAAGGCTACACAAGTACAGATAGTCCTCAACTTACAACCACAATTGAGCCCAAAATGTCCGTTCCTAAGTGAATGGTTATAAGTTGAGCACTACGGGTGTCAAACTTGCCGCATCATGTGATGTGTTGTGGCGTATTGTGACTTTTTTTGCATTGCCGGAGCTGGGGTGGGCGCGGCCTCCGCATGATGCAACCGGCCCGCAGGCCAGCAGTTTGACACCCCTGCTCTATAGGCATCAAAAGACCCATGTGATTCATGGGTACAAATCATGTGATGTTAGCACAACCTTCCCAACTTCCGGCTCCCCAGTTGTGTTCAACTTTATTCCCCATAGAGCTCTATTAGCACTATTCAGAGTGGAGTGTTACAGAATCCGAAGTCCAAATCTTCTAGCAGCTTAGGAAAGACTGTATCTCTTTGAAGGAGGCCTATACTGTAGAATCGGACACAAGCATCACTGTTTCTTAATGTAAACATTTCACTGCTGGCACGTGAAGAATTTACTCTTTAGATTTATATATCTCAGCAGCTCAAATTATTCAGCCTCTCTTTTAAATATAGTGTCCATTGTTCCACTGATTATCAGAGGATAAAGTTCATTTCAAGGTAATCACATTTCAAGTATTTTAGAGATTAATTTAAAGCCATGAACTCCCACTCAGTTTAGTTGTGCTACAGTCTGAAGCAAAATGTAACTGTAATCCCATAAATATAATTTTGTAATCAGTATATCCTAAATATTACCTGCAAAATATATACATGTTTTCATATAAAGCCATGCATATAAAAATCATACCTTCTACACATTTTATCTCCAAGTAACAATTACTATACCAGAAGACACTGCATTCGGAGTTACGTATATAAACATACGCCCACACATTCAACTGCAAATTAAAAAGCACAATAACCTTCTTGGTTCAAAGGCTTAACTATTCTGCTGTGTTCTTCTCCCATAAAGCCAAGCAGATTTTAAGGAGATCCTTTAACTCAGACTCTGTCAGACTTCATGCCAGACTTAAATCTTTCCAAGTCCCAAACTCCATATTGAGAGGATTTGGCTTGGCAGAAACCTTATTCTAGTGGCATGACTAGTTTCTTTACTGTAGGCAAAAATGAAGCTATAGATCCAGAGTAGAGGGGTGAACTTGCTTTGCATGTACATGTATGCCTGCTTCAGTATATGCATTTGCGCCTATCTATAGTTCAGTCCTCCTGGGTTAAAATCCTCAGCTTTTCCTCCCATTTTTTCAAGTCAGTGGATATTGTTCTCTTTACTGCTATCAAGAGATACTGGGCTGTATTGATTTAACAATTCTTGTAACAATTCTTGGGGACTTCTGGGTCACCTTTACACCTAGAGTAGACTGTTTATAAAAGTAGAAGATTTATATAGTATTGCCACCAGTGCTTTTTTTGTAAAAGAAAAAGGTGCCGGAACTCACACATGTCATACAAACCGCCTTGCCTACCCTACAAGGTTCCATCCAAAAAAGGTGCCGGAACTCCGTTCTGAGCGTTCTATGAGAAAAAAAGCCCTGATTGCCACTATGAATAGCATTCTTTGATACAATTAACCAAGTTGATGGCTGTGATTTTTATCGAACTCTAGTAAAAGAAAAGAAAAAAAACCTGCAGAAGAATTTCTTTGATCTCTCCTAAGTTTTATAGTATTACTTCCATGGGGTGTTCTGCAATTGAAATATTGAAGATTGGTAGAGTCCATTTTCTTTCTTTCTTTTTTAAAATATATTTTATTGGTTTTTTTACAATAACAGTCTTTAGTGCTTAGTAAACAGCGTGTTGTCTGGGTTCATATATTTAAAAAAACACTCAGTAGAGATTAATTCCTATAATTCTATAATCAATATATTAATTAATAATATATTTTTTGATCTTCTCTTCTTCCAATAGTATTCTCCTTTGTCAATGTTAAACAAATATAATTCTCAATATTTTCAATACATATAAGGTGGGATATAAACATTTTTTGTGTGTTTGTACAATTATTATTATTATTATTATTATTATTATTATTATTATTATTATTATTATTATTATTATTATTAATTTAATTTCTATACCGCCCTTCTCCCGAAGGACTCAGGGCGGTGAACAGGGCAATACATAAAAACAAGATACAAAAATTAAAAATTATTAAAAAGTAATTAAACAGTGCCCATAATAAATTAATACAGATTAACAGTTAAAATCCATTTATAAAATCCAACCCCATCCCATCAGGCCAGGCCAGCTTGTTCAAAGAGATGGGTTTTAAGATCGCGCCGGAAGGAGCGGAGATCGGGCGCCATCCGGAGCTCGACCGGAAGATGGTTCCAAAGATCCGGTGCACCCACAGAGAACGCCCTCCCCCTGGGGGCCACCAGTCGGCATTCTTTGACCGGTGGCACCCTGAGGAGACCCTCTCTGTGGGAGCGTACTGGGCGGAGGGAAGTTGACGCCGGCCACAGGTGCTCACCAAGGTATTCCGGACCCATGCCATGTAGGGCTTTGTAGGTCATTACTTACACCTTGAATCTCACCCGGAAGACAACTGGTAGCCAATGCAGCTCGCGGAGCAGAGGTGTGACATGGGAGTGTCGGGAAACTCCCAACACAACTCTCGCGGCTGCATTCTGTACCAGTTGGAGCCTCCGAGTGGTCTTCAAGGGTAGCCCCATGTAGAGAGCGTTGAAGTAGTCAAGACGAGAGGTCACGAGCGCATGAGTGACCGTACGTAGGGCATCCCGGTCTAGATAGGGCCACAACTGGTGCACCAGGCGCACCTGGGCGAAGGCCCCCCTAGTCACAGCTACTATATGGTCTTCTAGGGAAAGCTGTGAATCTAGGAGGACTCCCAAGTTGCGAGCCCTATCTACGGGGGGTAATAACACCCCCCATAAAGAGGGGTGGAATATCCTGAATGTGCCGAGATGCAGGTACGCACAGCCACTCAGTATTGTCAGGGTTGAGTCGAAGCCTGTTCCTCCCCATCCAGACCCGAACCGCCTCCAGGCAACGGGACATCACGTCGAGGGCATCACTGGGGTGGTTTGGGGTCGAAATGAAAAGCTGGGTATCATTAGCATACTGATGATACCCAACTCCAAAACCACGAATGATCTCACCCAGCGGTTTCATGTAGATGTTGAACAGGAGAGGCGAGAGGACCGACCCCTGAGGGACTCCACAAACGAGAGGCCTCGCGGTCGACCTCTGCCCCCCTGCCAACACCGACTGCGAGCATCCCAGGAGATAGGAGGAGAACCACTGAAGGACCGTGCCTCCCACTCCCAATCCCCTGAGGCGCCGCAGCAGGATACCATGGTCGATGGTATCAAAAGCCGCTGAGAGGTCTAATAGGACTAGGACAGAGGAATATCCCCTGTCCCGAGCCCTCCAGAGATCATTCACCAGCGCGACCAATGCCGTCTCCGTGCTGTACCCAGGCCTGAAGCCCGATTGGTACGGGTCTAGATAATCCGCTTCATCCAGAACTAGAGGGAGCTGATGCGCCACCACACTCTCAACAACCTTCGCAAGAAAGCGAAGGTTGGAGACCAGACGAAAGTTATTCAACACAGCTGGGTCCAAGGCAGGCTTCTTGAGGAGAGGTCTCAAATAACAATAACATCCATATATAACATCTTTTTTGGCTGGCTTATGTTTCAATTGTATTTGTAAAAGTCATCTTATTAAGTCACTATGTGTCCTGTTTTCAAAATTCTTATTTAAGCTTAATTTCCCCTCAGTATTCAAACTATTCTTATCAGTCATAATTTTCTCAAAATTGATTACCTTTAAATATCCAAGCTTTTCATTCACATGTCATCCCATTATTTTTATATTTCATGTATTATAAAAAATACTATACTACTTATATATCTTATCCCTCTTACTGTACATCCAAAATTTATCTATTCTTTTAACCATATTCAAACAAGTGTTTAATCATATAGTACTCCATCTGGTAGGTCGAATCAAAGCCCTAGCCTTCTTCTTTTGCTTTTCCAAATCAGTATGTTCCACTTGCCAGAGGATTCCTGTATTTTTGTAAGTGTTGTTGGGAGTAAGAGAAATAAGTTGAGTAGGATGTACACTTTTTGTCTCCCAGATTCTAATGATTCTCCTGGCAGCTCTATAATCCATTTTGTTAGTTCTTCTTTCTTATCCTCGAATTTGTTTTGAAGTCCTGAAAGATAAAATATCTTTTACATTTTCATTGTTGTGGCAAAATCTTGTAGATTTTCTTCTGTTTGTGTTAAGTTGTAGTTCTCTTCATTTGTAGCTTCCTTATTTAAGTCACTTTCTTCTGGTTTGAATTCTATTGTCTGATTTGTTTGTACATTCTTTATCATCATTTTCTGAGAGTTTTTTAATTGTATGTTTAGGTTGAGAATATGCTCGTTTATGTTATCAGAGTTGTTTTTAATCTCATCATGGTTTAAAACCATTGTCATTTGAATCTGTCACAGCATTGCATACATTTTCTCCTGGAAAGTATTTGCCTTGTCTTGGAGTATTGCTCCTGCAGATCTCTGATGTTCCAGGCTAGGGTCTTCAGAAGAGAATATTAGGTGTGGCTTCCTGTCACTTTTAGGAAGGTATACAACATCCATTTTGTCTCCCCCCTCCAGACAGTCTTTCACTGATACCATAGTCTCTGTGATTAGCCTTATCAAACCTGCCAATCTTAAAATCCAAACAACCAAATCTTATATGGTTCTTATCTTTATACATGGCTTTTGTAGTCCAATGCATTTCCAATTGTCAAGGCATCATTGAAAGTAGTGTTTTATAACAGTTCTTCTGCTCAGGTGTCTTAGAATTATCAACAAGCAAAATTTCAGTCCAGAATGTTTTAGCCAACTAAAAGCTTTTCAGTAAATTCTCCCCTAGAAGATTAGCCAGGAGTCAAGGTTTTTCTTTCTCTGCAAACAATTCTTGGGCTTAGAAAACACAGCTCAGTGAGTATTTATAGTCCCAGAAGGTCAACAGTTTTTAAAACAAATGTTGTTCTCACTCTGTAGTATATGGCCCCTGTGTTTTCTTTCCTCTGTTCCCAGCTTCCTTATTTAAGTCACTTTCTTCTGGTTTGAATTCTATTGTCTGATTTGTTTGTACATTCTTTATCATCATTTTCTGAGAGTTTTTTAATTGTATGTTTAGGTTGAGAATATGCTCGTTTATGTTATCAGAGTTGTTTTTAATCTCATCATGGTTTAAAACCATTGTCATTTGAATCTGTCACAGCATTGCATACATTTTCTCCTGGAAAGTATTTGCCTTGTCTTGGAGTATTGCTCCTGCAGATCTCTGATGTTCCAGGCTAGGGTCTTCAGAAGAGAATATTAGGTGTGGCTTCCTGTCACTTTTAGGAAGGTATACAACATCCATTTTGTCTCCCCCCTCCAGACAGTCTTTCACTGATACCATAGTCTCTGTGATTAGCCTTATCAAACCTGCCAATCTTAAAATCCAAACAACCAAATCTTATATGGTTCTTATCTTTATACATGGCTTTTGTAGTCCAATGCATTTCCAATTGTCAAGGCATCATTGAAAGTAGTGTTTTATAACAGTTCTTCTGCTCAGGTGTCTTAGAATTATCAACAAGCAAAATTTCAGTCCAGAATGTTTTAGCCAACTAAAAGCTTTTCAGTAAATTCTCCCCTAGAAGATTAGCCAGGAGTCAAGGTTTTTCTTTCTCTGCAAACAATTCTTGGGCTTAGAAAACACAGCTCAGTGAGTATTTATAGTCCCAGAAGGTCAACAGTTTTTAAAACAAATGTTGTTCTCACTCTGTAGTATATGGCCCCTGTGTTTTCTTTCCTCTGTTCCCAGCTTCCTTATTTAAGTCACTTTCTTCTGGTTTGAATTCTATTGTCTGATTTGTTTGTACATTCTTTATCATCATTTTCTGAGAGTTTTTTAATTGTATGTTTAGGTTGAGAATATGCTCGTTTATGTTATCAGAGTTGTTTTTAATCTCATCATGGTTTAAAACCATTGTCATTTGAATCTGTCACAGCATTGCATACATTTTCTCCTGGAAAGTATTTGCCTTGTCTTGGAGTATTGCTCCTGCAGATCTCTGATGTTCCAGGCTAGGGTCTTCAGAAGAGAATATTAGGTGTGGCTTCCTGTCACTTTTAGGAAGGTATACAACATCCATTTTGTCTCCCCCCTCCAGACAGTCTTTCACTGATACCATAGTCTCTGTGATTAGCCTTATCAAACCTGCCAATCTTAAAATCCAAACAACCAAATCTTATATGGTTCTTATCTTTATACATGGCTTTTGTAGTCCAATGCATTTCCAATTGTCAAGGCATCATTGAAAGTAGTGTTTTATAACAGTTCTTCTGCTCAGGTGTCTTAGAATTATCAACAAGCAAAATTTCAGTCCAGAATGTTTTAGCCAACTAAAAGCTTTTCAGTAAATTCTCCCCTAGAAGATTAGCCAGGAGTCAAGGTTTTTCTTTCTCTGCAAACAATTCTTGGGCTTAGAAAACACAGCTCAGTGAGTATTTATAGTCCCAGAAGGTCAACAGTTTTTAAAACAAATGTTGTTCTCACTCTGTAGTATATGGCCCCTGTGTTTTCTTTCCTCTGTTCCCAGCTATTCTTTATTTAGCTGAAAATCACTGGGATTCAAAGGAACAAGTTTTTTCTATTTCTGGGCATCTTGCTAATTTCTTAGTGAATGCAGCTATAGTTATGCTCTGATCTTTCACTAGGTGTCAGTGTCTATTCATTTTCCAACTTTTAAGACAAATAATTATTTCCTTTTAGTTTCGTCAATACTCTTTCAGATGTGAAATCTTAACAGTTTTCATAATATTTAGATTTATCCAGACTGTAGTATTATTAACTTCATTTCAACATATTTCAGTCCCCCATAAACATTAATTCACTGCTTCCGTCTACAGAAAGGTGCAGATATAGTACCCTCCCTTCTCACTTTCAGAGGATTTTTTGCTTCTTGGGGATCTTTTCCAGGAAATCAATTACAAAATAGGAGAGAGAAGATCGATATTCTCACCCAGTTCCAAGCATGCTGTTCACCATTGTTCTTGTTAGTGCTTTTGAACTTCAGCTGCCTGTAGCTTGGGCTAGTCAGCGAGGTGTGACTAGCCTTTCTCCTGATGAGTTGGAGGGCTTCCCCTGGATTGAGTGGATTGACTGCCATCGTTCCACAATCAGCAGGGGGCCCCTCCTTTTTCGTTGTCTATCCGGGGCGATTTTAGACCCATTTAGGGTCCACTGGTAGGACGAAACCAGCCATGGGGTGCAGATCCCCGCAATCCCTCGACCATGTCACTACGATGCAAGACCAGAAGTCTGGAGTCCATTTTTTTACATCATGTACCTAGGTTTAGTTGCCATGACTTAAAAACAACCTTTTTTGTCATTTTTCTGTATTAGAGAATTGGACTTCATCTTCTTGATAATTCAATCAGTCTTTTTTTTCCCCAGTTTCCTCGGTGCTACTGTGACATTCTGGAATTATAGCAACCCAAACTACTCCACAATAGATTTTTTTTATGAAAGCAATATAACATTGGCATTTTATTTTTCAGCCCATTTCCTAATGATCTCTAACACAAAATTCACATTTTTCACAGCTTTTTCACAGCTTGCTTAGACATAATTTAGCCTGTACAGTCTCTTCTATAATGGCTTTTCTTAGAGCATGAAAATTTGCCAAGTGTGCCGTGTGGGTGTATTCTGTTTAGGGAAGAACTGGTGAGTGTGAATATAAAATTCAAACACCTTTTCCCAGCTCGGCAATATCCTTTTCGAGGTGAAGTGGCTAGAACTGTACACAACATTGCAAGCATAGTATATGGTATATTGGCCCTGTGGTACTTGAAGTTAAAATTTTGAGATGGTTCTTAACACAGAATTTATCATTTCACAATTTCCACATGCCGGTTAATTTCAACATCCTTTTCTGGGCCAATATCATTCCCTAATCATAATGTAGATAGGTTGAGGATTTTTACTTCATATCACACTGGCCTGTGTACTATAATCATATTTGCTCTTTTTATACCTATTGTTCCAATTTGGTAGATTTTTTTTCAAAGTTCAGTATGTTGACTCTCTCTTATTTTACACATGCACACAGATACACTTCCCAGTAGTTTAAAACCACTGTCCTAAAATGTGCTTTAAAATATATCTCACAGAAGTATGGCAAAAAAAAGAAGAAGAAGTCTTCATAAAACTATTTCTGTAAAAGTATCATTTTAAACGATTGATTGAAAAAGCTTTCCAGATGTTCTAACTCAAATGTAGGCTCAATTTGGTAACCTGCTAGAATTTTAATAGAAGACAATTGGACTGTTTATCGTTCTCAAGCAGAGCAAGGTATGTATAAAAGATATACTGGAATATAGTGACACAGTACAGCGTTGTGATACAATCTAGAAAACTGAATGTTGTCATATTGTAGCATTGTCTTTCCAGCCAGTTTATATGTCTGCCTCAAGATATGGTCTTTCTCCCAAAAGGAAGGTCTATTAAACCAGGACACTAAACTCATTCATCCATCCCAACATGATGTATTTAGACAAACAATGGCTGCTTAGTGTCTGTGGAGATTCCCACTAATCCAGGTCATAGTTGTCTCACAGGAGCTTTTTCAAAAGGCAACTGGACTGTTTTTTCCATGATGAAATGAAGATGTTTTGTGTCTCATCCAAGAAGCTTTTTGGATGAGAAGCAAAATGTCTTCTTCTTCCTCCTCAAAGAAAAAAAAAACAATCCAGTTGCCTTTTGAAAAAGCACCTTTGAGACAATGACTGCTTAGGATTTTGAGTAGGTGCATTTTTAATCAGCTGCTAAATGACTCTTTTAACTGGATATATCCAAGACTGAATCAAGGACTGTATGAAAAGGGTTTGCTCTACCACTGAATTCTGCTGAATCCTATTTCGGCTCTTACACATAGAGATAAGCCTTAAAATCTAACTCTATGCACAATGATTTAGAGGAAGCTAATTTTCCTCCCACAAGGTTCCTGCCCAAGAGTATCCTAGATTTGTTTCCTGTTAATCTGCTCTGCTCGTGTAGATGACATACAAGGTTCCTGTGCAACACAACTGCAATATAGATCTGCAATTACTGAACTTATCTGAGGACTTTAGGGACTTTTCCAAGTTATGTCAAAGTTCCCTAACGTACAGTCTGAGGAGCCATTATGGTTGAGTACATTACTAGAACTGAGAATAATGTGCTATTTGCAACTCCTGGAATTAAATGTACAGTTTGTGGATTTTAATTTTATTTCTCATCTCTTCCAATGCTTGTTTCATTCGCCATTTCTAATGCTGACAGTCAAAGTAATTTGGTACTTTGTTGTCTCACTCATCAGTATTTGGGTCATTGTGACCAAATACTTCATCCTCCATTGTTTTTCCACTACCATGTATATTATTTTGCTTCTTTTATGTCTTCTCTCAGTTTCAGTAACGCATTTGTTTCATCTCAATGCCTTAATTAGATGTTGGTTTAAAAATGTTCTTTGAGTTTCCCTAAGTCAAATTTCTTATAGCTGTCTATTGACCACATGGACTTGTCCATGCAATTTTTAGTGGCAACAGGAAGAAAGTGATTGGGTGTTATCAATTAATTAAATCAGGCTGAATTAATAAAAGGTTGTCATTGTGGCTGACTTGATTATTGGGATCTCCTTGCCATCATCCTGTGCTATGTTTCTGCAACCTACTATCCTCCAGGTATGAGGGACCATGTTTTCCAGCAGCATGTCCAGAGACAAATGTGGACAGATTCCCAGTAAATAGTTCTGAGTTCCCAGCATGTTCTTGGTGAAAAATTGAAAAGCTTCCTCCTGAATAGATCAAAGTCCCAAGTAGGCAGACTGGATGCATCAAATCAGTTACCTTTCAGATGTTTTGGACTTCAATTCCTATTGAGGGAACTGGGAATTGTAGTATGAAACATCAAGAAGACAATGAGTTGCCTTCCCTTAGTTTTGATTGTTGACTTGATCCCTGGACACTTATTTCTTCTGCAAGTAAGTATAAAAAACAAATGAAACTGGGGATGTCAAACAACTAAGAATGGAATTGGTGGGGAAATTGGTGGGGGGAAAAACATGTAACTGTGTTATGATGGTAAGGATTTCCTAATCAAGCAGGAGAGATAAGATTATATTGTCCCTTTTGAGTAGATTGTGAAATAGGCAGTTAATAGTCCTTTCCTCAATATGTTTATTTGCAGAAATCCACAACAAGATGAGTGGATGATTTAGAACAATTATTTGGTTTTAAGGATTAATTATAGAAGAAACTTGAACTATTGTAGGGGAGAAGCTTTATTCAAACTAATTCACAGAACCAGCATTTCCTGTTTGGCTATTTTTATTGGTACTTTCCAGCACTACATGTTCATTCAATATGGATCATTCAATCATTCTTACTTCCTGTAAGTACACTTTACAATATAGAGGAAATAGTTGCAAACAAAGCCTCAACCTATCATCATGACAAGCAGTTCACAAAAGGTCATTCAAGACTGGAAAACTGGTTGACTGTGAATTTGAGCAATTATATGACTTAGTTCATAATAAATCAATTTATTCACACTTATTGCAGGAGGACCTTTTGACAGAATTGTGAAATTATGAATAACTCAATAATAAGTTACATATGAGCAACTGGACAGGTCTGCAAATGGAAACATGTATTTCTTCAGACAGAAAGTGATTTCATTCTTTTAATTTCCAAATTTAGGTTATACGCTTTTGTCAGTTTTGGCATTTTTCTTGGATATTTTCTGTATTGTAGAGAATAAGCTGTATGTCAGAGAAGGGAATTAAGGGTTCTTATGCATTGTGGGGTGTTGAAGCTGTTCTAATCTAGAACAAACTTTATAAGACTGAATACCCTTAGCCACAGGATAGATTGATTGAGCAATTAAGTTTACTCCAAGCATAAATATTGTAGCTAATAAAAAACAAATGTTTACAATCTGTCTGGAATTAAATGCAGAAGCGATAGGATTCATATAGGAGGTTCTTGTCCAAAAATTATTCTTGTCATTTAAGTATTACAGAAATGTTTAATTAAGAATGTCGTGTGTCTTTTTCTACTTGTGTAAATGCCATTTTAATAACTGTGATGGGTCTCTGTCACAGACAACAAGGACTTGAAGACAGAGAGAAAGAAAATTTCCTGGACCAGCTTGCAAGGTATTTTCAGTTAAAATACATTGTGTAATACAAGGGATGCAACAAAAATAGATCATAACCTGATTTGATTGGGTCATTTTTTTATAGCCTTCCTTAATTGCAAATATAGTGACACATATTCCTAAAAAAAAATTGGCCTTATTTCAGAGATGTTAGTAGCACCCTGTGCAAAGGAGCACCTGTCTTTGCCAGCTCAGATGCTGGCTGTTGCCTTAATGTAGTGGGGAAAAAAGAGGGCATTTGTACAGAAATTATCTCAGTGGTTGCTTGCACTGCCCAAATTGGTAACACTGATGATGAGCATGTATTTGTTTTATTTACTTATTACAAGACTTTTTATCCCTTTTTAAACAAGTGAATCTATGTAGCTTAAAGAATATATACACACAGGCACACACAGACACACACATATAGATCAAATAATTTCCAATGAATCATGCTTCAGGCCAGACATTTGATTCTTACAGCGGAAGTTATTTTATACAATCTAGCACAGTGTAAACTGTTCTGATCACCAGTGGTTCCTCAGGGCAGCATCCTTCAACAAGTTAGTTAGTTAGTTAGTTAGTTAGTTAGGTAGTTAGTTAGTTAGGTAGTTAGGTAGTTAGGTAGTTAGTTAGTTAGTTAGTTAGTTAGTTAGTTAGTTAGTTAGTTAGTTAATGAAGGTAAGCCTCTCAACTGCCACTGCGAATTCTGTATGAGAAATCTCAATAAGATTTTTTCCAGCTAACTATCAGGAAAATGCGAAAATTGGCCTCTAGACCAAGCCTTTCTCCCTCCCCCAATTGTTCCCCTGGCACATTTATTCTTGTGGCTCAATAAAAGGTAACAAAAGACATTAATAAGATGAAATTCCACCCCAGTACTCTATTGAAGTCCAGTGCAAGGACTTGATGGCATTAAGATTGTGAAGAGGGAACAAAAGCAAAAAACAGAGAATGATGGGAGCCACTGCCAATGAGAGAATGGTTCCTCCCACCACCACCCCACAACCCCTAAGCCACGGGTGTCAAACTCAACGCGTTACGTGATGTGTCGCAACGTATTGCGACTTTTTTTGCATTGCCGGAGCTGCAATGGGTGCAGCCTCCATATGATGCAACTGACCCGTGGGCCGGCAGTTTGACACCCCTGCCCTAAGCTCTACAGAACATTAGTGTTGTGGCTTGTAGAACAGAAGTTTCGCCCTTGGTATTTGAATCATATGTCAGCTGGATGTCAATCACTTCAATTGTTCAATGTCAAGGACAGGGTACAATTATGGCTTTGACCTGAAAAGGATAGCTAAGCCCCATCTGGAAGTGCTCTGCATCTGGAATCTCCTGCGTTCAAGCATATATGCTACCCTTGAGGTAATTCCTTTCCTAGCCCATATCCCAAGTTACCGAATATTGTACTGTGGACACGGGCAAGTTAAATTGGCTTCAACAACCATCTACACCTTTGTTTTGCAAATATGTTCTTTCAAATGATCACAGCATATGGACTATATGGCACATGATGGATAGGCAAACAACTGTGCTTCTCATTCATGTGTGCACACTGCAGGGAACAATTGCTACATCCCCAAGATATATCTGCATAAGTGCTTCTTTACATTTAAAATTGTTGTATTTGGTGAACATGTAAAGTGTGAGGGAATACTTTGTCAAAATTTTACAGAGCTTTATACAGGTTTACATCAAAAGATTCCCAACACAATATACATGAAGAAGAAACTAATTATACTCTATATCAGGGGTGTCAAACTTGCAACGTCACGTGACGTGTCGCAACCTATCACGACTTTTTTTTCCATTGCCAGTAATGGGGTGGGCGCGGCTTCACCATGACACATCCGGCCCACGGGCCGGCAGTTTGACACCCCTGCTCTATATGAATTAAATGCATATATACTCATCTTCTCTTTCTCTCCCTTCCCCCTGCCATTTATATAAAAAAGAATACTTGTGGATATATGTCTCTGTTAGGTAAAAGGTAAAAGGAAAGGGATCCTTATAGTCTGTAGGAGTGAGACTTGACATAATATGCACCTTTTTTAAAAAAATTAAATCCATACAGGTTAGGCAGGAATTATTTTATTAATAAGGTAAAATAAAGGTAAAGGAAGGGACGCAGTGGCTCAGTGGGTTAGGACACTGAGCTTGTCGATCAGAAGGTCAGCAGTTTGGCGGATCAAATCCCGAGTGCCGCGTAACAGAGTGAGCGCCTGTTACTCATCCCAGCTTCTGCCAACCTAGCAGTTTGAAAGCACGTAAAAATGCAAGTAGAAAAATAGGGACCACTACGGTGAGAAGGTAACAGCGTTCCGTGCGCCTTTGGCGTCTAGTCATGCCGGCCACATGACCATGGAGACGTCCTCGGACAAGCGCTGGCTCTTTGGCTTTGAAACGGAGATGAGCACCAGGCCCTAGAGTCGGAAACAATTAGCACACATGTGCGGGGGAACCTTTACCTTTACCTAAAGGTAAAGGAGTCCATGCAGATTTTACTCCACTAGTCATTGCCAACTATAAGGGGGGTTCTCATCTCCATTTCAAGGCCATTGAGCCAGTGCTGTCCGAAGACATTTCCGTGATCATGTGGCCAGCATGATGTCATAGAGCGCTGTTACCTTCTCCCCAAAGTTTTACTTGCATGCTTTTTAACTGCTAGGTTGGCAGGAGTTGGGGCGAGCATGGGAGCTCGCCCCATTGTGTGGTACTTGGGTCTTAACCACTGAGCCACCCCACTGCCCATTTTACTAATAATACAGCATAAATTCCAGAAAAGACAGAGATACAGTTTTTTGCAGTGCAGCTAACTTTATAGAGAGTTGGAAGAGGGCAGGACAAAAAAAAAGATTCTGTGGGAACCACATAATACATGCAAAGCATTTCTGATGTCTTAGAGAAGAGCATCCCTACAACTAACTCAACTCCTGGAAAATGATGCTTCCCTAATCTCTGCCCTCTCCTGGTCTTTTCCTTAACTATAAAATCCAACATCAAATGAAGGAGTGGGAGGCATCCTCCCAGGGGGAGGTCCTTCTCTGTGGGCGCCCCGGAGTTATGGAATCGGTTACCGGTTGAGCTCCGGATGGCGCCCGACCTTCGCTCCTTCCGTCGCGATCTAAAGACATTTTTATTCGAACAAGCCGGCCTGGCCTGATGGGGGATGGGTGGGGTTTTTTATTGTTATCTTAATATTTGTATTCACTGTTTTTAGTTGGGCATATATTTAATCCCTTTTAAATTTTGTATCTCTGCTTTTTTATGCTTGCCCTGTTCACCGCCCTGAGTCCTTCGGGAGAAGGGCGGTATATAAATAAAATTAATAATAATAATAATAATAATAATAATAATAATAATAATAATAATAATAATAATAATAATAATAATAATAATATACATCCATGATGCTTTTATTACATCCATGATGCTTTTGACTCAGCAGAAGGTAGTAGGGAGGCTGGATTGGAAAACAAAACCTTTCAAGAAGCTAACACCAAACCAGAACTTCACACAGTACTTTTACTATATACAGTGACTTATGAGCACAATTGAGCCCAAAATTTCTGTGGCTAATCGAGATAGCTATTAAGTGAATTTTGTCCCATTTCTTGCCGCAGTTGTTAAGGGAATCACTGCAGCTGTTAAGTTAGTTACACGGTTGCTAAGTGAATCTGGCTTCCCCATTGATTTTGCTTGCCAGAAAGTCACAAAAGATGATCACGTGACCCTGGGACACTGCAAGCATCATAAATATGACTCATTGGCCAAGCATCTGAATTTTGATAACGTGATCATGGGGTTGCTGCAATGGTCATAAGTGTGGGAACCGGTCCATAAGTCATTTTTTTTCAGTACCATTGTAGCTTCAAACATTCACTAAATGAACTGTTGTAAGTCGAGGACTATTTGTACACCTTTCCAATATAAGTTGTTCTAACATGAAGCCTCATTAATCTTCATCAGGGGAAAAAAATCACTGTGGTTCTATTTGTCAATTGAAAAACATGTCTTATTCTGGACAGCTATACACCAAGGCCATAAATAAGCCTAAGTCGGAGTCTGCAAAACGGATCAGGATGGGTGTCTGTGTTTGAGTTATAAACAATATCTGATGACACACAAGTTACTCATTCATTGCTCCCATGATAAGTTTGCCAAGTTAGGTATTAGAAAATACCTATATAAAGTCAATCTACTAGGATTTATGAATAATGTGGTTGGGTTTTCTTTATCAGAGACCTTCAGCTAAGCTCTTGTTCTGTAATGCATTTTCCTTTCACATACCTGGAGATAGTTTTGCCAGGCACCTCAAGGTATTTTGGGTAGCCAAACAAACTTAATAAAGCAAACGGAATGTGATTTGTCAGAGAGTCATGCTATAATTTCATTGTGAAGTACACAATCCCTTTTTTATGAGTCTGTTTGGAAAAATAGCCAGACTACTCTTTTTTTTAAAAGTCCTGCTATATGAAATACTTGCTGTAGTGTATGCTGAGCATGGAATTATGTACTGCAAAGCTTTTGGAAGGAGTGAAACTCATTTCAGAAAACCCTGTCAAATAAGGCATATAAGAACTTGTTGGGAACTGTAAGGGGCAGAACTGCTCTCGTTGCTGTAAATGGTATTAATCCTCTTTTCCACATGGAATAGAAACAAGCTTGTATGTGAATTGTTGAGTACCCAGAAAGATTGTCTTGGGGCAATGCACAAAAAGATGAAAATATGAGGCCATCCCTCATCTTCTCTGACAGATCTATAATCCAATTCCCCACACACACAGAAAGACACCCATCCTAACATCTAACTTCTCCTTTTCTCTCATTTTTTGATCTTGCCCTTTGGATTGGTAAACCTAAACCTGTTCCTAGTCTTTAGTGATTGCTCAGAAACACCAGCCATTGGGGTATGTGTGGTCCAACAAACATATCTCATTTCTTCTTTCTTTCTCCTATGTCACCATCATGCCACACTGCAAAGGCATATTCAAACTAATCATATAGGGAGCAGTGGAGGAAAGATGTTGGGAAAGAAAGGTGGGACTGAGGTAAGAGTCTAAACAAATAACTCTCCTTTTTTTTAGTAATGGACTTGCCCGGCGTCATGCTGAATACGAAAGACATGCCGACGGCACCTATACCAGTGACATCAGCTCTTACTTGGAAGGTCAAGCTGCTAAGGAGTTCATTGCTTGGTTAGTGAATGGGCGAGGAAGAAGAGAGTAAGAAACCATCTGTTGCTACTATTGTTAAAAATTTTCTTAGCTTCAGGGAGTTTTTGCCAATTGAAACTCAGTGGAGCTGCAATGTATTTTCCCTCCTTTGCTTGCTGTATTTCATACTTCACTTTTGAAATTAAAAATGTTTCGCAGGCATGAAATGATCTAAGTGCCCATTAAAAATGTAGGTTTTAGGTGCACTGTGGTGTTACATACATGAATAGATCAAAATTCTCCATTAGGCCAAGTCATACGGAAGATCAATTAAATTCTCATTTTTTGGTCTGATTTTTCCCCCCTTATTCTTATAATTATTAGATCTATTGCCCCAAATCTCTCGCACGGTCTTTGATTACTTTGCAGTATCCTGTGTTTTTTTTCCTAATGCTTTTGCTTGTTTCCCAAAGTTTGTGCATTTTGCTCCTCTCTGAACTTCTTCTTCTTCTTTCCCTCAAGTATCCTCAAGAAGTTGCTGTGAAGCTCATTATCACACTGTCAGTCTCTTTCCACTCCTTTTAATGTTTTATTTTTACCTTCCCACTCTCATTCTGCAATATATTGAATATTTACCCCTTACTCAGCCTCAAAGCATCCCATAACTTTAGACTGCCAACACCTCTGTCAGTAACCTGTACTCCATCAGTAACCACCTACATCGTGTTCTCACCATCTTCACGAAAACAACCTCCCCTTCTTTTTTGCTCCTTGGATTGTTATACCTACTGCTGACTCGAATCGATCTTTCTTGGCAACTGAACATTTGGAACAACATTTTTCTGGCTTCAGTCCCTCCATCCCACCAATCCTACTCACCAGTCCTCACCACACACACACAGACACACACACACAGAGAGACACACACAGACACACACAGACACACACACACACACACACACACACACTACCTTGCTTGAAGGGCCTGGCCATTCAACATCAACTCATCTTTGAACTTCTTTACACCTTTAGACTGTGAGCTCTCTGGAGCAAGGCTTCACCTTCCTTCTCCCTTGTCTCAGGTCTCCGTGTCTACACTTGTAATAGCACCATGCATGTCACTGGCAACCTATAAAATTTTATTATTATTGCCGTCATCAGCATAATAAAATAAGTTCTGAGAGTCAACTATGTCTCTTGAAATTAAGGAGCAAAGCTGTGAAAAGATATTTCTGAAACACCTGGTTAGGATAACCCAGTGGGCATTCTTTGAGAACATTTCTTAGAATAAGATTGGAGGAGGAGGAGGATAGAGGCTCCAAACACATCTATTTATTTATTTTTTAAATTAAAAGTGAAGACGCAGTTTTATGAGCATCAAAAAGGTTAGAACTTTTGCTGCTTTCTGTTGCTTAATATTGGAAATCAATCCCCTTGATCTAATAAAGAACAGCTATCCAGCACTGGCCGGCAATTACAGAACATGCCAATAGCACTTAGATTTATATACCGCTTCACAGTGCTTTACAGCTCTCTCTAAGCAGTTTACAGAGTCAGCATATTGCCCCCAACAATTTGGGTCCTCATTTTACCCACCTCCAAAGGATGGAAGACTGAGTCAAAGTTGAGCAGGTCAAGATCAAACTATTGGCAGTGAGCCTGCAATGCTGCATTCTAACCACTGTGCCACCACATCAACATCCTTCTTTGTACTTCATTGTTATTGTTTTTTATTTTCCTTAGGGACACATCACTGAGAGAATCACCAAGTGTCACACATAACCGATTTGTAATGAACCTCTTTTGTTTAACAAAAGTAGTAAGATTTAGCAGAGGAACTAAGGGAATGCTGGAAATACAAAGCTGTACTCACTCTGAATCCTAGGGGGAAAGGATTAGATCACTGCCATGTATTTTATTAGTACTACTACTCTTACTGGTGTTGGCTTCTTTCACACTATTTGTACGTATGCTGTATTTTTAATTCACATCATTTTGAGACAGCTTGGCAAATCTTTGAAATTAATCTTGTTCCTTTGCGTTAATGAAATCCAAAATACAACTCTGATGAGAACTATCACATGTAGCTGTGTATTCCATTCATATGTCTGTTAAAAAAAACATTCATCTTCATAAAAGTAATTCAGTATTTGTCCTTACACTTACCTTGCAGATCTTCAAAAGTATTTAGGAAACAATATAGCAGCCAGTGGCATAGCGTGGGGGGTGCAGGGGGGGCCGGCTGCACCGGGCGCAACATCTGGGGGGGGGCGCTCACACTGAGCTGCTCAGGGAGCCCCAAGGGCTGCACAGAGTTGCTTGGCTCCGCTCTCGAGCTGCTCTTTCTTGCAAAGCGAAATGAGTCTGGCAGGTGAGATGGGCGGCCACATAAACTGAATAAAATAAATAGAAGCGCCCAACTCTCCGCCCAGGCTCAGGCCAACCGCAAGCGCCCCGCAGGCGCCCCGGCAGGCTTGGCCGAGCAAAGACGGACCCGCCGGCCGGCCGGCCTAGCTTCGTGCGCATGCGTGGCTTTATTTAGCGGGGCTCACGTGCGAGCTTCAATGCAGCAGCTCTTGCAGGTCGGAGCCCCGCCCAGCCGCCCTTGAGAGGGACCCGGAAGCATCCCGCATTGCGCGCGACTCTTCTTGGAAAGTCTACGCCGCTGCGGGGCACGTCTTTTCGGCGGTGCCGTGACGTCACCGCCCGCCCGCCCCTCTATTTCCGCTTCCGGTTGCCTTGCCCCGGGTGCTGACAACCCACGCTACGCCACTGATAGCAGCATATTACAAATTCTCAGCAAAAGTATTGGCACTATTGGATGTTGCTAATAGCATGATGTATCTAGTTATTTCCGCCTTCCCTAACTATTGTTTTTAGTTTGGAGTTGGAAAAGACATTGATGAATGGAATCATTGACTCAAATAGAAGAACAATTGGAGCAATTTTGGGTTTACTGCTTCCAAGAGTAATACTGAAACTGTAAAATATCTTTTCTGCTACCGACTTATAAGCAAGAACTTTTGTCCCAAAATATTAATTCTGGTGTCAAATGGGACTTATGATCCTGAGAAATATTATTGGTCAATAATAATTAAAAAGTTCAGGCTTTTTTATATCACGCAGAGGGTTCTTTACTGATAAGATAAATAACCTTGTCCTCTGAGAAGACAGATTTCAGAGAATGAAGCAACATTTTCTTAAAAGTATTCTGCAACAAAGTTCGCTGGTTGTTAATTGATTGGCACAGAATGTCCTCTCCCCATGATTATGCGCTGAGCACAGATTACAATCTATAAAGAATTTATTCCAAGTTAAAAGAAGAGATATAGGTTGAAATGTTCCCCAGGTCAGCCAACAGGAATTAACTGTTGGAAGAAGAACATAGAATTCATAGGAGTTAATAGTGTCACTGAACTCTGTTTTTAGTTAAGAATGGAAATGCTAATCTCCGCAGAGGGAAGTTGATGACTTTAGTAGTAGCTTATATCAAGTGTGTCTTGATATAAATTAACAATTATTCTCAATATGGATTAGTTAAAACAAAAATATTTTCATTTGGATGAAATAGCTGGATGTGAGCTTTAATCCATGCTCTAAAATCATCTGATCTTTAAAAATGCTTGAAGTCCTTGAAGTGCATACAACATTTCTCTTTAATAATTATATTTTTTTTAAAAGAAGCTGATTTTCATACATGAAATAGTAATCTAGGGATTGCTTTATTGAAGGTTGATCGTTAAGAAATACAAGTCGTATATGCTTCTGTCGTGGACCTTTGATGTTTATTTTTTTTAATCAACTGTAAAGATATTATTTGTCCATTTGTCTCTTTTAAGTTTCTCAGAAGGAGCCCATACAGGTGAAGATCTTGGTCGAAGACATGCAGATGGCACTTTCACAAGTGATTACAACAAACTCCTGGATGACATAGCTACCCAGGAATTCTTGAAGTGGCTGATTAACCAAAAAGTTACCCAGAGGTGCTTGAATTTTGGCTAATTTTGGTTAATACTGTTCTTAGGTGGCCTCCAGGGGGACAGAAAATTTTCATTTGTTTCTGTTTTGCTAGTAATATTACAATACTTTCTTGGTACAGTTGGCTAATATGGTATACTTAGTAATCCCCTTATGTTATCCAGAGTCACGGTTGTGAGATGGTTGGCGATATAAATTATTTAAATAAATAAAAAAAATTATTTATTTATTCACTCCCATGTACATTGCTTTAAAAAGTTGTGGTCATAGAGGCATCCATTGGGGAAGTAAAAAAATAATAATCTCAATATAGTAGCCACCACAGCATAATTGAAATTGCCATCTTTATACATTTTTAAAAAATTCTTCCCCACTGCAATACTCCTGAACTGATGGCTCTTAATCTTTAAAAATCCTTTTTTAAGAAGAGCAGAGCTATTCTCCAGAGGCTTCTGTGGATTCCATGTGTTTTCTTCTATCAGTAGTTTCACGCTACTGTCTGGTTTTTGCAAACCAGCCTTTTTTTTAAAAAAAAAGTGTACAGTACATTAAAAAACATTTTTTCTTATTTTTGCATGAAAAAGATGTGGTAGGACACTGAGTGCTATCTAACAAAATGAAATTCAATGGTGAAAAAAGTGAGGTTCTACATTTAGGCAAGAAAAATCAAATGTACAGGTATAGTATAAGGGGTACCTTGCTCAATAGTAGCGACTGTGAGAGGGATCTCGGAGTCCTAGTAGACAATCACTTAAATATGAGCCAGCAGTGTGCTGCAGCTGCCAAAAAAGCCAACACAGTGCTAGGCTGCATTAACAGAGGGATAGAATCAAGATCACGTGGAGTGTTATTACCACTTTACAATGCCTTGGTAAAGCCACACTTGGAATACTGCATCCAGTTTTGGTCACCACAATGTAAAAAAGATGTTGAGACTGTAGAAAGAGTACAGAGAAGAGCAACAAAGATGATTAGGGGACTGGAGGCTAAAACATATAAGCAACGGTTGCTGGAATTGGGTATATCAAGTTTAACGAAGAGAAGGGCGAGGGGTGACATGATAGCAGTGTTCCAGTATCTCAGGGGCTGCCACAAAGAAGAGGGAGTCAAGCTATTCTCCAAAGCACCCGAAGGCAGGACAAGAAACAATGGATGAAAACTAGTCAAGGAGAGAAGCAACCTAGAACTAAGGAGAAACTTCCTGACAGTTAGAACAATTAACCAGTGGAACAACCTGCCTCCAGAAGTGGTGAATGCTCCAACACTGGAAGTTTTTAAGAAGAGATTGGACAGCGATTTGTCTGAAATGGTATAGGGTTCCCTGTCTGAGCAGGGGGTTGGACTAGATGACCTCCAAGGTTCCATCCAATGTTATTATTATTATTACTATTATTAGGAGTTTCTGGCAGGGAAAAAAATGAAGAAACCATTAAGAATGCTTCTGAATATTCTGTGCATATTTTCTTTATTGCCTTGTGATTTTTTTCCTCTATTAAGTTCAGGGTGTACCTATATCTCCCACTCCCCATATTATTTTCACAATAGTGTTTATATAGGTTAGGCTGAAATTTTATAAGTGGTCCAAAGTCACAGCATTATTTTCTCACTGAATGGAAATTTGGCCTGAATGGATGTTTAATTTCAGATTTCTAAAAAATGATAATACTGTTTTATCATTAGGTGGGGGGGAAAGCACACTCTTTTTTCAGCCGAGAGAAACATTTCCTCGCGATTCATCATCCAGGAAAGATATATCACCAATAGGTGACCAAGACCACATTCACATCCATCCGCCAATCTACATCCTTACATGGCAATAACATGCATCCCTTAGTCCACTCACTTAGCCTCATCTATAGAGCAGGGGCAGCACCACATTACCAGAGGCTTATACTATTGGTATGCTACTGTATATACCAACTCTAATATACTATACTAGCTGTTAGTAAACCTATTCTGCTGCAACTTTTCAAATTCTCCTTTTAAAGGCATCACCCTGATAACATAAAGGTAAAGGTAAAGGTTCCCCCGCACATGCGTGCTAGTCATTTCCGACTCTAGGGGCCGGTGCTCATCTCCGTTTCAAAGCCAAAGAGCCAGCGCTTGTCCGAAGACGTCTCCGTGGTCATGTGACTGGCATGACTAGACGCCAAAGGCGCACGGAATGCTGTTACCTTCCCACCGTAGTGGTCCCTATTTTTCTACTTGCATTTTTACATGCTTTCCAACTGCTAGGTTGGCAGAAGCTGGGACGAGTAACAGGCGCTCACTCTGCTACGCGGCACTCGAGAATCGACCCGCCAAACTGCCAACCTTCTGATTGACAAGCTCAGCGGCCTAACCCACTGAGCCACCGCGTCCCTCCTGATAACATAGCATTCTTTAAATTTTCACTTGGTACTTCAAACTTGTGATAGGCTGCAGTGAAGTGGCAATTTCCCAGGAAGGATGGAACGTTCCAAAGGAGAGGGTGAGACAAGAAGCAGCACAGCCCAAATCTGTATAGGAGACAGAGGAAGAGGGTGAAAATAGCCACTCCCTAGAATCTTCCAGCGTATATCCATTAGGGTGAGAGTTGTAAAAGGTTTACTCCGGCAAGAGTCTGTCTATTAGATGTGAGCAAATAATGAACTGACTTTTGGCTGGATTCTTTTATCTTTCTTGCCTGACAAAGTAAATTTGCTCAACTGTAATTATTTGCTATTATTACAAGCAACATTGATTATGGATAAAATTGATACAAGATTACAACCTAACCTGTAAGTAGGATTTAACTTTGGCTGCATTGCGCGCATTTTTAAAATTCAGTTTGGACAATTATAGACATACAAAATTGAAGAAACAATTACAACCTTATAGAAAGTGATATCAGCTGTTAATCGAAAAACTGTATGTATCCCTTCACAGGAATTATATAAATGTACTTAACAATGTGTTTGTCCTTAACTTTTTGTTTTCTTTTGATTCTAGGGATCTTCAGGGAGAGTACCAATAAGATGCAGTAAAAACATGGCATCAAGGTCTTCTCTATATCCACTCTCAGCCACTGGAATTTATTTTTGAATTTTGAGTTTTCATATATTTTTTTCTCTGTATTCTAAAACCACAGATCTTGACATGCAATGAAATGAATTTCATTATTTGATCCTACTATGGAGGGATTTTAAAATGAGTGTCTCCTTGTCAGCTGGAAATAACTAAAATCACAATATTACCAGTCAAAAGGTTCAGTTTTCAGATCTTTCTGAAAGATCTTTAAGGAAGTTCTCAAAAGGGACCCAAGCAAATGTATTGACAAGACCATTGCTTTATTTTATTTTCTAAAAAGATAATATGTATATAGAAATGATGCACCCAACTAATATGAACCAATATCAACGGCAAGGCTGGCAGTTTAAATTGTGGGGAAATGTCCTTCTTGAAACCTTTGTTATAAAAAGGCTCCATTTTCCAGACCATCAGTGAATAGCCTTTAATAAATGAATGAATAAATAAAACAAATTATACTGCTTTTTAGGTGTCCAACTTTTTTTTAGCTGAATTTTTGCTGTCTCTTTTAAAAGTCCTATAAGAACATTGCATAAATAATAAAAAGCCTTATCAAAATATATTCAGTTCACTATTCTTGTTTTCAAGAATGATGAATTGACCCTTCTTTCGAGAACTCACTATTATTAGTACAGTCTTTCCACCCTGGTACCCTATGGAAAAGTCCCATAATTTCCAACCAAAAACAGACTGGAAATTATAGAAACTGATATCCAACAGCCTAAAAAGAGAAAAATCTACTCTTGAATTTGGCTGACATTTTAGGAGACAGATATTTTCACACATACGGATACACAAAAGCACACCTGTTGTGTCAGATTGTGTTTACTTTGAGCTATAATGAACTTTTAAAGCCTTCCTTCTTGAAAAGCCACTAGTAGTTTTCTTTCATTTTATAGCCATAGTGTGAAAGTCCCACGCATGCTACAACTAACAAAAAGGGCCCCTTTTAATGATGTGGTTTCAGACACTTAAGTGAGCAAGAATTAGCACCTAGCTATATTGTATTTCATGTTCGTATCTTTATTTTTCTGCCACAGAAAGTATTTTCTAAAAGCAAGTTAGATTTTTAAACTATGTCTGCACACAAACCTTACAAAAGAAATGTTTTTATGCAAGGTTTTTATACTACAATGATATAGTAATCAGCAACAAAGACAGCTGTAAACAGCACTTCTTAGCTGAGAAGAAGAAAGAAGAGATTGAAGAGTTATTTCTAATGCTGATAGAATCATTCTTTCTACATTTCATTAAATTAAACTTTTCAGGGTGGTGGGTAATAAAGAAGTATTTTCAGCGGATAAGCCAGGCAAAGTTAAGTACATCAGGAAGCAGCCAGACGTATCTGGACTTCTGCATTTAAAATCATGATGTTTTAAAAACATTAAACTCTGCCAGACTAGTGATCTCAATGTTTTTACAGCACTCCAGTCCTTCCACAGGATGAATTTGCTGAGAAGCCTTCTTTACCCCTAACTGTTCTGGAAACAACAGTGCTACAATTATAGATCCCCAGTACAAACTCAACATTCTTAGCCCAACATCTGGAAAAATTTGTTGGGGCTTGGTGGGGTGGGAAAGAAAATTGTCTGAATCATACTTTCCTTTGCAAACTATGCAAAATTCAAAATAAATGCACTTCTTTAGAAATCGTGCCCAATAGGGTGATCATCCTGAGAAGAAATTTAGCCACGAAAGAGGGAAAAACCAGAAGGAGTATGTGATGCTGTCAATTCTCACCCAAATAATAAAAGGTTAGAAAACTGACACCAAAAAAAACTAAGAAAGAAAGAAAAGTTGTGCTGCGTTTGTTTAAGAGACTGTTTGGTTCAGAAAGGCATAAACCATCTTGTGCTGCCCAGGAGCTGGTATTTAAGATATGCCAACAGGAATACCACAAGACTGCTAATGAAACAAAAGACACAATGTGTAAAAATGCTTAAGAATATCTACTACCTGCTTTTTTGTGCAAAGCTACACACAGCCTACCAGTGAGCTACTTCTGGAATGGGTTAGCAGTTGATATGAGACTATCCCTCCAACTGACAAACATCAGGGGCAACATACCACAGGGTATGTTTTTATGGCTGTAATATGGAGGAACCTTCATGCATATTGATTGATTGATTTGATTTATTTATTATATTTATATGCCGCCCTTCTCCCTAATGACTCAGGGCGGCTCACAACAATAAAAACTAAAAAAGAACATGAAAATACAAAATTTAAAAAAGAATTAAACAGTAGATATGTTCAATACATAGTAATTTAACCCCATAAAACCAAATTTAAAACCATAGTCAGTCCAGGCCCAATTGTTGAAACATCCATGTCTTCAGGTCACGGCGAAAGGACCGAAGGTCAGGGGCCATCCGCAGCTCTGGAGGCAACTCATTCCAGAGGGTCGGCACGCCCACAGAGAAGGCTCTCCCCCTGTGGGTTGCCAGCCAGCATTGCTTAACCAACGGAACTCTGAGGAGACCGACTCTGTGGGAGCGAACCGGGCGATGGGAGGTTGACAATGGCAGCAGGTGGTCTCACAAATACCCCGGGCCTAAGCCATGTAGGGCTTTAAAGGTAATTACTAGCACCTTGAATCGCACCCTGTTGGCTGCCAAGTACAGTGTACAGTGTACAGCAGTGTTTATTGTGTCCAGACCAGTAATCTCTCTCTTCTCAAATATAATAGTAACAGAGTTAGAAGGGACCTTGAAGATCATCTAGTCCAACCTCCTGCTCTCACAAGAGACTTATACTCTTTCTGATAGATGGCTGTCTGGTTTCTTCTTAAAAGCCTCCCACAATTTCCAAAGGCAATTTGTTCCACTGGTTAATTGTTCTCACTGTTAAGATTTTTTTCCCTTAGTTCCATGTTGCTTCTCCCCTTGGTTAGTTTCCATCCATTGTTTCTTGTCCTGCCTACAAGTGCATTGGTAAATAAATTTGCCCCCTCTTCCTTGCGGCAGGAAAACTGCTATCATGTCACCCCCCCCAAGTCCTTCTTTTCACTAAACTAAAATCTCAGTATCTTTTTTGTATTGGGGGTGTCCAAAACTGGATGCAGTATTCTAACTGTGGTCTTACCAAGGGTTTCAAATTGTTCATCAGACCCCAAACAATTATTTTGTAAAATAAAAATCAAGGAATGAGCAGTGAAAAGCAAAAAGCCAGTGTTTTTGAGCGAAGCTTTTACTAATCTGGACTTTATATATGAGCTTCCCTTCCCTACTACCTCCCTTTCCTCTGTCATTCTCTCGTTTCTTTGTGAATAGTTTTCATGGCACTGAAATTTCCCCACAGGTGCACTTTTATTTTCTGCTTTGACCTAGCAGAAACTGCTATGGTGCCCTGAAAGCCCGCCCCCCGCTTTTCCCCTTAACTAATTTCAACAATGTTCAATCACCCTTGTCTCCATTTTTTAAAAAAATATTTTTTAAAATTTTAATCTTCATATACTTTTTCTAAACTAATTTTACCAGTGTTCAATCCTTGCTTCCTTTAAAAAACTGAATTTATTTTTTTAATTTTTATGTACTGTCTTTAGATTTTAACATTCTACTGTACATCACCCAGAGTCCGTGTCTGAAGGAGATAAGTGATTCAAAAATGGGAAATATTAATTAATTAATTAAAAACAAAACAAAACATCCTTGGCAAAAAGAATCACTTTTCAGAGGGGAAATAAATAAATAAATAAATAAATAAATAAATAAATAAATAAATAAATAAATAAATAAATAAATAAATTTGTGGATGTGTCGCACTTATCCCATCCTCTTCCTTGTTTTGTGAAAAAGGAACAAAAGGATCAGAACGGGGCAGCAGCAGCAGCCACCTTGTGCTACCGCAGAGGTGTCCCTTAAACTGTCAAACTTTCAGTGTTACAAAGCCATGAACAGGCATTTTGGATCCCAACATTCTAGATAATGTTCATCCAGTCTGGTGGCTGAGAAAGATGTGGCGTTGCATCTCCAGAGGATCCTGCAGGAAACAGATTATCTGGATCCTTTTCAATCAGTTTTCTGTCCTGGATAGGGAACAAAATCAGCATTGGTCACTCTCATGAATGATCTCTGGCAGGAGGGAGACGGAGGTGGTGCATCCATCCTTGCTCTTATTGACCTCAGTGACTTTCGAAACGATTGATCGTGCTATCCTTTCATGCCAAGTTAGGTGGAAGGCACTGTTTTGTGCTGGTTCACCTCCTTCCTCTGAGGCAGTCCCAAACAATATTGATAAGGAGCAAGGGATCCAGCTCAGATAGATAGATAGATAGATAGATAGATAGATAGATAGATAGATAGATAGATAGATAGATAGATAGATGTGTGTGTGTCTGTCTGTCTGTCTGTCTGTGTGTCTCTCTCTCTGTGTGTGTATATGGATATGTATGTGTGTGTGTATATATATGTATGTATGTATATAAGGGACGCGGTGGCTCAGTGGGTTAGGACGCTGAGCTTGTTGATCGGAAGGTCGGCAGTTTGGCGGGTCGAATCCCGAGTGCCGCGTAGCAGAGTGAGCGCCTGTTACTCGTCCCAGCTTCTGCCAACCTAGCAGTTCGAAAGCACGTAAAAATGCAAGTAGAAAAATAGGGACCACTGCGGTGGGAAGGTAACAGCGTTCCGTGCGCCTTTGGCGTCTAGTCATGCCGGCCACATGACCACGGAGATGTCCTCGGACAAGCGCTGGCTCTTCGGCTTTGAAACGGAGATGAGCACTGGCCCCTAGAGTCGGAAACGACTAGCATGCATGTGCGGGGGAACCTTTACCTTTACCTTATGTATGTATATGTATATATCCATCCCAGATGAAGTAACTTCCCCCACCCCCAGAGGCAGGGATTAGGATTAGGGTTGTCTAAGGATCTGGATATGCCATCCTTCTTGGGGCTCACAGAGGACTATGTAGCCATGGGACTGATCAGTGCCCTAAAGTCCTTCCTCCCGCCTTTTAATTCTCAGTTTTAACTCTCTACACCTTTTATATAATTTTATATGCAGATTTGTTGTTTCTATATTTTACTTGTACATCACTCAGAGTCCCTCTGTTGGGAAGATGGGCAGCTTTTAAATTTGATGAATAAATAAATAAAACTTACACATACATGAGCACAGAAAATAATAAAATAATAAAAAATATCAATGATTATAAAATTACCAGCAGAACCATTAGGCAAAAATATTTCATAAGCAATTAAATAAATGATAAAATTCCAAACCCTTAGAGTCAAGTCAAAGAACTACTCTGGAGAAAGCATATCCCTCTAAAGCAGATCACTGTGTACTTAAATGCTATCCACCAGCAAACACAAAATAACTTGATGAGGAGATTTTACTGGGAGAAAAACAGCTAGGGAAAGAGTTGTTACTACCAGTGGTGGTGGTGGGGACAATACATTTTATTATTTTTCAGCATAATTTCAAAGCTGTTAAAACAGAATAGAACAAACTATGGGGGAAAAACCGGAAAAGGCAGCATCTCCAAAGAACGGCAGGAAAAAAGGAAAATATAACAAAACCTTGATGGAGGGAGAATTCTGCACTTGGAGAGGGCAAACGAAAGGATTAAAGGGCTCCTCTTGTCCTACCTTCAACTTTCAGTCTCTGTAGCTGCCTTTTGGTTTATTTCTGCTTTTGTTGTTTTTATTTTCTTCTTTTTTTAAAAAAAAAAAAAGAACATAGCACACTCTTTAGTCCCCACTGTTATCCACTGTGGCATTCCTTGTGCCCTTTGATAATAAGGGAAGGAACGCTGAGGTTCTTGCAGTGTTCTAGTGCCCATGTCCTCTGCAAATGGAGAAAGCATTTACAAGGAGCAATCTTTTTGTTAATGTTTTCATTAAATCCACCTGTCAATCAAATCAGCAGCTTCTTGTTCTATGTGGGGGTTCCTTTAATAAGATATTCGCTCCCTCGCACACCCCACTTCTTTGGCTCGGTTATTTCCAGGGGGGGGGGAAACTGCCAATTGCTAGAAAACTATGTTTTACAAACAGTTTTAAAAACATCTCTCTTAAATCAGCGGAAACTTAAATTTTCATTAAGAACCTGTCACGACGTCCTCTGCCAGGAAACAAAAGCACTCCAAAAGGAACGGGTGACCAGGTTTATTTCTTCAACAAATCAAACCGCGGTAAAGTCAGCGTTGAGGCACCTAGCCTCAACGCTCTTTTATCATGTTACCACACCCTAACCCCACCCCTTCAAAGCAAACCGGCATCCGCCCGCCTCCCCATAAACACCCCACCCATCACCGTGCAAAGCCACCACCCATCGTGTGCACTGCTGCAGCCTGTCAGGCCCCCTCCCAGGTGAGTTCTGTTTTTCCGCTCCCTCGTGCGCCCCAGTCCGTGCCGGCGTTCTGGACGTTAAGCTCCCCCCAAGTCCAGTAACAGAGGGTGGCACAGCCACACCCCCCTCCACTGTTTGCTGGGCCGTGTCCAACTGCTGGGGCGAGTCTAACTGTTCGCTGGGTTCAGCCCGTTGCCGCCCGGGCGCCATCCGCAGTCCAGGGTCCAGCCGCCGAGAAGCAAACGTTAGCGCCAGACCAGTGGGCGCCCGGCGCCGTCCCCGGTGTCGAGGCGAGCGCGCGCCCGCCGGCCGTCCGGGAGCGGGCGCGCCAAACAGCTGAGCGCCGGCCAGCTGCTCGGCGGGATTGCGGCGGCGCGCTCTACAAAGTCCGGGCAAAGCCACGCCCTCCAAACAAGCGTCCGGGGTCCGGGGAAAGTGCTGCCTGGGCGCGCCGATCAGCTGGGGACCGGCCGGCTGCTTGACGGGGCTGCGGCGGCACGCTGCGGCAGAAGACGAGGCCACGCCCTCTAAACAAGCGTCCGGGGTTCGGGGAAGGTGCTGCCCGGGCACGCCGATCAGCTGGGGACCGGCCGGCTGCTCGGCGGGGCTGCGACCGCGGCGGCACGGGCATTGTCGAGGCCCGAGCGGACGGGAGGCCGGCGGGGCTTGACAGTCGGCTCCCCCTACCATCTGCCCTCCTGCAAAAGAAGAACGACAAGATAGACCTCCACGAAGACAAGCCGCTGAGTCCCCAGTGCTACCCCCCGGTTTGGAGGGATGTGTACGGTGAAAAGCCGTAACCAAACGATCTGCTTGAACATCCCCTTTCCTCACCCATGAAGCTTCGGCCAATGGATATCCTTTCCACATCACGAGATACTGTACCTGCCCCCTCCGTACCCGGGAATCTAAGATTGCCTGTACTTCGTACCGGTCCCCGTGAACAGGCCCCGGAGCGTTCCCACCCGCCTTCTCTGTTATTCCCCTAGCGGGCTTTAGTAGGCTACTATGGAAGACCGGGTGGACCTTCCCTAGGAACTTTGGTAACCGTAAACGGACGGTCACGGGGTTGATCACTTGAATCACTTGGAAAGGGCCAAGGAACTTGGGGCCTAGCTTCCTGCTCGGTACCCGTAAGTGCAAATATTTGGTTGACAGATACACCCACTCCCCGACCTTGGGGGTGTCGAAGGGCTCCCTTTTCCTGTCTGCCTGCTCCTTCACCCGTGCCTGGGCTTTCACCATCGCCTCCCTAGCGGTTTTCCAGGCGGCCCCTAATTGGTGCATCCACTCCCCAGGCCCGGTGGGTGTCGCCGATCCCTGTCCACACTCCGGGACAGGGACGAAATCATACCCCGCCACCACCTGGAATGGTGTCAAACCCGTGCTGCTATGCACGGCGTTATTGTGGGCAACTTCAGCAAATACCAGGAGGTCCGCCCAGTCTGTTTGCTGATACGACACATAACTCCTGAGGAACCTTTCCACCGTGGCGTTGGCCCTTTCAGCGGCCCCGTTAGTGCTTGGGTGGTAACCGGAGCTGAGGCCTTGGGTAGAGCCGATGTGTCGTAGAAACTCTCGCCAAAACTGTGCTGTAAACTGGACCCCGCGGTCCGAAATAATCCGTCGGGGGACCCCGTGCAGCCGATAGATATGAGTCATAAACAGTCGTGCCAACCGTTTGGCGGACGGCAGCCCCTTGCAGGGGACGAAGTGCGCCTGTCTGGAGAAGAGGTCGATGACTGTCCAGATTACCGAGTATCCCCTGCTTTCCGGCAACCCGACAATGAAGACCATGGCAATGTCTTGCCATGGTCGTACGGGGTCCGAAACTGTCTGTAGCAGTCCCAACGGCTTCCCAACACGGGGTTTTGCTGTGGCGCATACGTGACATCCCCGGACGTGGTGTTCCACGTCTGCCTTCATGCACGGCCACCAAAATTGACGGCGTGCTAGGTGTAAAGTTTTCAGGAAGCCGAAGTGACCGGCCTGCCTGGCATCGTGACATCGGCGCAAAATGGTGGGACGTAGTGCCTGAGGCACATACAGCTTATCCCCGTGCCAGGCCAAGCCGTCGCGCATAGTTAGAAAACCGGGATGCTCCTTCAGCCAGGTGTCTGTAGCCAAGGCCTCGTCCATGGCACGGGACAAATCGTCCCCCACGCTGCAGATTGCCTGGGTCGCACTCGGGGATGCACTAGGCGGGATGAGCTCTTGTACAACCGCTTCTCGTTTGGTGTCGTATTGCGGCAGCCGTGAGAGTGCGTCAGCAAGGAAGTTCCGCCCCCCCGGTACGTACTTCAGGACGAAATTAAAGCGCCGGAAAAAGAGAGCCCATCTGACATGCTTGGGCGCCAGTTTCCTCGGGGACTGCAGGACCTCCAAGTTCTTGTGATCTGTCCAGACCTCGAAGGGATGGACAGCCCCCTCCAGAAGATGTCGCCACGTTTCCAAGGCCGTGCGCACGGCAAACGCCTCCTTCTCCCAAATTGCCCACGAGCGTTCCGTCGACGACAGTTTTTTGGAGGAGTAGGCACATGGTTGCAGCACGCCCTCCGTGTTCCGTTGCAACAGCACAGCCCCTACCGCGACATCGCTGGCGTCGACTTGGACCACATACGGACGGTCGGGATCGGGATGTACCAACACCGGCTCCTTAGCAAACAGGGCCTTCAACGTCTCGAACGCCCGTTGACACGTGGTGGTCCACGCCAGCTTCAACCCCGGACGTGGTTTCTCCCCGGATTGCCGCGTCCGCAACAGGTCCGTCAGCGGCAGGGCTGTTGCTGCAAAACCTGGGATAAACTGGCGGTAAAAGTTCGCGAACCCCAAAAAACTCTGCAGCTGTCGCCGCGTCCGTGGCGCCTGCCATTGCAGGACGGCTTCCACTTTGCGAGGGTCCATTTCTATGCCGCTCGCAGACACTCGATACCCCAGATAATCCAGCCTCGTCTTGTGGAACTCGCATTTGGTGAGCTTCACATAAAGGCGGGCAGCCAGCAGCTTCCGTAGCACCTGGCGCACGAGGGCGATATGCTCCTCCATAGTCTTAGTATATATCAAAATGTCATCCAGGTACACTAACACCCCGCGGTACAGGTGCTTGTGAAGCACCTGGTTTATCATCTGCATAAAGACGGCTGGGGCCCCCTGGAGTCCAAACGGCATGACTCGGAACTGGAAACTGCCCAACGGACAGTTAAACGCCATTTTCCACTCATCCCCAGCTCTGATCCGCACCCGGTAATACGCCTCCCGTAAATCAAGCTTCGTGAAGATGCGTCCCGTCGACAAGTGTGCCAGAAGATCTTTCATGAGTGGCAGCGGATACAGATGTTTGACGCAGACCGCGTTGACGCCTCGGAAGTCGACACACATGCGAAGCGTGCCGTCCTTCTTCTCCCGGAACAGTATTGGCGCTGCTATCTTGGATCGGGCAGGCTGGATGAACCCCCTCGCGAGATTTTTGTCGATATAACGACGTAGCTCCTGCATCTCACGAGGCGTCAAAGCGTACATGCGCGGTTTTGGCAGCTTTACGCCCGGCTCGAGCTCGATGGCGCAGTCCGTCGCTCGGTGAGGAGGCAGAGTGTCACACTCTTTCTCGTCGAAAACCTCTGCTAGGTCGGCGTACACCTGTGGGAAGCAGGCTTCCGCCACCCCCTCTGCCCCTTGAACCCGCTCACCACCTAGCTGCTCAGTAGGACCCACATATGCGTGTGGTGGTGGTTGTGGCCCTGTCCCCAACCGTAGGTGCCGGCAGCCCTCCCCCCACCAGATCGTGGGCCCCCACTTGTCGAGCCATGTCAACCCCAGAATCACTGTCTCCGTCATTGATGGAACGACAAGGAATCGTAAGGTCTCCCAGTGGGTCCCTATCTCCAATCGAATAGGTCTCGTCACCCGGGTGACTGGAGCCCCCCCAAAAGGGATCCGTCCACCTGCTGGAAACGAAGGGGAGTTGGCAGGCGGCGCACCTCCACTCCCAGCCGGGCAACCACCGCTTGGCTGATGAGGCACCAGGTGCTGCCTGTGTCGATCAGTGCTGGGCAAGCCTCCCTATGTCCCGTTCGCAGGTTGATGAGTACGACCGGAACTGTGAAAGGCACCACTGGGTCACTCACCATAGGGTCCTCCTCCTCCTCCAGGCTCTCGTAGGGCTCTGGGTCGTTGGCCTTGGGTGGTTCCGCGCCGATTGCTGATGTGGTCATCAGGGACGCCAGCTGGTGAGCAGCTCTTGTTCGCTCCACCGACTTTCGTGCTGTGGGGCCCTTTCCGACGGGGGTTGCTGCGGCGGCACGAGGTGCCGGCAAGGGGCAAGTGGCCACTCGGTGTCCCGGCTGATCGCACCGGAAGCATCTTATAGCAGGTCTTGGAAGCGGCACAGGTGGGTTTGCTGTCGGGGCCACGGCCTTCCGATCCTCCTCCTTTGGCCTCTCAGAGGTCCTACGGGTCCCGACCACCCCCTCGACTTACCCCTGCATTCGTGCAGCCGGACGTCGAGTTCTACAGTGACCTGGTACCACTCCAGCAGTCGCTCGGGCACTCCACGCACCACGCACGCCCTCCGCAGCGCGCCGTCCAACCCCGACTGGAAGTGGTGTACCAGCAAGCGTTCCGGCCAAGAGCGGAGCTTACGAGCCACCCGGCGAAATTCAGCGACATACTCTGCTGCGGGCCTGCCTTGTTGTCGCAGCCCCACCACCTCCGCCTCAGCCCTGTGGGTGCGGGCCACATCCTCAAACTGCGTCCGCAGCGACTCCAGGAACAACCCGACGTCAGCCAGTTCCCGAGCATGCTCGCCATACAGGTCAGCCGCCCAAGCTGCGGCCTCTCCCTGCAGGCTTGCTGTGATGGCCACCACCATGGCCCATTGGGAGGTATAGGCTGCTCCGTACTGATCCAGGTGGTGAATGGTGTGGCTCAGGAACATGGCGAGCCGGTCTGGGTGGCCGTCGTACGTAACTGGCAGTGGTGGAGGGCCCCAAAAAACCCCCGGGCCCCAGGGGCCCCCCTGGGCCCTGGGCCCCCTTGTACCTGGTGCTTGGTGCCGCCCGCTCCATGGCCGGGCGGTCGCCCCGGCCGTTGTTGCCCACCTGGTGGCCTCTGCCTGGTCTGACGCCCCGGGGTGTTGTCGTTCGGCCTGAACAGCTCCCAACTCCGTCAGCCGTGATGGCGGGCCCCGAAACCTTGGGCCTGCCGGGCGGAAACTGGGCTGGCCCGATTGGCCGGGTGTCAACCTCTGTAGCGACCATCGCCGCATCTCCGGAGCCGGACCCGCAGGCGACCAAGGTGCAGTGTCCTGATACCCAAACTCCCCAAAACGGTCCCGCAACACATCCATTGTGTAGGCCCCTGGGGCCGTAGAGTAGCTCCATTCCTCGCCTTCCTCCTCCGTCAGCTGCCGCTCCCTCCAAGCCGGCACTGCGGCCCGTGAACGGCCCTCACCACGGACTTGGTCCAAACGCTCCAAGGGAGGGCTCTGCCACCCCCCCCCCCCCGCTCTGAGCCAGAGACCCTACCTCCCAACTATCACCAGCTTCAGCCGAGGCCATAACCCCCTTGGTCTTCGGCCGCACTGCTGGCCCCTCTGGCACGCCAGGATCAGGTGGAGTTGCAACTGCAGCCCCAACAGCCCCTTCCTCCTCGGCTGCCAAGTCAAGCCCCGATGGATCCTCTGCCATGCCCAAAGCGTGAGTAACAGCAGTAGGTATCCTGGAATAACGCTGACTTACTGTCACGACGTCCTCTGCCAAGAAACAAAAGCACTCCAAAAGGAACGGGTGACCAGGTTTATTTCTTCAACAAATCAAACCGCGGTAAAGTCAGCGTTGAGGCACCTAGCCTCAACGCTCTTTTATCATGTTACCACACCCTAACCCCACCCCTTCAAAGCAAACCGGCATCCGCCCGCCTCCCCATAAACACCCCACCCATCACCGTGCAAAGCCACCACCCATCGTGTGCACTGCTGCAGCCTGTCAGGCCCCCTCCCAGGTGAGTTCTGTTTTTCCGCTCCCTCGTGCGCCCCAGTCCGTGCCGGCGTTCCGGACGTTAAGCTCCCCCCAAGTCCAGTAACAGAGGGTGGCACAGCCACACACCCCTCCACTGTTTGCTGGGCCGTGTCCAACTGCTGGGGCGAGTCTAACTGTTCGCTGGGTTCAGCCCGTTGCCGCCCGGGCGCCATCCGCAGTCCAGGGTCCAGCCGCCGAGAAGCAAACGTTAGCGCCAGACCGGTGGGCGCCCGGCGCCGTCCCCGGTGTCGAGGCGAGCGCGCGCCCGCCAGCCGTCCGGGAGCGGGCGCGCCAAACAGCTGAGCGCCGGCCAGCTGCTCGGCGGGATTGCGGCGGCGCGCTCTACAAAGTCCGGGCGAAGCCACGCCCTCCAAACAAGCGTCCGGTGTCCGGGGAAGGTGCTGCCCGGGCGCGCCGATCAGCTGGGGACCGGCCGGCTGCTCGACGGGGCTGCGGCGGCACGCTGCGGCAGAAGACGAGGCCACGCCCTCTAAACAAGCGTCCGGGGTTCGGGGAAGGTGCTGCCCGGGCGCGCCGATCAGCTGGGGACCGGCCGGCTGCTCGGCGGGGCTGCGACCGCGGCGGCACGGGCATTGTCGAGGCCCGAGCGGACGGGAGGCCGGCGGGGCTTGACAGTACCCTTCTACTTGTGGTGCAGATATCATCCAGTGGTCAGGACATCAATAGAAAACAAACAATCCGTTCAAATCTAACTGAAGATATTTAAAATGGCAATTCTGATGCAAACCAGAAAATTTAAGCAAGGATTAAAAAAGTAAATTGGATAATATAATATTTACTGTTAACTATGTAACGTTGTGTTTGACGTAGTAAATTATTGATACAATAAAGGATCATTTTCTATGCAGCTTTCTAGCAAGAACCTAATTTCTCTTCATATTCGATCGTCCTCATCAGCCTCACCTTCATCATTTTAGCCATTGTTTATCCACTGCAGGATGAAGGCCTCTTCCGCGTGTTTCCAACCCATACGGTCCTGAGTTTTCTTATAGCTGCTAAGGTGTGGCATTTCTGCATGCGGGGCTTATATGTTTTTATATATTAACAATTAAAAGGAATCTGTAACCATTTTCTAACTCATAGAAAATAAAGATAAGCAGGGCTTTTTTTCTCATAGAACGCTCAGAACGGAGTTCCGGCACCTTTTTTGGATGGAACCTTGTAGGGTAGGCAAGGCGGGTTGTATGACGTCTGTGAGTTCCGGCACCTTTTTCTTTTACAAAAAAAGCACTGAAGATAAGATACCTGTTGCTTAGTCATTAAAGACAAAGACGGACGCCACTTGAGTGATTGCCTTAGTCAGTGCCCGATCAGATCGATAAGATTAAGAAATAGATATGACGCAGGCCTAAAGTAACTTTTATTAGGACAGCTATTGTAACACTGTCCTTCCTTCCTTCTTATTTTATCTTCATGTGAAGCGGGGTGCAGCTATCAGAAGCCTTTTCTTAAAACATTTTCTTGGCCTGGGCTCAAATCTCATTTACTGGATTGTTGCTTTGATAGATGATCTTCCCTCTGTCCTTCAAGGCCATCCTCTTTATTTATTACAATTAGCCAGGGCCTGTTTCATTGAAACCTAAGGCTCTGTTATCATAGCATTTAGACTTATATACCACTTCACCGTGCTTTACAGCCCTCTCTGGGTGGTTTACAATGTCTATCTCAAAAGGATGGTGGGAGGAGGGGAATAATAGAAAGTGAAAGTTATCCCAAGAACGTGCAAGCTCCCCCTCCCTCAAACAGAATCGCAAAATATATGGCCAAGGGAAGAAAGCAGGGTTTTGGGGTCCTGACAGGTATGCTCTTGACTATTACAAGAAAATTGCCCCTGCCCATCATCTGACCAGACCCAACTACTGCGGTATAGCAGAACAACACTTATATTGAGAGAGTTCCTTTGTTTGGTATGAGGTTTCCAGGTCAAATTTAAGATGCTGGTGATCCCTACAAAGCCTAACAGGGATAAACTCTTGTTACAGCCCTAACTAAATAAAGGATTTAATCATATTGGCTAATTAGTTCATTGCACTCTTAACATGTGATGCCAGTTAGCTTTTATGGCAACAAGGCTCTTTTTTTGGGGGGGGGGGAATTAGAACATTTTACAAATGATGAATCTATCAAACTCTGGCTAAATGGAAGCTGCATATATGTCTGCTTCAATTATAAGGCTACAGTATATGATAATTTTATTTGAGGGGAGTTGATTACAGGAATAGCGAAGCTGAGCTCCTATGTTATATAGCAAGTAAAAGCTCTAAATGGACTTATATTTGCTTTTCTGACAAGGTTTACTGAAGAAAGAATCTAAGATATGACCCAATGCATCTGCAGCCTTTTGTTGACTTCTAGAATTCCAAATATTTTCATGAGCAGATAGAAGATCACAAATCTGAAACAGTGTGATGTTTTTGCCTAATACTTGGAATACAGTGGTACCTAGGTATACAACTGCTCTGATACTCAAAACATTTGGACATGAAAATTTTGTCCCATCATTTATTTTGTCCCATTATTTATTCGGTACTCAACATGCAAGCTAGAATTTGTCAGTGTTGGCTACCTTGTGACTCACTATATTATTCGTTATGGGAAAATTTTGTTTGGTACTCATTGTTTTGGTACTCATCACACCTCCTAGAACCAATTAACGATGAGTACTGAGGTACCACTGTATTTCTGTAGGAACTGCAACTGATTTATTTATTACTTAAATAATAAATTATAATCATAATAAGTAATCTGTCAACTTCAAACAATTCTGGCTGCAGCCATCTTCACTTCATTTTCAATTGCCACAGCAATGGGAGAGGGGAAATGCATTCTTCTAGTTTAGTCATAACAATAACTTTCCTGTGGGAACCAAGGTCAAGCTACCTAAGTTTTGGCAGGCTGGAGCTTCCATTAGACAGCCCGCCAAAGTGATTAATTGGGGATGGTGATTTATGACATATTGCAGGGGTGAGAAGTTCAACTTGTTACCATGTAACCTTCTGGAGGGGAACTTCAGTCTTGGTTTCACCTTTGTTCGTGCCGATACTAGGTAGCCATTAAATGTATTCTTTGAGAAAAGCAATTGCCTCAGAGTTCTTATTTCTACTGGTCTCATCTATCAGAAACATGAAATAATCTGTATAGTTCTTGGTGCTCACTGAGCTTGGTTGTTTGCTTGCAGATGTTTCATTACCCAACAAGATAACATCATCAATACACGTTTCTGTGTAGTATGAAGTGGGAGAAGTAGTTTCACTTCATGGGGCAAAACAGCTAAAGGGAGAGGGCTGCCATTTAGAAGGACATCCTCTGGGCCTCACCCACTCTAGTCCCCTATGGACTGGTACACCATCAACATTGCCTCTCAGATAAATGAAGTAGAGCAGCAGGATAAAGTATGAATTAATACAAAATATAAATAAAATAAACACTTCAATGGTTAACCAAATGCTTTCAATAAGTCCAAAACCTATCCTTATGTTAGCTTTATTCAATAGGCATGATACATTGTTCTAATTCTAACTCATTTACACACAGACAGGCACACTTGCACATACATCCTGAATTGGACATTCTGTCATCAATCAAAGATCTGAATAAAAGGAGAAGTCCATCTGCAATTCCAGAACTAAACAGCCATTCCATTTCTATTTCTGAAGTTTTTATCTTAATATCACCCATAAATCTTCAATACTTATCAAATTTAATATGTGTCATTTGTCAACTTCTTTGCAATTCTAACATAATACCTAACTTGTAATTAGAGACTGTTTCCAAGAAATTTGTCATTCAGATTTAGAGATGCACGGATTGTGTATAAATCTGAATATGCCAACAGGTGTTTGGATCCTGCTGGTGTCTTATTACTATAGTTTTGTCATTCATTGTCAAGAATATATCTAAGGCTTATCTAAGGCTTAGTTGTTTGGGGAACTTTCTTGTTCCTATCTGTCAAACACTGTCTCCACAGAGACTTAACCGCCACTGATAATGTGTTACCATTTTATGTGTTAAACTGATTAACTTTGACTTGCTTGATGTCTGTTTTATGGATTATCTAAATTCTTATTGTAATTTAGGCTGAATGTTACTCTTGGACTGAGTACAACCTCATTCCTAAAAGTGGATAAGGCAAGGCTGACTGGGGTCTGGGCAAAAATAACATTTAATTCTCCTGAATCAAATTTAATTAGTTTGAGAAAGTTACATTAAATTCAGTACAATTATTTATTCCTCTCCATGTACTTAATAATTTTCCTCTCTCTCATATGAAAAAATATATATAATTTGGTGGAAACTTTTAGAAGTATTCTGAGAATTAAAAAAGGTAAAGTGTCCTATCTTGGGGAGCAGTGTTCATCTCGGTTTCTTAGCTGAGGGAGCCAGTGTTGTCTGAAGACGTTTTCCATGGTCATGTGCCCAGCATGACTATATGCAAGGCACACAGAGAGCTGTTACCTTCCCACTGAAGTGGTACTTATTTATCTACTCTTTTTTCCCTTTTTTTAAAAATTAATTTTCCAATATTACAATAGTATCTTTAAAAAGCAACATGGTGTCTGGGTTACAATAGTTCCATTTCAGACAAACAAATATTATTACAAATCTCCAAGTTGTTGTAACCAGTATTTCCTCTCTCTTGTTTCCTTTAATACATATTGTCTCTTATCTAAATTAACATACTTCTCATTGCTATCCATCAGTCATTTAATAGTTTTCTTATATTTGTCAATACCTTGGTATATTTTACATTTGAACATTCCATCTTTAAGACATCAAACACCTTATATATTTTTCCAGTTTTAATTTTACATTAATATTAAAATTAAATGGTTAAAGTTTCTCATTTTCATATTTCTAGATAACCTCCTTTCCCGTTACACAATTTTCTCCGATAACTAGTAATGTAAATACACTTCTTATTTATCTCATTTCCATATCAACAAGTTAGTAGTACAATATAAGAATGGTAGTCAGTAGGATACCAGTTGCAAGGAGGGGAAAGAGGATGAGGACAATATAATATTCTTATTTCCCATTTATAGTTTCCACATATTGAAAATTAACCAAAATTTCTCCCGTTTCAACATTTAATACATCCTTTCATGTCTCTACATCCAAGTATATTAATTACATTGTATCATTCTTAACATATATACATCTTAATCCATTTCATTTAAAGAGCTCAATATTTCAATGTTAGTATTCATACATCTGTATTTTTTTTAATTAGTCAGTGTTTTTATCTACTCATCAAAATAATCTCTCGTAATCCAAGTACAATCCTGTCTATTTTGGTGTTATCTATTTCAGGCCTCTTAAGTATGTCCATATTTCTTCAATCTTATTCTTGCTTTCTTCCTTTGCCATGTCATTTTTCACTTCTTTGCCTCAGGGTCATCAAAGCATTCTTGTGTTGTTATATCATATTGAAGTAGCCCTCCAGTCTCCATTTTTTGAAGGATTGAGGGGTCTGTTAACAGTGCCAAATCTTCTTATTATTTTCACCTCTTGATATAATTGTCCTGGACTGAATAAATTTTGTTCCACCTGTTTCTCATTTTGGTTTTCAAAAGTCTGTGTTTGTTGAATAGTTAATTCTTCTGCCAATGTATTTGATTGTTCAATTTCTTCTGTTAAGTTCTGTCCCAATAAAATATTAGTTGTAGTCACAGTTTGAGTTTGTTTCTTCGAGACGCTTTCTAATTCTTTTCCAAAAGCTCTTATTTCATCGCTGGCAGCAGAGAGGAACTGATACGTTTGGTAAGATATTTCCCACATAGCATAGATTTGTTTTTGTAACTCTTCCATGGTGGAGTTACACATCTGGTGTTCAAGGTTAATCTTATCTTGTTTTTCTTAAATATTTTCTTAATTTTTTTTAAAGAGAAAGTCAGATTGCAATTTCAAATTTAGCCACTGGGTGTCCCCCAAGTGCTTTGAAAGTTCTTTTCTTTTAGTCTGTTTTTTTCAACTTTTTTTAAAAAAAACACCCCTGAGCTTGCTCGCCGCTTATTTGAAGGGAGGGTTGAATTCCCCTCTCCCTCTCCATGGGGGAAAGGTACTTAGCAGCTTATTTAGGTGAAAAGAAGAAGATTAAGGTATAAGAGAGGAATCTTACCCCTGTCTCTTCCACGCTGCTTTAATGTTGCCTGGTGGTAAGTTTGACTTTAGCTGTCTGAAGCCTAGTAACTGACCATATTACTATGGCTGGTCTTTCGTCCGCCGGTTCAAAGGGAATGCAGGCACTAATGGGGGGGTTGCAGCTCCCCCGCGTTTCTGCAAAAGCCCCTTCTTGCTGGTCGCCCCTCCAGGGCGACTCTTTGACCCTTTTAGGACCCCCCAGCGATGCAAAACTGGACATGGAAGATGAGAGCCGTCCTCCAGACATCCATGTCGGCTGGTTTGGCAAACCGGAAGTCTCTTATTTATCTACTCTCATTTGTATGCTTTTGAACTGCTGAAACTGGGACAAATAACAGGAGCTCATCCCATCATGTGGCACTCGGCCTCGAACCTGGGTTGCCAGCTTTCCAATTGACAGGCTCAGCCTTTGTGCCTCCCTGGGAATTACAGTATAGGGCCATGTAATTAGATATTAGCATTTGTTATCTAATTAGATTGGTCCATCCTCTTAGGGACTGGTTATGTTATCAGGCCTGGGGCTCCCAGAGAACCAGAAACTTGCTTAGATGGCTCCATTGTGGAGATAGCCATTGTTTATCCCCTCTTTGCCTTTGTATATTCATTTTTTAGAATGCTTATCTTTAAATATGGATTTATATTTTTATATACGTTGTTTTATATCTGTTGTTTAATTCAATTGTTGTATGCTTCCCAGAGTTCCTTCTTTGTGAGATGGACAATTATACAAATTTGATTGATGAATTAATTAATAAAGGTATCCCTGCTTGGTTGAAGCTCTCTTGCCTTTTAGTGTGTCATGATTTTTAAAAACTATCATCTTCTCTTCACTGTGTTCTTCTTGTTAAATAAAGAACAGCACAGAAACATGTTTATTTTATTCATGTATCAATATTATTTGTAACTAGCTCATACTCAGGACACTGGGTGGGTTTGCAATACATAAATACAGCATAAATATTTTGATGTATCTGCAGTGTATCAATAGTTTCTTTCCATTTATGCCAAATTTCACTATGGTAATTTGTAAATGTATTTTTATAAAAACTATAGTTTAAAAAAAGCTGTAGGTTTTAGAAAATATATTCCAGAGATCCACAGGGAAAAATGAAAGTCAGTGAGGACTTGCTATCAGTGGCAGTATCAATGAGGACAGAGTTTGTCCTTAATTCCTTTGCATTTTGCAGTTCTTAGTAACATGAAACAAAGGATCCTTGTTATAATTGTTGTTCTATGACCTGCAACTTCGTTATAACCAATTTTAGATGTGTATTTTAAATAAACATATGCATGCCAGTTTTTTTTAAAGATGGTGACAATTAAACGCAAGTGACTGAAAATATTCTCCACAAAGTTATTCCCATTATGTAATTATGTCTAGAGCATTCCTCCACTACTTCATATTTTTCATTCTGGATTATCTTCAGCATGTATATTTTAATGTAAACTTCATTCCTTTCCTTTGGATAGCACTTTCTTTTGCATCCTTTTCATAGTTAATCACAGATGTTTATTAAGCTATTCAATTAACAGTTTGGCTATGGATTTATAGTATGCAGACGAGGATCATTACTGTCATGGAAAAAACCCAGAGGAAAAGACAAGAGACAGCAACACAAACCAATAATTCTTACTTTAAGATTCAAAGGTTTATTTTTCTAATAATTTGGAACATAGCAAGCATAATAACACAACTTCATGTACATTAATAACCCATTGCAATGAAGACCATATGGTTATAGCAAATTCCAATAGGACAGCTATAGGCCAATGGCAAATCAGTCAGGTCCAGTCCCAACTTTTTATACCCTTTCTTGTTCTAAGACTGTAGTCAGACAGTCCGCTGACTTCTGCTGACTTCTGCTGACCTCTTACTGACCCCCTGCTGACCTACTTTCCACATATACTTTCTGCTGAACATAACTTTCCACATATACCCATGTACATTGGAACCTGCATCCATCAGCTACTTTCAGTTCCCTATTTCTCCCACGGTTACAATACTCATGTTCCAAATATACATAGACCTATCTACTTTGCAATTTTATATTTCACAAAGCTCAGCAGATTACAAATAGTATGTTTGTATTGTGAAATAATATAAAGTTCAAGTCAAAGCTTTGTTTTAAATCACTACTGTGGGGTCTATCACAAGTTTGCTCCAGTCTCACCTTGTTATATGAGGAAGGGACTATATTTTCATCTCCTACATTACAGAACATTGAAAGAAGGGCATTATTTAATTTCTCCAGTCATAATATATAGTTCAAACTTGGTAATACCATCTGAAACTAAAGTTTGGTATTCGTACAATATATATTTCTTTTAAAAATGAATTTCATTATTTTTTTAAATCTAGGGTTCAAATTCCTATTACTTTCCAATTACCCAGAAAATGAGAATTTGATGTGGAGTTAATCTCATAGACATCTACAGGTAGAGCTAAGTGTTGAGCTGAGAGATGTCTATTGCTTCAATCAGAATACAATTTGAAGAATGGCAGAATTTCACTAGAGCAATAACACCAACTGCTTTTACAGTAGATAATATTTTTTCACTATGCATCTAAATGTAGCACAGTGAAAAACACAGAGGTTAAAATTAGAAGTTACTCCTGGCTCAAAAGTTCACAACCTCAAAGAGTGGGGATATGTGAGAAAAGGAATTGGGTGACTTTCTGAAGCTGAAGATGTTTGGAAGTTGCAGTGACCAAAGAGAGCAAAGGAAAGTCCTTTCCACCACATAATCTTATCCAGTGTGAGGGAGGAACGCCCCCATTTTATATTTATTTATTTATTTATTTATTTATTTATTTATTTATTTATTTATTTATTTATTTATTTATTTATTTAATTCTATTTATATCCCGCCCTTCTCCGAAGACTCAGGGCGGCTTACAAGCTTAGCAGTAGCCTTCATTCTATGTATATGCCTGCTTATTAGGGCTTTCACCCCCCCAAGCGGCATTATTACAAAGTCAGCTTAATTGCCCCCAACAATCTGGGTCCTCATTTTACCTACCTCAGAAGGATGGAAGGCTGAGTCAACCTTGAGCCTGGTGGGATGCGAACCTGCACTAATTGCAGGCAGCTGGTGTTACTTAAGGAGGCATTAGCCCACTGCTCCACCAAGGCTCTTCAATTTTGGGTTCTTCTAGCCAGGATTCCTGCAATCAGAGCTTGAAGAAGAAATAGAACAATGAAGGTTGAGTGACAATTCAGCATGAATCCCTGACTAGCTAGAAAGAGTGGTCCCTAAATGTGAGTTTTTATACCTTTTCTTGGTTTTCAGAATTGTCATTTCTGATTCGTGGCTTTAAAACTGTCATTTCTGATTCGTGGAGCAGTGTCTATAGAGTTATTTTTTTTAGATATTTATTTTTTATTTTTATTTTATTTGTATTTGTATACCGCCCTTCTCCCGAAGGACTCAGGGCGGTGAACAGGGCATACATAAAAAAATACGAGATACAAAAATTAAAAAAGAATTAAATAATAGCCCAGTTAAAACAGTCGGTAACAATATACAATATAAAAATCCCCATTAAAAATCCCCATTAAAACCCCAACATATCCCCATCAGGCCAGGCCAGCTTGTACAAATAGATGGGTCTTCAGACCGCGTCGGAAGGAGCAAAGGTCAGGTGCCATCCGGAGCTCGGCCGGCAGCTGATTCCATAAAGCCGGAGCGCCCACAGAGAAGGCCCTCCCCCTGGGGGCCACCACCCGACATTCTCTGACCGGAGGCACCCTGAGGAGGCCCTCTCTGTGGGAACGCACAGGGCGGAGGGAAGTTGATGCCGGCAGCAGGTGGTCCCCGAGGTACTCCGGACCCATGCCATGTAGGGCCTTAAAAACCATTACCAAAACCTTGAATCTCACCCGGAAGACAACCGGCAACCAATGCAGCTCGCGGAGCAAAGGTGTAACATGGGAGTACCGGGAAACTCCCAAGACAATTCTCGCGGCTGCATTCTGTACCAGCTGAAGCCTCCGAGTGGTCTTCAAGGGAAGCCCCATGTAGAGAGCATTGCAGTAGTCAAGACGAGAGGTCACGAGCGCATGAGTGACCATACACAGGGCATACCGGTCTAGATAGGGCCGCAACTGGCGCACCAGGCGAACCTGGGCGAAAGCCCCCCTAGTCACAGCTACTATATGATCTTCCAGAGTGAGCCGCGAATCTAGGAGGACTCCCAAGTTGCGAGCCCTATCTACGGGGGGTAAAAGCTCACCCCCCATAGAGAGAGGTGGAATATTCTGAATATCCCGGGATGCCAGAATGCACAGCCACTCAGTCTTGTCAGGGTTGAGCTGAAGTCTGTTCCTCCCCATCCAGACCCGAACCGCCTCCAGGCAACGGGACATCACGTCGAGGGCATCACTGGGGTGGTTTGGGGTCGAAATGAAAAGCTGGGTATCATCAGCGTACTGATGATACCCAACTCCAAACCCACAAATGATCTCACCCAGCGGTTTCATGTAGATGTTGAACAGAAGAGGCGAGAGGACCAACCCCTGAGGAACTCCACAAACATTACTCAGGAAAATGTTAATCCTTGCTTATTTGTTATCTATTTGTTATTATTATGACTCTGTCCTAATCCTACCAGTTTTAATTGTTGATAGCCGGTCTCACATTCTGGCATTTCGACTTATCTTGAATGGTTTAAAATTGTTACTTTGTATCTGTTGTGTTAAGTGTTTGCTTGCCTGGGGCTATTTAGCTTGAGTCAGACTGTTTCTTTGCATTGGGGTTCTTCTATATTGGCTAATGCATGTTTGATTAAATTGTATTCTTTTATTGGGGTGAAGGGGGTATCTCATCAAGTGCAAGTTATTTGCTTTTTTACAATTTACATTTTGGACAGTTGAAAGTATTATTATTATTATTATTGTATTATACAATTCTGAACTGCTGTCTTTGTGATTCAAGGTGGATACTGATAATCAGAATAAATGGGAGCCAGTAGTTTAGGATCAAGCTGAATGCTTCAATGAGCAGAACTGGAGTCTACCGTTCCAAGGAGGTACAAGAGATGAGAATTGAGTTAGCCCTTTCCAATAGAAGACTTTGCCTCCAACCCATAACTTTTTACACTAAGATAGCTGGAAAAGAACTGCTATATATAAGTAGATCACACAATGAATTATGCAAGTTTAGCTGCCCTTTGAATAGACATTATCAAATTAGCAGTTGCTTGAACATAGGGGGGGGGGGGAAACAACCTACATTATGACATGTAAAAATACATGTTGTTTTATAGTTCCATCAATAGATTGTGGAACACCAATAAACATATAGAGTGATCATTCCCAAAGCATGGGAAGTTAGAGGAAGCCCTTTCATTTTTCTGATATCATTAATTGGACGTTAGAAATTCAGTAATGATGGCATTATTCTTTGATTTAGCTGTTCTGAATCTAGTTCATGAAGAAATTCTAGTCCATGATCCATTGTATTATTTTTGATTCAGTTAGGGTTAAGGGTTAGGGTTAGGGTAGCAGCAGCAAGTGAGGGTGAATTTGAAGGCATACCAGAGGAATATTGAGACCTAGCTGAAGTATTCAGCGGTCTGACAAACTACCCCCTCACCAACCCACAGACTGTGCTATTAAAATACTCCTGGGGGCAAAGTTACCTAAGCCAAAATTATACTCCATAACCCCGCAGGAGTTACAGGATCTGGAAAAAATTACAGAGAAGAATCTAGCAAGGGGCTTCATCCAGCCAGGCAAAGCCAAAAACAGCAGCCCCCGTGCTATTCTGCGGAAAGAAGGATGGGTGTCTTCGTCTATGTGTGGATTATAGGTCTCTCAACACAGTGAGTGATAGTGATAGAGATGGATTTTTCTAAACTCTGCAGCCTTTCTTCAGACATCATGCTAGACTTTTACATGAAAGGCACATTTATCTTACAGAGATCCTAGATCACAGGTCGGCAACCCATGGTTCTAGAGCTGCATGCGGCTCTTTTAGCCTTCTCCTGCGGCTCCCAGTTTGCAGAGAGAGACAGAGACAGAGAGGCACTTGCGCTTCCCTTCTCTCTCTGTGTGTGTGTGTGTGTGTGTTTGTGTGCATGTGTGTAACTCACGCTGTCCTCTGAGAAGCTGATGAGCTTATTGGGTGGGGCTCCTGCTCCACAGGAAGCAGGAAGAGAGCCAGCCCAATAAGAATGTGTATCAGCTAATCCAAAAACAGCATGAAGCCAGCTTGCCAGGTGAGCAGAAGATTGGAGAGAGGGAGAGAGAGAAAGAGGGGGGAGAGAGGGAGGAAGGGAGAGAAAGAGGGAGAGGGAGAGGGAGAGAGAGAGAAAGAGAGAGAAGGGAAGCACAAGTGCCTCTCTTTATCTCTCTGTCACTCACTCACTCACACAACACACAAACACACTGAGTGGGGGAAGAGGACTGGCAGACCAAGAGCAGAAAAAGAGAGAGGGAGAGAGAAAATATGAATATATGTGGTTGTCCTTACTGGACTTTTAGTAAAAAACGCTTAATGAAATATTTTAATGTTTTTTTTAATTAAGAGGTGAGGTATGGGGATAATTATGCTGTATTTAAAGATGGTAGATAAGCTACTAAAATTGTTTTTACCTGTTGGGATGAAGGAGAAAGGGTTTTTTCCCCTCTTTCTCCTGTCCTTTTCTCTTTTTTCCCCCTGCAATTTTTTTCTTTTATATTTTTCTATTTGTAGTTTTTATAGTTTGCACTGGCTTTTTATTTCATAAATAAGAGGATTCATATGGACATTTGAGTAATTTATTTGAAAGTAACCTTCGAACCAGCGTCTTTTTTTTTTTGAGTTCAAAATGCTTTTGTTGCATGCAGAAATAAAAATTTGTTTTCTTTGTAGCAGTTCATTGATTTCATAAATGCAGAACACTATAGTTTTTTTATACATAGCATAAAGGTAAAAAAAACAATATATGCAGTATTATCTTCATTTTAGATGTCAGAAGGGTTTTGTGGCTCCCAGTGTTTTCTTTTCGGTGGGAAACTGGTCCAAGTGGCTCTTGAGTGTTTTAGGTTGCCTACCCCTGTCCTAGATGAAGGAAGCTTTTGTTGCTATTGAAATGGAAAAAATGAGCAAGCACAAATGGTCTTTCTTCTGAATCTTGTACAAAGTATCCAAGAATGGATACCAACACTGAAATATACTTATGACAAATGCAGCAAAGTATGTGTGCACATTCTAGTCCATGCAGTTGTGTGCTTAGCCTGCTGCAATGAACCTGATTTTAATGCTGCTTCAATAGGACCTCAGCTCTGATAAAAAAATTTAAAAAATGATGTTCTTTTAGATGAATAGCCCACATGTGAGTTTTCCCCAGATGCCCATATCTAAATATGATGATGATGATGATGACGACGACGATGACGACAGCAACAATGATTTTTTTTGTCAGATTGGAGAAATTGTTTCACTTTTATATCACACAGAAACCGATACAATTCACTGCAGTTCTGCTTCCATAACCAGGAAGAACAATTATCTCAGACTCTGGATTTTTCTCTGCATTTTATTTTATTCTGGACAAACCATAGATCAGAATCAAAAGAGTGTAACATGCCAGATATCACTTGTCTATAGTAGCCGCTCATATATTTTGTATTTCATTTCATATATTTCATAGCTTTTCCAGTTAAAAGCAACATAGGAAACTATGGAGAGAACTTTGTGGGTACAAAATTAGGCAAATGTCAGGATTACTCAGCATACATACCCAATATTATGCCATCTTTCTTAGAATTAGATTCTGATTTTGCAAAAATGCTTTTGGCATCTGTTTATTTAACATTGAACAACTATGCTTTTGAATGCATGGGTGCTTACTCTGTGACCTGGAAATTCTTCATTTTGTTTATCCACAGGTTTTTTTTCTTCTGTGTGGGACTTTATAAAATGGATTCTGATGCCATAATGGGCCCAATCTCAGCTTTAGATATATATTAGCCAAATGAATTAATCAGGGTTTTGTTTTTTGTGGGTGAGAGTCCAGCATCAGACCCTTATATGCTTCAGAAGTGATGGCTGTTAAGTGGAAGAAGCATAACCTTTACTGTAAAGTGCTTATCTATGGTCTACATGCAAAGCATTGTCAAGATCCACTGAACAGATGGACCTCTGAGCATTACTTGTTTCTTCCTTGCACTTCTGAAAACTATTCATTGCTTGTCAGTCTTACAAGCTGCTGCAGCCTCGGCGAGTGGAACACCATACCCGGCCGGTAGCAATGGAGTGGAGCCGCTTCTCTGTGTAGTTGCGAGGAACGGTGTCTGAAGACAGGCAGAGGACTCCGGAGCCCGGCCGGCGTGTCGGGGACAGATGGGCTGGTGCGGCGAGGCGTCCCTGATGGATGGCAAGCAGGCAGGGTTTGACACTTGTATGCACATTTTTGGATATCCTGAAAACAAATGTGCCTGTTTAATTTGCTTTATAAATGGCCAAATGGTCATGTTCCAGCTTTAAGTTGAAAAGCCTATAGAGTACTAATATATACACAGAGATATATGTATGTGTATGAGTGTATGTAATTTGTCTCTATTAAACAGAACTGAAAGTGGAGAAATTCATCATGAGACCAAATGGACATACACAGAATAAATACAGAAGAACAAAATCCGTTGATTTGGATTCTGTTTGAAATAGTAGCCATTAATGATGTATATTGGACTGGGGGAGGAGTTGCCTATGGTTTAATGTTTAAAATGGCTGGATCAATACTTCTAATTAAAGGCAATAAAGGTAAGCATTGAAATATAGTCAACAGTGTTCTTTCCATACTTTCTGTTTCTCGCACATTCCTGTTGGCTTAAATGTATAAATAATAGCAATAATAATATATTAATTCAGAACAGAATGAGAAAGGAGAGGTCATTCTGCCACTGCCATCCAAGTCTTCTAAAGGCCCTGGATGGGCAGATGGGTCCAGCAGTTGCCAATCCTTCACGCAGACCATTCCATCATGGTTTACTTTTGATGACCACTTCACACAAAGGAGAGTTTGATGACAGGGTATCCGTGAGGACATGGTGAATCTCTTCTCCTTAAGAAGTATAATATAGACAAAATTAAATAAAAATGCATTTAAGGTTCAAAAAAATTTGATGCCTGAAATCTCATTTAGCTTTGCTATGACCTGAAATCTGGTAAAGAATTTAAAATGCAAATACCAAATGGTGCTCATCTTCCAAGATTTTAGACATTTAAAGAAAAAATATATATTTTGGCATCCAAATGATGGGCACTTCCTGGAATATAGCATTGGATCACTAATTCTACCTACCGTATATACTTGAGTATAAGCCGAATTTTTCAGCCCACTTTTTGGGCTGAAAAAATCCACTTCGGCTTATACTCCAGTCAACAAAAAAAAAAGAACTTACCGAGGACTTGCGCGCGGCCGAGCTACTTTGCCTGACGCTGCTGGGGTCGCCCGGGCGCCTCTGCTCGCCCTCAGCAGCACCTGGCCCGGAATCACATGCGAAACAAGCCCGGCAGAGGAGCTGGAGCGGCGAGCAGAGGCGCCCGGCCCAGATCCTGCAAGGCCCGGCCGAGACACGCCCCCAGCAGCGGAGCTGCTCCGGCTCCTCTGCCGGGCTTGTTTTGCATGTGAGCTACTTTGCCTGACGCTGAGAAGACCCGCTTGGGCACTCGGGTTGGTGTCAGTCTCCGCAGGCCCTTCTCGTTTCCAGGAACGTCAAGCGCGCTTGGCTCCCCACCCCCACGGCAGGGCAGGGCAGGGCAGAGCAGAGACTTGCTCGCCCTTCTGACGGCCCTGAAGAGAAACGAAGGGCTTGCAAACTCCCCGCGAGAAGCTGGGCGAAGCGCGCGGCTGGGCGAGTGTGTGCCTGCGCGCGTATTTACGAAAGAAACGCTCCGAGAGTTCTTCTTTCTCCGCCCCCTTGGGGGGAACTCTAGCGACTGCTGTAGCCGCGCTTCTCTTCTCGGCTCCGAAAATAGGGATTTCTACTCTCTCTCTCTCTCTCTCTCCCCTCCCCACCCCGCATTTTCCTGCCTCTTCGATTGCGACAATAAAAGGGCGAAGGGTGCGCTGGTTTCTTCCTCCTTCCTCCCCCCCTCCCCTCCCCTCCCCGATTGTCAGGTGAGGCAGCTGGAGGTCTGGCCGGGAGATTGTAGCCGTTTTGAAACGCCGCGTCTTGAAACGCCCGATCAGCTGATTTTCGGGTGGAAGAGCCGCGGCTTGAATCTGTTTGCATCTGCCTGAATTAGACCGAAACGGCCTGAATTTGACCAGAGTTGCTTTGTAATGGCTGGAGGAACTGCAGAGGAGGTCTTGCCGGGAGATTGTGGCCGTTTTGAAACGCCGCGGCTTGAAACGCCCGATCAGCTGATTTTCGGGGCGGAAAGAGCCACTGCTTGAATCTGCTTGTATTTGTTTGAACTTAACCAGAAACGGCTCGTAATGGCTGGAGGAACTGCGGAGGGAGTGAATGCTCCAGCCTGGAATATTTGGAAAGGCTGGGGGAACCGGATGAACTGCAGCTTAAGCGACTGTTGCCGGAGGAGCCATGGCTTGAAACGCCCCAGTTTTGGGGCAGCGTTTGCTTGTTCCCTCCCTCCCTCCCTCCCTCCCCTCTAAATCCTTCCTTCCTTCCTTCCTTCCTTCCTTCCTTCCTTCCTCCCTCCCCTTTCCCTCCTCTCTAAATCCTTCCTTCCTTCCTTCCTTCCTTCCTTCCTTCCTTCCTTCCTTCCTTCCTTCCCCAGCCCTAATCCGGAAAGTGGAAGGAAAGAAGAGTAAAGGCTGGGCGGAGGAGGAGGGGAAGTTTAAAAAGGGGGCGGCGTTCCCTTTAAAAAGCCGCCCGCCACGCCGCGCTCCCTCGCAGCACTCGCGGCGGCTGGCTTCTTGGCTCCCGGTCTCCCCCAGGCTTCCCGGCTGTGATTGGCGAGCGAGCCTCCCGAGCTCCGGCGGCCGTGACATCAGCAGAAGCGGAGCAAGCAAAAGCGAAGGGGGAAGTCTCCCCTCGTCCCGGGAGACTCTCGCTTCCCCCCACCCCCCACCCTCCCTACATCCCGAGCCTTCCAGATCTTCGCCTGCCTACTCGCGAGCAGGCATGTTTTCCAGCCAATCCGGGCCTGGGAGCAGGGCGCCGGCGGCACGTCCACTTTCCCCGCACTCTCCGTTCAGACGGCGCCCTTTGAGCCTGGAGTGATGCGGACGTCGGAAAAGGGCGCCGGGCGAAAGCAGCGAAGCGGGATCGCCGCGTGCCCCCCACTCCTCCTCCTCCTCCTCCTCTTCTTCTTCTTCCTCCTCCTGGTCGGCTTGACACCCCCATTTCGGCTGCTTCGCAAACTGCTTCCTCCACCCCACCCCACCCCACCTCACCCCTCCCCGCAAAAGATGCCGGGGTCGACAGCGTTTTTTCTACCCGGAACAAGCAAACACGCAGGCAACCCTGCACTATTCAGCTCAGTGAAGTCACGCTTGAAACGGCTTGAAACGCCCGATCAGCTGATTTTCGGGGCGGAAAGCGTGCGGTGTTGTTGTGTTTTTTTTCCTCCCCCCGAAAGTGAACGGCAGCTTTCCGTACTAGTGTATTGGCATGTCAAGACACCAGCACAAAGACCAAGGTACAAGGAGCCCTCCTTCAGTCATTATTGAAACATTTGATCAGCCCAACTTCTTCTTCTTATTATTATTATTATTAAATCTGTTTTTTAACCAAGCGTGACTTCACTGAGCTGAATAGATGCCGGGGTCGACAGCGTTTTTTCTACCCGGAACAAGCAAACACGCAGGCAACCCTGTACTATTCAGCTCAGTGAAGTCACGCTTGGTTAAAAAACAGATTTAATAATAATAATAATAAGAAGAAGAAGAAGAAGAAGAAGTTGGGCTGATCAAATGTTTCAATAATGACTGAAGGAGGGCTCCTTGTACCTTGGTCTTTGTGCTGGTGTCTTGACATGCCAATACACTAGTACGGAAAGCTGCCGTTCACTTTCGGGGGGAGGAAAAAAAACACAACACCGCACGCTTTCCGCCCCGAAAATCAGCTGATCGGGCGTTTCAAGCCGTTTCAAGCGTGACTTCACTGAGCTGAATAGTGCAGGGTTGCCTGCGTGTTTGCTTGTTCCGGGTAGAAAAAACGCTGTCGACCCCGGCATCTATTCAGCTCAGTGAAGTCACGCTTGGTTAAAAACAGATTTAATAATAATAATAAGAAGAAGAAGAAGTTGGGCTGATCAAATGTTTCAATAATGACTGAAGGAGGGCTCCTTGTACCTTGGTCTTTGTGCTGGTGTCTTGACATGCCAATACACTAGTACGGAAAGCTGCCGTTCACTTTCGGGGGGAGGAAAAAAAACACAACAACACCGCACGCTTTCCGCCCCGAAAATCAGCTGATCGGGCGTTTCAAGCCGTTTCAAGCGTGACTTCACTGAGCTGAATAGTGCAGGGTTGCCTGCGTGTTTGCTTGTTCCGGGTAGAAAAACGCTGTCGACCCCGGCATCTTTTGCGGGGAGGGGTGAGGTGGGGTGGGGTGGGGTGGAGGAAGCAGTTTGCGAAGCAGCCGAAATGGGGGTGTCAAGCCGACCAGGAGGAGGAAGAAGAAGAAGAGGAGGAGGAGGAGGAGGAGTGGGGGGCACGCGGCGATCCCGCTTCGCTGCTTTCGCCCGGCGCCCTTTTCCGACGTCCGCATCACTCCAGGCTCAAAGGGCGCCGTCTGAACGGAGAGTGCGGGGAAAGTGGACGTGCCGCCGGCGCCCTGCTCCCAGGCCCGGATTGGCTGGAAAACATGCCTGCTCGCGAGTAGGCAGGCGAAGATCTGGAAGGCTCGGGATGTAGGGAGGGTGGGGGGTGGGGGGTGGGGGGAAGCGAGAGTCTCCCGGGACGAGGGGAGACTTCCCCCTTCGCTTTTGCTTGCTCCGCTTCTGCTGATGTCACGGCCGCCGGAGCTCGGGAGGCTCGCTCGCCAATCACAGCCGGGAAGCCTGGGGGAGACCGGGAGCCAAGAAGCCAGCCGCCGCGAGTGCTGCGAGGGAGCGCGGCGTGGCGGGCGGCTTTTTAAAGGGAACGCCGCCCCCTTTTTAAACTTCCCCTCCTCCTCCGCCCAGCCTTTACTCTTCTTTCCTTCCACTTTCCGGATTAGGGCTGGGGAAGGAAGGAAGGAAGGAAGGAAGGAAGGAAGGAAGGAAGGAAGGAAGGAAGGAAGGAAGGAAGGAAGGATTTAGAGAGGAGGGAAAGGGGAGGGAGGAAGGAAGGAAGGAAGGAAGGAAGGAAGGAAGGAAGGAAGGAAGGAAGGAAGGAAGGATTTAGAGGGGAGGGAGGGAGGGAGGGAGGGAGGGAACAAGCAAACGCTGCCCCAAAACTGGGGCGTTTCAAGCCATGGCTCCTCCGGCAACAGTCGCTTAAGCTGCAGTTCATCCGGTTCCCCCAGCCTTTCCAAATATTCCAGGCTGGAGCATTCACTCCCTCCGCAATTCCTCCAGCCATTACGAGCCGTTTCTGGTTAAGTTCAAACAAATACAAGCAGATTCAAGCCGTGGCTCTTTCCGCCCCGAAAATCAGCTGATCGGGCGTTTCAAGCCGCGGCGTTTCAAAACGGCCACAATCTCCCGGCAAGACCTCCTCTGCAGTTCCTCCAGCCATTACAAAGCAACTCTGGTCAAATTCAGGCCGTTTCGGTCTAATTCAGGCAGATGCAAACAGATTCAAGCCGCGGCTCTTCCACCCGAAAATCAGCTGATCGGGCGTTTCAAGACGCGGCGTTTCAAAACGGCTACAATCTCCCGGCCAGACCTCCAGCTGCCTCACCTGACAATCGGGGAGGGGAGGGGAGGGGGGGAGGAAGGAGGAAGAAACCAGCGCACCCTTCGCCCTTTTATTGTCGCAATCGAAGAGGCAGGAGAATGCGGGGTGGGGAGGGGAGAGAGAGAGAGAGAGAGAGTAGAAATCCCTATTTTCGGAGCCGAGAAGAGAAGCGCGGCTACAGCAGTCGCTAGAGTTCCCCCCAAGGGGGCGGAGAAAGAAGAACTCTCGGAGCGTTTCTTTCGTAAATACGCGCGCAGGCACACACTCGCCCAGCCGCGCGCTTCGCCCAGCTTCTCGCGGGGAGTTTGCAAGCCCTTCGTTTCTCTTCAGGGCCGTCAGAAGGGCGAGCAAGTCTCTGCTCTGCCCTGCCCTGCCCTGCCGTGGGGGTGGGGAGCCAAGCGCGCTTGACGTTCCTGGAAACGAGAAGGGCCTGCGGAGACTGACACCAACCCGAGTGCCCAAGCGGGTCTTCTCAGCGTCAGGCAAAGTAGCTCACATGCAAAACAAGCCCGGCAGAGGAGCCGGAGCAGCTCCGCTGCTGGGGGCGTGTCTCGGCCGGGCCTTGCAGGATCTGGGCCGGGCGCCTCTGCTCGCCGCTCCGGCTCCTCTGCCGGGCTTGTTTCGCGTGCGAGCTACTTTGCCGGCCGCTGCTGAGGGAAGATCTCTGGAGAGGAGCATAAGGTGAGCTGCTGCATTTCCCAGCCTCGGCTTATACTCGAGTCACCAACTTTTCCCACTTTTGGGGGGTAAAATTAGGGGTCTCGGCTTATATTCGAGTCGGCTTATACTCAAGTATATACGGTATTTATGCTTTCTGTACTGGTGCATTATTATTACAGTCAGCCGGATAGTCAGCCAGATGTTTAAAGCTGATTTGGCATTTTTGTCCACCTATCAAATCCTTCCCAAGGACCTGGGATAGGCAGATGTTGTTGTTTACCATATTAAAGATATCATTGCACGATATATTTGTGACAGGTAAGCAACTTTTCCTCCAGTACTGTAGTCCTGTGGCTGCTGGCCTTGGTTGCTCAGCCCTCAGTCCTGAGACCTGTAGCCAAGTGGTGGGATTCAAATAGGTGAACAACCGGTTCTCTGTGTGGATGTCGCTTCCAGAAGTCCATTCTGGGCATGGCAATAAAAAATTAGCTACCGGTTCTGCCGAAGTGGTGCGAATCGGCTGAATCCCACCACTGCTGTAGCCTGCTTGTCACCAGATGTCCAGGAACTCCAATCCTTGTTGATCTGGGCAACTGTTGATCTGATATTGGTGTCAGTAAGTTACGTCCAGGGCTTTTTTTCTCATAGAACGCTCAGAACGCAGTTCCGGCACCTTTTTTGGATGGAACCTTGTAGGGTAGGCAAGGCGGGTTGTATGACATGTGTGAGTTCCGGCACCTTTTTCTTTTACAAAAAAAAGCACTGGTTACGTCTCACCATATTGTTTAAGGAAGAGATACTCTTTTGTCTGTCCTTGGCTCAGTACGGCTGAAACTCTGACATGGCTCTCATCTTCTTCAGAGCACACAATCCCCACAACCATCTCAAGACAGTGCTTAACTGGAAGATTACTCTTATTCAGTTTGGTTCATCACAAAGTCAGTCAGATGCTTAGACTGGATTTGACATTTTTATCCCATATATTAAAAGTTTCTTCCCAAAACCTGAGATAGGCAGATGTTGTCGTTTCATAGTATCTTTTGAAAGATGTAAGCCAGGGGTGTCAAACTCAATTTCATTGAGGGCCGCATCAGCATTGCGGTTGCCCTCAGGGGGCCGGGTGGGTGTGGCCTGGGTGGGCGTGGCCTACTGGGTGGGTGTGGCCAGCTCTACATGATTTGCATCAAGGGTGCCTATGGGGGCCCGGGCAGGAGTGGGACAGATCTGAGGGTCTCTGGCAGGAGGAGGGTCTCTGGGCCAGGGCCAAGGCAGTGGGGGCCGTTCCCTCACTGTTTCCAGGATGGCTTCGTGGGCCACATGAAACCACTTCGCGGGCCGGATCTGGCCCCCGGGCCTTGTGTTTGACATGTCTGATGTAAGCTGTCCCAAAGCTGCCTTTTGCAATTAACAGATGGTGATTTTGTCAATGTCGATGGTATTTCCATGGTGGTACAGATCATTTGGGACTGCACCTGAGACACCTATCATTATTGATATATTTTTGATTTGCTATGGTAAATAGTTTAACTTGCAAAAATGGCCAAACTCTACATCTTACCTCTTTAAATTGATACTTCTGAAAGAACACGTTTTGTGTGCTTTTTCGAAGCGAAAAGCTGTGCTGAAACATTGGGAGAAGTAGTAACTCAGAAAACAAGGTACATTTTGACTGACTAGTCTGAACATGCTTTACAGCGACACTGAACAAGATTCTTCAAGAGTTAAGAAGTGACACTGAACAAGAGTCTGGGAGGGTTCTCCAGGTCACCCATCATTGGGCCTTTGGATTCAAGGAAGCTCTTGCGCACTCCAAATATATCAGACCACAGTTCCCACAAACCCAGCCAACCTGTCATGTTGGCTGTACATATGAGGTGCTAGGTTGGGAAAGCTGCTTCCAACAGGATCATAGAGCAGATGTTCTGCATTAAATACAAACATTCTTCATAAACACTTGGACTGGGGACACAACAATAAATCAGTAAGAAACCTCCCTTTTAGGGGAACACGTCCCATTCAGAAACATTCGCTTCTGAAAAATCTAATTGCATTCAGCATACTTCAGCAATATTAATTCCCAAAGACCAAATCAAGGGGGTCGTTTTTTTCGGGTGAGAGGAAGAAACCAAGCCTCAGAATCACTCAGGGCCACACCTCCAGCCCTGGTTCATCTTTCTTTTTAGAAGTTGCTTGGACTTGTTATCCGTGTGCATAGCAGCCTGGTCTGTTCACTTCACACGGGCGCCAAAATCTCTGCCTCTTCCCCACACCCAGTTCCACCGGTTGAGCGGCGTCCGCGCTCTCCAAACCGCGGGGAACTTCCTGCCTTTTTGGCAGGCGCGGGCCTTTTACTTCGTGCCTTTTGGGTTGCCCACCCCAGGCCTTGGCACCTGGCGCCCCCCCACCCCCCAATATTGTCTTCCCCGCCTTCGGTTCCCCCTTCACCTCTTCCTGACCCGCTCGCCCAACCGGACTCCACCCTCCCTCCTCCCCGGTTGCTTTGCTGCGCCTGTGGTGACAATGACAAGAGGGAGAAGATTTTTGCCCTCGTCGCCGAACTTCTCTAATGTTTAACTTGGCGCTGCTGACGACCCAGCGTATCCGGGACAGAAGGGCAGGGTAAAAGGGAGAGAAGCTGAGGAAAGGGCGCCCGCCGTTGCCGTTTCCTCCCTTTCACACTGGGAGCCAAAGAAGCAGCAGGAGCTCCCCGCAATGAAGGTCAGTAAGTGGACTTCACCACCCTCACGTCTAGCTCGGTAGCCGCGGGAAAGAAACTGCGGCGAAACTCCTCTTAAGTGCTTGCGCCAAGGCGCCGCTCGGGCGCAAGGAAGGCGACTTGGCGGCGCTCGCCCTCAGCTCGAGGTCTCGCCTTGGCTTTTTTGGCCGGGGAGAGAGCTTCGCCCTCTTCGGGGTTGTTGCCAGCGAACGTGCAACGGTTTAAGGCGCCCCACGATTCCAACGGGCAGCCTCCTTAGCCGGCCCCGCGCGGTTGCACACGTGGCGGTGTAATTTCTGAAGGGGGCTGTTTTGCTGAGCTTGTGGAAAATTGCACCCCTGCCGCTGCTGCAATAACACTCGGAGGTGGATAAGCCCCTTCAACGGAGCCTCTCGGCTGTATCTTAAAAATGCAACGAAACGTCAGTCCCGGGGCAAAACTCCTGCGCTCAGATTAATTTCCACAAGCCAGATAAAAATGCAGGAGTACTTTTCTCCTGCTCGGAGACTAAAAAAAAAAAAAAAGTTTGGAGTTCAGTTTTATGTCTTTCCTTGGGTAGTAAGTAGCAAGCCACGTTACTCCAGTCACCTTTGGCAGGAGGCGGGGAGCACAGAAATATTCCTGCCTGTGTTGTTTTGTTCACAGCATTCAGAAGTATACTTACTTTTACAAAAAGAGATAGAACATAGTACAGAAAAGACGTTTGATAGGAGTAATTTCCATGCTTGTAGCATGAAAGTGAGCCTTGTACGGTCACAGTTCTCCTAGTAGAGAAATGGGCAGCTAACCTTACGAAAACAACACAGATCCAGACGAGGATCTGCAGTACTGAATGGGCTTTACCAGGTAAAAGGATTATATGTAAAATATAACGTGCCTTGTGGACAAGTTGCTAGAATAAATGTGTAACTGTTGAGATTCTGCCACCCCTTAGAGAAGTAAATTTCTTTTTATAATCCCACTATTGATATCTTGATAAGTGTGCTACATGGCAGGTTGTTTGTATTAAATGAGTAATCAAAGGGGGGGGGGGAAATCAAATAGCTAAAATCTATTGGTCCTAAATTAAATGTGGCCAATTTGGGGCAGTAGTTAAGGAAGGAATTATAAGGAACTAGGAGTTCTAAACCTGCCTTAGGTCTGAAGCCAGCTGGATGACCATTGATTGACCAGTCATTTATCTTGGTCCTCTGAAGAAGGCAGTGACAAATCACTGCTGAAAATCTTGCCCAAAAAACCAATATGGACTTGTCCATGTACACAGGAGAGGAACCTGATTCAAAGGAACTAATAATAATAACTATAAATATAACTGGAGAACAACCCTGATGATTGGTGAGAGTTCTTTTTAAAAGAGCATGGCAAGGCCTGTTGATAATCCAGCTGTATTTAGCTTTATTCTCCTCCATGAAAAACAAGCTTTTTTTTTCAATCTGTCCTTTAAATATTCTGGTTTCAGGGCTAATTTTATCGAAAATGGTTGGTAGGATGATTGAAGGAAGTTTTTATTCACAGATGCTTTTCAAATGCATAAAACCTAATTAGTTCTGTGAATTTAAATATTTTAACATAAAATTAAAATAAACCACTCAACTGAGACGAGAAACCTATTTGTATCATACGCGGATGAGGGTTACTGCTTTGTAATGTCACGGATGTGAATTAGAGAAATAAAATTCCTGGAATTTAATGAAACTATCAGGAAAACTACTGTTTTGTTTTCCAGGAGGGGGAAAATGAAATTTTGGAGGGAAATTGAAAGTAGTTTTTAGCACCCTTTATGAATATAAATTCATATAGTTATATATGAAATGCATGACAGATAGTTTGGTTTGTTCATAAAAGTATGTTTGATGTAGAGTATACAGTAAAATTTAAAAATACGGTTTATTTACTCAATAAATGTGAATTTATTTTTTGAATCTACTTTAAAAAGTTTTTAATGTCTTACAAATGGTATTACAAGGTGCTATATTCTAAGAAATCTAGTACTGTATCTCTTTCATGCCTTTGTAGAAAAAGAAGGCAAACTGAAAATACAGGAAACCACCAATGTTCTAGAAAAAGTGTGCATTCTGAACAATATACCCAAAGTGTTATTTTTTAGAAAATGAGGAGAGAGGCACAGCCCCCCCAAGAACCTCATTTTGCCACAGCTTCCTTTTTCTGAATATGAAGTGGTATACTTAGTAACAGCTTCTACTTTTTCTGATCCTTTATTTTTAACTGTATACTAGACTTCTAAAAGCTGTTTTGTCTTGATGCAGGCTCTGCTTACTCTTTCACATGTTAAGTTAGTTAAACCCAGAAATAGTGCCTCCCCAAAAAGACCTCCACATTATTGCATAAAAAAATTAAAGAAACATATTTGAAAATGTTTCATAATTTTTTCATTTTGCGGAGGGGAAGGCCTTAGGACAGGGGTGTCAAACTCAATTTCATTGAGGGCCGGATCAGCATTGCGGTTGCCCTCAAGGGGCCGGGTGGGTATGGCCAGGGTGGGTGTGGCCTACTGGGTGGGCATGGCCAGAGTGTGTATGGCCTACTGAGTGGGCGTGGCCAGCTCTACATCGTTCGCATCAAGGGGGCCTAAGGGGGCCCGGGCAGGAGTGGGACAGATCTGAGGGTCTCTGGCAGAAGGAGGGCCTCTGGGCCAGGGCCAAGGCAGCGGGGGCCGTTCCCTCACTGTTTCCAGGATGGCTTTGGGGGCCACATGAAACCACTTTGTGGGCCGGATCCAGCCCCTGGGCCTTGTGTTTGACATGTCTGCCTTAGGAGAAATATATATCAATTTTTCCTCAGGCCTTCCTATGGCTCAAGCATTTACATCATTTTAGTAATATGGAAGGTTTCTCTACCTTTCATACTGTAGCATTCCAATCACGGGCTTTCCAGTAAAAGTAATTGGAGAGAGATTTGGGGTAGTTTAAAGCAGGAGTCCCCAACCCCCTGTCTGTGGACTGGTACCAGGCTGCGGCATGCCAGCAACCAGGCCGCACAAACAAGCCAAGCCCCATCCGAGAGATGTAGGCAGCACACAAAATCACGCCCCCTCCGGTCCACGGAAAAACCTCTCTCCACGGAACCGGTCCCTGGTGCCCGAAAGGTTGGGGACCTCTGGTTTAAAGGACAACATTCCTACAAGTGCACAATTAAATTACAGATAGCTTTTGAAGGGAATTACTTAAATTCAAGAAAGATAACATTTATCAATGGCCACTATCTATGCTAGCTAGGTATGTGTTTCTGGATCACAACTGTAGCAACATTCTTCATGATATCAGTATTTCCGCTAGTGCAATTCTCCGAAGCATCATTGTTGAAAACAGGATGTTGTAGTAAATAAGCCTTAGGCTTAGTCAAAATCTTTCCCAGTTTCTAATATACACTTCTTCATTTGTTTCTTTCCAGACTGTAGTGAAATGCTTATTAGGTCTTCTTGCACTTGGAGTTATCATTACGGCCATAGTTGTTCCAGTAGTTTTGCTAACAAGGGATGGTAAGTTTAATCATCACTTCCTATTTTAGCATTGTAAATTTTTGAAACTCGAACTTCTAAAGCCTTCTGCCAGAGCCTCTTTACCTAAAATAGATCCAAAATAAGTTATTTGGTGTAATATAAGTCCGGGTTTTTCTTCTTGAAAGTAATTCAAATAATTACGGTAAGTGTATTTGATGTAGCTTGAACACAGCATCTCCCTGCTACTTATTAAAGCAACCTACTTTTTTTTTACATTTCTATGTAAATCTGAAAAGGGGAAGCTGTTTCAATAAATCATTGGATGTAATGCTACTCCTTTAAAATTATTTATGTATTTTTCTTTGCAATATATTTTCAAATAATATAAGAAATAGATTGTAGAAATAAGAAAATCAGGTACAAATAGAGAAATGCAGGTGGGTTCTGGTTTGTCATCACGGCCAGTGCAGACACTGGGAAGGTGAGCTCCGTCTTCCACGTCCGATTTCGCTCCACTGGGGGACCCTGAAAAGGGTCGAAAGTCACCCTGTAGGGGCCACAAGCAAGGAGGGGATCCCTGCTTGATCGCAGGAGGGCGGCAGCCCTTCAGCTCAATCTGGGGCAGCCCTCCAAACTGGCGGAGGAAAGACTGGCCATAGTAATATGACCCATCACTAGGATGCAGACAGCTGAAGTCAAATTCACCACCAAGCACATCAAAAGCAACGTGGCTGAAACTGGGTGAGATCTGATCTTCTCTTTACCCTAAGTACTTTCTCTTCCTGTAAAAGCTGCCTGAACTGACTTTCCCCCTGTGAGGAGAGAGGAAAGGGAATTTCTATCCCACCCTCTAAGAATAGCGGCGTTTGACTATCAAGGGGAATCAAAGCATTAAAAGAACAACTTTAATCTAATTGGATTTATATGTTCCTAAAACTTGGGGACCAAAAATTTTCCTATTTTTATTGGAGACTCTTGTTTTTATCTACAAAAAAGAAATAAAATTGGGAAAAGGATTATAAAAATCTTTGGACTTAACAAACCTTAAATGGCATCGGTAACATCTTGTGGCGAAGTTTGGTATTACAACTTGTTATTTCCTAAAAGAGATTTGGCTTGAAGCCCAGACCTTAGATAAGACTTTTGTGACCTTGGCACCACCTGTGAGAGACTTAGCTGTAAGAGAACAGCTAGGTTGCATAACTGGCCTACTTGAACTGTGAATGTAAACCTTTACTGACTCTCAGAGTTATATGTGGGAAATTGCTTTCCTATGTATTTGAGGAATATTGGTCACTATATGAGATGTTGAAATACCTTGGACTATAAAATCTTGCTTGATAAATAACTTCTACTAGAAAGACTTTATAAATACATGAAAGAGATGGATGAAGACCAGGAAAAGATTCTTTCCATGTTGAAAGCAATACATGAAACCATTTTTTCAGCTTGTGATAAAATAAGACCTAACATAAAAGATCAAAATGCCAGCTTAGATACACAAACCCATACTTTGACTACAACGAAAGAACCAACAATGCAGAAGATAACAGAAGAAGTGAGACAATCAAATATTAAGACAGAGGATTCAATTGACCAACAAATACCATTGATGGAAAATCCAGAAAAGGAAGTGACAACACTGAAAATGGAAATGACTTTCTATATAAATTTCTATATGAAATCTGAGAAAGAAGAACAGATTGAATGGAAGACAAACATATCAGGGCAAGCATGGGGAATTGGAATAACAGGGAGACAACTTAACGAACACAAATGGGCTAATCCTTCGAAAAAAATGGCAATTAAATAGTCTCCTTTATTTCAAATAACATATATAATAATAAAGGGAGGTCTATTTATTTATTTATTTATTTATTTATTTATTTATTTATTTATTTATTTATTTATTTATTTAATTGAATTTCTATACCGCCCTTCTCCCGAAGGACTCAGGGCGGTGAACAGGGCATATAAATAGAAGTACAAAAGTTAAAAAGGATTAAATTGTTGCCCAAGTTAAAACAATCAAAATATAAAAACATTAAAACCCTAACATTCCCCCATCAGGCCAGGCCAGCTTGTTCGAATAAATGGGTCTTTAACCCGCGCCGGAAGGAGCGAAGATCCGGTGCCATCCGGAGCTCAACCGGCAGTTGATTCCATAAGGCCGGGGCGCCCACAGAGAAGGCCCTCCCCCTGGGGGCCACCAGCCGGCATTCTCTGACCGGAGGCACCCTGAGGAGGCCCTCTCTGTGGGAACGCACAGGGCGGAGGGGAGTCGACGCCGGCAGCAGGTGGTCCCCGAGGTATTCCGGACCCATGCCATGTAAGGACTTAAAAACCATCACCAAGACCTTGAACCTCACCCGGAAGACAACTGGTAACCAATGCAGCTCGCGGAGCAAAGGTGTAACATGGGAGTACCGGGAAACTCCCAAGACAACTCTCGCGGCCGCATTCTGTACCAGTTGGAGCCTCCGAGTGGTCTTCAAGGGAAGCCCCATGTAAAGAGCATTGCAATAGTCAAGACGAGAGGTCACGAGCGCATGAGTGACCGTACACAAGGCATCCCGGTCCAGATTTGACGATCTAAAAGCACTAATATGGAAGCCTAGTTGGCAAATGAAGAAAGCCAGAATAAGGTTGAAGAATGTTGGGGTTTTGACTTATTTGAGGAGATTTCATATTAATTAGAGGGTTAAAGGGAGAAGTTGAGGTAAGGGGAATTATCTTGGAAGTTAGTTGAAAATAAGGATTTTATTTGTTTAATAGTTAAAAATTAGACCTAAAAGGAAAAAGGAAATTAATTAATATGAATATGTTTGATTTATTGATTAACCCAGGTAATATACATAATGGTTTTGATTTATTAAAGGTTTTGATTTATTAATTAGATAACTCTTAGGAAATAGAACGAGATTACATTCAAATAGATAAAATGTGTATTTTGGATATTAGATTTTGTTATGAATTGAGACAAGGGTTACCTAAAGCCTGAAAATTATAAATATCAAAGGTTAAATTGGAATATTGATGAGAAACTAAAAATTTGGTAAAGATTAATAACAGGATATGGATTGTTTATGAAGATTAAATGTAATTAAGATATGCATAAGATAAAAATGTATTGATAAATGTAATAATGATGTTTTTACTCAGTTGATATAATAACTACTAGCTTGAATACGAGACAGTAAATGTTAAGGGAAAAAGAGAAGAAATATTTAATGTTGTAACTTGAGATTTGTACTAAAGATTTTGTTATCGAACTATTGAATAACTGGAGCACTTGTGGGCAATCTCACATCCTCTCTTTGTCTAGAGAGGTTCAAAAAATCGGTCTATTCACTGGCTGTTTGTTCTTTGCCACATTCATCACCTTCATTTCAGTCTGCCTTGTCCTCCTCCAGAAGTTTCACATTGGAGTCCATTTTTGATTCCTGGCAACTGCCTGGACCAGTTTCTGCCATTTTCTTGACAGAGTTTTTTGGTAGTGGTTTGCCATTGTCTGCTCTTTCCTAAGGATAAGAGAAAGTTACTGGTCAAGCTCACCTAACTGGCTTTGTGTCTAAGGCAAGACTAGAACTCTCGGTCTCTGGGGTTCGAGCCTGTTGCTTTAACCACTACCCCAAGCTGTCTTTTTGGATAATTGCATTACATTTAGTATGTTTATACGTTAAGGTGCTCTATACGTAAACTGAAAAGAGGCCAAAATTCAAGCTCAGTTATTCAGAAATTGTTCTCTGAGCATATAGGGTCTGGAAAACCAGTTTGATCTAGTGGTTAAGTCACCGGGTTAGAAACCTGGAGACTGTGAGTTCTAGTCCCATCTGAGGCACAAAAGCCAGATGTGTGATCTAGAGCCAGTCATTTGTCTCAGCCCAGCTCACCTCACAGGGTTATTGTTATGGGAAAAATAGGAAGGTATTAAATATTTTTACCAACTTGAGTTATTTGTAAAAATAATAAAGGCAGGATATAATTGAATAAAGTATCATGTTAAAAATGAATTCACATGCAGCATAAATTTGGTCTCATTTTTTTGTTATATCAGATGAAATTGGTTATTTGTTACTATATGCTTTAGCTTAAATTAGATCAGTAATTAGTATAATTTGCATAACATTACACTTTGTTGTTGTTAGCTACGAAGTCGTGTCCGACCCATCGCGACACTATGGACAATGTTCCTCCAGGCCTTCCTGTCCTCTACCATCTTCTGGAATCCATTTAAGCTCACACCCACTGCTTCAGTGACTCCATCCAGCCACCTCATTCTCTGTTGTCCCCTTCTTCTATTGCCCTCAATCTTTCCCAGCATTAGGCTCTTCTCCAGTGAGTCCTTCCTTCTCATTAGGTGGCCAAAGTATTTGAGTTTCAACTTCGGGATCTGGCCTTCTAAAGAGCAGTCAGGGTTGATCTCCTCTAGGACTGACTGGTTTGATCGCCTTGCAGTCCAAGGGACTTGCAGGAGTCTTCTCCGGCACCATAGCTCAAAGGCCTCAATTCTTTGGCGCTCGGCCTTTCTTATGGTCCAACTTTCACTGCCATACATTGCAGCTGGGAAGACCATAGCCTTGACTATACGCACTTTTGTTGACAAGGTGATGTCTCTCCTTTTTAGTGTGCTGTCTAGATTTGTCATGGCTTTCCTCCCGAGGAGCAAGCGTCTTTTAATTTCTTGGCTACAGTCTCCATCTGCAGTGATCTTGGAGCCCAGGAAAATAAAATCTGTCACTACCTCCATTTCTTCCCCATCTATTTGCCAGGAATTGAGAGGGCCAGATGCTATGATCTTAGTTTTCTTAATGTTTAGTTTCAACCCAACTTTTGCACTCTCCTTCTTCACCCGCAACAAGAGGCTGTTTAGTTCTTCTTCACTTTCTGCCATTAGAGTGGTATCATCTGCATATCTTAAAGGTAAAGGTTCCCCCGCACATGCATGCTAGTCGTTTCTGACTCTAGGGGCCGGTGCTCATCTCCGTTTCAAAGCTGAAGAGCCAGCGCTTGTCCGAGGACGTCTCCGTGGTCATGTGGCCGGCATGACTAGCACGGAACGCTGTTACCTTCCCACCGTAGTGGTCCCTATTTTTCTACTTGCATTTTTACGTGCTTTCGAACTGCTAGGTGGGCAGAAGCTGGGACGAGTAACAGGCGGTCACTCTGCTACGCGGCACTCGGGATTTGATCCACCAAACTGCCGACCTTCTGATCGACAAGCTCAGTGTCCTAACCCACTGAGCCACCGCGTCCCTTCTCTGCATATCTTAGGTTGTTGATATTTCTTCCGGCAATCTTAATTCCAACTTTTGATTCATCTAGCCCTGCCTTTCTCATGATGTGCTCTGCATATAAGTTAAATAGGCAGGGCGACAGTATACAGCCTTGCCAGACTCCTTTCCCAATTTTGAACCAATCAGTGGTTCCGTGTCCAGTTCTCACTGTTGCTTCTTGGCCCACATATAGGTTTCTCAACATTACACTTATTAAACTTCAAATACTTAATGAATTTGTGGCCAATGAGCACTCACAGTTCCTGTGTGTTTTAGAATTAATTATCCTTGTGAATTTTAGAATTTATCATTCATGAGAATGTGTGGATCTGCAAAGGAACCAGTGAAACAATTGTAACATCAGTGAAACAGCTTCTTATAGAAGCTTCTTTTTTGTGTTTTACATATGAAATTGTACCAGAAATTTGGCATACAGAAAAAATAGGAAGTTTTCTCTTTATAGAAAAATAACCTTTTTCACCAGAAACAATTACTGTACACTGTGTTATTTGAACGACTTACCGGTAATTCCTCTTGTAGTGGATGAATAATTCCATATAGCAATAGCACTTAGACTTATATACCACTTCACAGTGCTTTACAGCCCTCTCTGAGCGATTTAAAGGATCAGCACATTGTCCCCAATATAAATTGTAAAGTGAAATAACCCTCAAAATTATTATACAGTGTGCATGACATTCCGAATAGACAGTTTACTGATGCATATTATTCCAATTACTGGTTACAAAATACTGCAGTTTTAGGAATGTTGGCATTCTCTTGCCATTACTGATAGTTTGCTCATGTTGGAATCAACAAATTTAAATTACTTAAGCGTTTCTGGAAAATTCAGAGCACCTATTTTTTTTTTTAAAGGAATCCAATATTCCACTAAATCCCAGAAATCATTCTTTTAAAGACAAAGCAAATTGTATTAGTAAAAATTTTATATTCAGAAATGGAAATATGTTAAATTATGGTCTTTTAAAAGAAAAATAGCAAATGCAGTTAATTTTAAGAAAATGCAGTGACCTTATTTTTTTTATGATTTTCTGATTCAAGGAATCAGATCCAAGATCCAAGTTTGTGTTTATCTTTGAAGTTTTTGTATTCTATAGATGAAAAAGATGTAATATTTGATTTATTGTCTAAACTTTATGAAAAGTATTGAATTAATCCTGTACTGCTCTCTGTGGGTATTATATGGATTTTTTTTCTTTTGTCACATTTAGAGAGCCACTTCGGTGTAGTAGTTAAAGTGCTGGCCTAGCGACCAGGAAGCTGTGAATTCTAATCCTGTTTTAGGCATGAAAGTCAGTTGTTCTCTCAGCCCAACCTACCTCACAAGGTTGTTGTAGTAGAGAAAAATAGGAGGTGGGAATACCATAGGTATGTGCACTGCCTTGAGTTGACCAGAATATATTTTAAAAGGCAGGATAAAAATCTAATACATTTATTTTAATCATTGTAATATATTTAGGATTTGTTCCACTACATAATTACTGTTTATCTTTTTTCCCCTATTGATGGAGTAATTTTTTACTTATTTATTTCACTTTTTAAACTATTATTTTTTTAAAAAAAACTTATGTGAAAATGTAATCTTAAAGCAAAGAAATAAGAAAAATAAATTATTTTGCTTAATTTTAAATGCACTTTGTGAGGAAATAAGTAGAATTTTTTTTAAAAATCCAATCTGGAGAAAATTCTGTGAGATTCTCTGTTGTAACAAGAGGTTTGTCTGTTTGACCATTGCATTCTGTCTTTGGTTATCAGTGATCTGCCAGAAACAAAAGCTGCCCTGAACACCTAGCTCTCTTATCAGATATTTGATATTTTAAGTTTGAGATTATAACTGCATCCTTTATCTCTATTAGATTGAATCAGTGTTCACAGAATATACATTTCTGGCTGTTGGTAACTCATACTGCGTTCTGAAAATCAGGAGGAATCTGATAGCAGATTTTTCAACTAACATTTTATTAAAGGCATAAGCTTTTGTGAATTGCATCTCTTTTTTAAGATTTTTTTTAACACCACCTTTATTATTTTTATAAATAACTCAAGGGGGTGAAAATACCTAACACTCCTTCCTCCTTCTATTTTCCCTGCAACAACAACCCTGTGAGGTGAGTTAGGCTGAGGGAGAGGGACTAGCCCAAAACACCCAGTCAGCCTGAATAGAATAGAATAGAATAGAATAGAATAGAATAGAATAGAATAGAATAGAATAGAATAGAATAGAATAGAATAGAATAGAATAGAATAGAATAGAATAGAATAGAGCAGGAAGGGACCTTGGAGGTCTTCTAGTCCAGTTTCCTGCTCAAGCAGGAGAACCTATACCAGGGGTAGGCAACCTCGGCTCTTTTATGACTCATGGACTTCAACTCCCAGAATTCCTGAGTCAGCATAGCTGACTCAGGAATTCTGGGAGTTGAAGTCCATGAGTCATAAAAGAGCCGAGGTTGCCTACCCCTGACCTATACCATATCAGACAAGTGACTGTCTAGCCTCTTTTTAAAAATCGCCAGTGATGGAGCGCCCATGATATCTGGAGGCAAGCTGTTCCACTAGTTCAGACATGTCAAACACAAGGCCCGGGGGCCAGATCCGGCCCGCGAAGTGGTTTCATGTGGCCCACGAAGCCATCCTGGAAACAGTGAGGGAACGGCCCCCACTGCCTTGGCCCTGGCCCAGAGACCCTCCTTCTGCCAGAGACCCTCAGATCTGTCCCACTCCTGCCCAGGCCCCCATAGGCACCCTTGATGTGAATGATGTAGAGCTGGCCACGCCCACCCAGTAGGCCATACGCACTCTAGCCACGCCCACCCAGTAGGCCACGCCCACCCTGGTCATACCCACCCGGCCCCCTGAGGGCAACCATAGTGCTGATACGGCCCTCAATGAAATTGAGTTTGACACCCCTGCACTAGTTGATTGTCCTCACCGTTAGGAAATTTCTCCTTAGTTCCAGGTTGCTTCTCTCCTTGATTAGTTTCTATCCATTGTTTCTTGTCCTGCCCTCTGGTGCTTTGGAGAATAATTTGACCCCCTCTTGTTTGTGGCAGCCTCTCAAATACTGGAATACTGCTATCATGTCACACACACACCCTAAGAAGGGACTGGAACTCACAGTGTGCCAGTATCTGGCCTTCTGTTTATTTCTTAAATAGAAATACATTTTCTATTTATTTTTTATCCTGCCTTTATTATTTTTATAAATAACTCAAGGCAGCAAACATAACTAACATTCCTTCCTCCTTAAGTGTGTTAGTCAGAAACGAGACTTCTTTTGATTTTTGGCTGCTATGGAGTTATACACCTTTTCTCCTTCCCTATTATTTCTAGTATCTGTTTCCCCCTATAGTAAAAAAAAATTCTTTTGCACTTTGAATTGTGTTTTATCTCCCTATATATTATAGGTAGCATATCACTCAGTGTTGTAAACTAGCATGTTGTGTACTGTCACTTCTCTCTGACCATTTCATGAGAGAGATGTGGTTCTATCTGTACACAGTGAATCTACACAGAATCCAGTTAATTCCCTATAGTAGTTAAAACTTCAAGTTTGTTTCTTTTTTTTTAATTCATCTGTTGCGCGTCCTTTTTAAAACTAGACATGATTAAAACCAGAGATACTCTTTATATTTTCAGCTGGACATGCCTATTTTTTTTTTAAATTCTGTGAGAATATGATACCACTTTTTACAAATAATTTGTCCTGACTATATCAGCTGTGTGTGTGTGGGGGAGTGTAATGGCTCAGAAGTTAGGAAGCTGAGCTTGTCAGCTGGAAAGGTGACAGTCAGGGTTCAAGGTCTGGGTGCCGCACAACAGGACGAGCCCCCCCCCCCCCGTTCTTGCCCCAGGTCCCGCCCACCTAGCAGTTTGAAAGCATGAAAAATGCTAGTAGATAAATAGGTACTACTTTGGTGGGAAGGTACAGCATTCATGTTTCGCCATACTCTCTGCAACACAGCATGATGTCATGCTGGCTACATGCCCAGAGAAACATCTTCAGGCAACACTGAAGAAATGGAGATGAGTACCAGCCCCTAGAATCAGACATGACTGGATAGGGAGACCTTTACCTTTTCCAATATCACTCAGTAAGGCCTTCTGGAGAATATGGATCTTATCTTGTTTACCATATATATATATCTCTTTTCAGATAGGAGATTTTATTAGACTTTTATTGAGATACTGAAACTGAACTTTGGACTTTTATTATGCAAAGCCTGCTTTTTAATGACTGATGACTCCTGGTGTTTATGAATACATATGTGATCTGAATGACTTCTGATTACTAGGAAAGGAAGCAAATATTTGTGTGGTACGTTGCTACTGACAGTCTGCTGGTGACAGAATAACCTGAGCTGGATGGTAATCGATTGGGATATGTTCAAGGACGGAGTACTGACAGTTCAGTCCCATTCATCTTCTCCTTCCTTCCACCTTTCCCAAAATTACAGATAGTCCTTGACCTACGACTATTTGTTTAATGACAGATCACAGTTATAGTGGCCTCAAAAATAATGACTTGAAGTTATAAAACATATTGTATCACTTCTGAAGTCATGTGATTGCAATTTGGGTATTTCCATTTATAATGGTTGCAGCGTCTTGCAGTCATGTGATCATGATTTGTGACCTTCCAGCTGGCTTCTGACAAGCAAAGTCAATTGGAGAAGCCAGATTTGCTTAATGATCATGGTTAATCACTTAATGACCATGGTAAAATGGTCATAAAATCAGATCCTGTCACATGGTGACTTGCTTAATAACTGCATCACTTAGTGACTGGAATTATAGCCCCAATTGTGGTCATAAGCTGGACACTACCTTTAGACCCTTCTTCGGAGGAAAATATAGAGTTACAATTAATTATGCCAATAAGCCATGGACTTGGTTGTCTATATAGTACATTAGAGGTCCCCAACCTTTTGGGCACCAGGGACCGGTTACATGGAGATAGGTTTTTCCACGGACCGGAGGGGGTGTGGTTTTGTGTGCTGCCTGCATCCCTCAGATGGGGGCTTTGCTTGTTTGTATGGTCTGGTTGCTGGCATGCCGCAGCCCGGTACAGTCCGTGGGGTTGGGGACCCCTGCAGTACATGATGCTTTGAATTTATAGGCAACCTTGTTTCCCAAAGCTCATGTCTACAGCTGGCTTCCTCAATTTTTTTTCTGCAGTGCTTGTTTATTTTGTTGTATTCTTTCTTGTCCATTTAATAGAATTGGATTTTATGTTGTTTTAAAAAAATTACTGAAGCTGAGAGATAAAAATATAGAAGAAAGGCAGAATATAATTTTTTATTTTATGCATGCATAAATAACATGTTACAATAAAAGCAGTCATTAGATAGTTTTGGTTTTACATGAATCTGCTATTACCTAGCGCTTGGTCGCTAAACTGTAAGACAGGCCAAAGCTGTTACAATAGTTTGCTTAAATGTTAAGTGTGAAATGTGCTTTCTTGTTTGGAGAAGGTGCCATATATTTTTTAGTACAAATAACAGGAAAAGTGCACAATTTGAGCAAGACATGTGGCCACATAGCAAGGATCAAGTTTGAAAATTACACCTTCATATCATTTTGCTACATTCAGCTAACATAAGGGATGTAACATGGATAAGTATAGCCCACAGAAGTCTGACAATAAGACCTGAAATCTTGTCTCTAGTTATCAGAATTTTAGCCCTATTAATATCAATTAGACTTACTTTTGAATGGTCTAGTAATGAAGCCATGATGCAAAGACTTAAATCCGTTTTAATGTTTTGTGTCTGTATGGAGAAATTGGAAGTTGGTGATTTCACAAAGTGGAAGAAATACATGCCTAGATATTTAAAGACATTTAAACATGATCTAAGGGACGCGGTGGCTCAGTGGGTTAGGACGCTGAGCTTGTCGATCAGAAGGTCGGCAGTCTGGCGGGTCGAATCCCAAGTGCCGTGTAGCAGAGTGCCTGTTACTCGTCCCAGCTGCTGCCAACCTAGCAGTTCGAAAGCACGTAAAAATGCAAGTAGAAAATTAGGGACCACTACGGTAGGAAGGTGACAGCGTTCCGTGCGCCTTTGGCGTCTAATCATTTTTTAATTTTTTTTATTTTAATTCCATTTATATCCCGCCCTTCTCCGAAGACTCAGGGCAGCTTACAAGCTTAGCAGTAGCCTTCATTCTATGTATATGCCTGCTTATTAGGGCTTTCACACACACTCCAAGCGGCATTATAGTCATGCCGGCCACATGACCACGGAGACGTCCTCAGACAAGCGCTAGCTCTTTGGCTTTGAAACGGAGATGAGCACTGGCCCCTAGAGTTGGAAACAACTAGCACGCATGTGCGGAGGAACTTTTACCTTTACAAACATGACCTATTCAATTTGGTTTCTGTTAATTTTTCTGTTATCTAAACTGGTGATGCAGCACTTGAAGAAAATAGTTCCCTCTGTTTTGGAATGATCTCTGACTTTTTCCTCAAGACATTATAATATAGTGCATACAGGTAGTCCTTGACTTGTGACCATACTTTCTGTTGCTAAGTGAGACATTTGTTAAGTGAGTTTTGGCCATTTTACAACCTTTCATAAGTGAATCATTGCAGTTGTTAAGTTAGAAAGACAGTTGTTAAGTGAATCTGGCCTGTCAGAACGTCACAAAAGGTGATCACATGAACCCAGGACACTTCAATAGTCATAAATATGAGTGTTGCCAAGCATCTGAATTTTTTTCAATGCTGTTGAAAAATGGTCATTAAATGATCTGTTGTAAGTTGAAGACTACCTGTATAGGCATAGCCATAAATGAATGTGGAAGAAGGCGAAAGTTGTACAGTGTTATTAATGTAAAATAATAAATGGGGCCAGAATACATCCATGCCTGATTCCCTTAAAAGTGAGAAACAGAACAATCATATTACCATTTGGCATGTATTTAACATATAGAAAGAAATCAGGGCATTGATCTATCATGGTGGGCATATTTACAAATGCAAGTTAGATATGATAAAGATGTTAAACTGTACGGATTTCATAAGGAGCAAACCTTGTTTGATAAGACAGTATTAACTTCTAATGAGAAATTAATTAAGAAAATTTATAATTTTCTATTGAATTTGAAAATGGAAAATGAACAAGTTAAACGATAACATGGGCAAATTTTTTTGGATATACTATAGAATTAGAAAAATGGCAAACTTGTGGGAAAGAAATTATAAATTGACAATGTCAACTTCTTATAAAGAAAACCTATGTAAAATGTTTTATAGATGGCACTTACCACTAGCAAGATAAGCAAAAATGTTTAAAAACATGTCAGGTAGATTTTGGAAATGTAAACACAAGTCAGGTACTTATTACCATGTTTGGTGGACATGTGCCAAAGCAAAGAGGTATTGAATAAAAATACATACTTGGTTAGAAAAGATATTGGGGGAAAATGTAGATTTTATACCTGAACTTTTTTATATATTCCCAGAAAAGAGTGATAAACAAAGCATATATTTGATTTTATATGTAATAACAGTGGCAAGAATTATATTCGCACAATACTGGTAAAATGAAGAAATACCATCAGATGAAGAAATAATTAAAAAAAATACTAGAATGTGCAGAGATAGACAGTCTGAGGTTGAAAGAAAAAGAAGAAACAATATTATCAAACATGGGACTTATTTTGTCAATGGCTAGAGAAAAAAATAAAGGATTAGGAATTAAATTTGTATTAGTGAATGTAAAACTCAGACAACATGTTTGTTGAACAAGTACTACTGGATGTATGAAAAAATCAATAAAAATTCTATATAAAAAATAACATAGAACGACACTTTCATAAAGTAACAGTCATCTGGAAGAGGTGACAATCCATATAATTGATGAAGCTGCTAATTTCTAACAAAGCTCTCAGGAAATTGAGTGAAAAGCCACTTTCAGATTGATAAAGCAGCATCAAGAGATTGCTTTATTATTTCAGAAACATCAAATGGAAGAAAGATAATTCAGTATTACTGTGGAACATGAGTTACACTGATATCAAAGAAATTGTGGAATAGAATCATTAAAGAAAGGATGCAATTAATTATTTTAAATAATTAAATTGAATTGTTAAATTGTCCCATGGCGAGTTGTCCCATTCCACTAGAATAGGGTGATAATATCCTTCACGGTGAACCTTATTTTTTTTTCTTCTTTTGTTAACAGATACCGATATCCGTAGAAAATTTTCTTTAGAGGATTATCTGAGTGATGAATTTCAGTACAAATCGTATAATCTGCGGTGGATGTCAGGTAATGATTGTAATGTTTTGGAATGCCTCAGAGTTGTTTCATTTTTTACAAATGAATGTTGGACAAAGCATGAGAGTTGTGTCCAACCACACAATCTTTGGGAGCATTATTCATCACAGTTTCACAAGATTTGTTTACACATTCAAAAGCGTACATTCTTTGTTAAAGCTTTATGTCGTTGATCAGCTAACCAATCGCTAACATGGCTAAATTCATCTAAGAAATATTTGAGAAAATTGAACACTGTTTTGCCTCTCGGCCTGACAGCCTTGTGATGAGTTTTTATCCAATTTTTATTGTGTCCCTTTTTTCAGTGAGAACCCCTAGCAACAGTGATATATACTCTTATTATATACTGGACTGCATTTGAAGATTATCCAGAAATTGTAGTAGTTTCTGGCATTTGTTGTTTTCAACAATGGAATCCCTATACTGCAATCAGTATATTACTTACCAATACGTTCGCAAGTAAATTCAGAGTACTGTATTGATCTCTGAAGCTTTGGATTGCTTTGGTCCAAGCTACCTAAATGATCGTCTCTTCCAAATAGAACTGTTTGATTAATTCTGGAAGGGGTGTTATGGGTCTTTGCCCTCTGAGTGATTGGGAAAGCAGGAAGAACCCAGAGACAGGTTTTCTCACGATTCTTTGGAGCATTCTTCCCTTGAGATCTGTGTAGCGTCCATCTGCTTAACCTTCTGGAAAGAAATGAAAACGTGGCTGTTCCACCAAGCTGTTGCCTGGGTGAAGGGCAGGGTGACTTTTAAAATTTTAATTTTGATTATTATAAGCTCGGTTCCTGGTGTTTAACTTATTGTTAGGATGTAAATGTTGTAAGTAAATCAGTATATGATGGTTATAGACTAAGCCGGCAACTCTAAATACTCCCTTTACTGTAGATGGGATGTGTTCTATCCAACTAATGAAATCATTGTTGCCCCACCATCCCCACTTCATTTTTCATAAGTTCTACTTCATAAGCACGGAGGGCCAGAACTCATTTGTGTAGATTATTCTCCAACCACATAATAGTCAATTTAAAAATAAAGTGTTCTCTAACTTGTTTGAATTCATACATGATAAATAGACTGTTATGACAATGAACTTAATAAATAATTCAGGATTTCATTGAGTTTGGGTGGGGGAGTGTTGTTTGGAGAGAAGGTTTTGTTTATTGGCACTAAATGTTTTCCTCTCTTCTTTTTTTAGGTCATGAGTATGTCTACACAAATCAGAACAATGTTTTTCTGTACGACATCGACGATGGAAGAGAGTCTATAATCTTATCAAATGACACATTAGTATGTGTTTTTTTAAAAAAATACCTGCTTCATCAGTTCAAAAGAGATCTGTATTGAATATTTCCTTCCTTACACAGAGTGTTTTATCACTAATTTGTTTTCTTTTATCTACAGGACAGTTTCAATAGTTCTGTGGCAATATTGTCACCTGACAAAAAATTTGCTCTTCTGCGATACAATTATGAGAAGGTATCAATGATTTTATAATTTTTATACTCCACTTAGTATATTTGTATTGATAAAAATGGTTTTAATGCTTTACAACAGGGGTCTCCAAACTTGGCAACTTTAAGACTTGTGGACTTCAACTCCCAGAATTTCTCAGTCAGTATGGATTCACTTTGGCATTTAGATAGTGAAGATTTGAAAGGCCCTTTGTGGTTATTAAAATCTAGCCAGTTCTTCACACTGCACCAATTTCTTTTCAATGCTTTTATTTTAGTCGTTATCTTGTATTCAATTTCTCATTGATTCCTAACTTCTTGACCACTAACACAGTGGTTTTTCTTAACAATAACAAATTACCTATCCTGCACAGGTAGTCCTCAACTTACAGCCATTTGTTTAGTGACCATTCAAAGTTACAGTGGCACTGAAAAAGGTGAGTTATGACTGTTTTACCACACTTGCGATCCTCTGCAGCATGTTCGTGGTCACTTAATCAAAATTTGGCCTCTTGGCAACTGGCCTGTATTTATGACAGTTGCAGTGTCCTTGGCGCATGTCATCATCTTTTCTGATTTTCTGACAAGCAAAATCAATGAGGAAGCACACTTAACAACTGTGTTACTAACTTAACACAGTGATTAACAACTGCAGTGATTCCCTCAACAACTGTGATAAAAAAGGTCATAAAATGGGCAAAATTCACCTTACAATGGTTGTGCTTAGCAGTGGAAATGTTGGGCTCAATTTTGGTCCTGTGTTGAGGACTGCCTGTACCTTGTTGTTTTACAAGACTTTAGGACTTTAGGGCATGAGAGTGAGAATAGTAAAAAGTACTGGAGAAATATTAAAGATATAAGTACAAAGAACACTGACATTATAAGTATAAATGAAGGATTGTCACATCTGCTGCCCCTATAGAATGATAGAAGTTATGTAAAGTCTTGTGTGAAGGCACCTTGTTTGTAAAAGATACCCCACACAGTGCTTTCCTCTGAGGAATATTTTTTAGAAATAATTAGAGGTTTATGTTCACAACTGTATAAACTGTATTTAGGCTTGTCTATAGATCAGGCAAACAAGCCAATTGTGAATTGTGATTTTCATAATTTTGCATTAAAACGAGTGAGATTTTAAGGGCTCCAAAGGCTGACTTGTTGATTGGACATGAAGCAAATAACGAAGACACTCTGAACTTGACCCATATATTGCTTTATTTGAAAAGGTAGCAGGGCTGGGTTTCCCTTTTTGGATGACTGCAGTGCTGAGGAATGTATTTCCTCTTTGGTTCAAATTTTTGGTTTGCTGATTTCTGAACTTAAGTCAACCATAATTCCCACTTTTGACCCAGTATTTCAATACCCTGTGCCTATGAGCAGGACCTGAGAATATATTTCCCTTAATCCAGCCACTTTGACTCCATGAAGCCATGGTTATTGAGGTTGTGTTGTGATCTGGTTTCAAAAGGAAACAGATGGATTGGAATATGTGTAGTTACATACATCGTGTCAAGCCCCAGGCTCGACATTCCACTGGGGGGGGGGAAGCCGTCTGTCTTGCCTCCGCTCATCTTGCCGGCCGTGTTCAGCCCCGCCGCTCAGCTGAGAGCTGCAGCCGATGCCGCCTGCCGCCTAAGAGCTCCGCCGAACAGCTGGGACAGCGGGAAGCCCCGCCGCTCAGCTGGGAGCTCCACCGGACAACTGGGACTCTAAAGGACAGCTAGGCAGCTGGCAGGCTGCGAGAGGTCCCAGTAGCCACTGGAGCTGCAGAGACACCGTAGAAGCAGAGGTGATAGGCTGGAGCTGTGTTACCTGGGGGAGACTGGAACTGGATTATCCTTCCTCCTAAAAGGGACAATAAAGGACACTAAAAGAACTCACCGGGTGGTGAAATTGTTGGCAGGCTGGGATGTTGCGTGGACAGCAGGGGACAGCCAAAAGGCTGTATCTAGGGAAGGGGGAGGGATTTATACCCACCCACCAGGATGCTGGCTTGTTGGGAAGGGAAGGGTGGGGCTGGGGGGAGCTGCAGGGGCAGGACATTTAGAGCACTGGGAGCAAAGCCACTCCCAGTGCTAACTTTGTTTGCTTCTTTAGCTTCTGTTTAAACTTAGTGTTCCTGTATCCTGGTCTCCTGGTATTTTTTCCCCTGTGATTGGTGGAGGGGTTAAACCTAGGGCCGTTACGGACCTAACACATCGCTTCTTAAATCATATGTGCCTTTTCATTGCAGGAAAAGCTGCAGCTTTTTCTCACTAATAAATATAAGGTGTACATCATTCTTGCTCCAAATTTTCCTCTTTGAATCCAGAACATTACATAACTGCAGCAGTCGCATCTTTTGAAAAAAAATAATCAGATACAGTGGTACCTCGGTAGTCATTGTTAATTTGTTTGGTGCAATGAGTACCAAAAACTAGTTTCAAACATATTTTTCCCATAAGGAATAATATAGTGAGTCACAAGGTAGCCGACACCAACAGGTGTAGCTTGTGCATTCAGTACCAACCAAATGATGAGTACCAGGACAAAATCTTCACATCAAAATGCATTGAGTACCAAATTCGATGAGTTTCAAAGCCGTTGAGTACCAAAGTACCACTGGACCACCACTGAATTTGACTCAATTCTTGGCCTGCAAAAACAAATGTCTTCAATCTTAGCCTATGGCAGGTTGGAATCCACACCCCTCTCAAAGATATTCTGGTGAGGTACCTGATCCAATCCATTTACCATCATCATTGTCTGTTGGGAAGAATGTGGCGAAATGCTGACCACGCTATCATCTCACCTTCACCTAATATTTTCATTTATGTTTTAAATGCAATGAAGGAGCAGCACTTTGTAGCCAGCTTCTCGTCCCAGTAACTGTCCATAATATTCTTCAGATAGGGTTACAAACAGAGGTTGAAAAATAAGATTTTGTGTGTGTGTTTGCCTTTTATGTAAACTTGAAATAAGGAGATTTTTTCCCCTGTTCTGAGATGTGTGGTAATTTGGGAAAGAGTGCCACTCATTTCATATCACTGATCCTTTTGGTAGGTTAAAAATTAGCACCGACTGGCTGCTTGTTATCAGAATTCCAAAACTGACAAAAAATGTAGTTGTGATTTAGCTATACATTGCTTTGTGGAGAACTGGTAAAAGGGACCAGAGTAGTGTAGAAATGCTCTCAATGTGTTCGTGGTAATGGAAAAGACAATATTTAATATTGAGGATTTTTTTTATGTCATAAGAAATTATAGTTTACCAGTATAGCTGAATATTATATGCTATATTTTAGCCATACACAAGACTGGTATTATTTGGTCTTTATTTCTAGAAGGTATCAAGAGGTCTGATTAAAGTTGAATTTTGTTTATCACAATCTTATGATCATTAAATGTGATATGGATAAAATTCATGCAACAGGACTTTTTTTAAAAAAATGCTAACTTTGAACTATACTCTTGTTTTCTTAACTGTTTTTCTTTATATATAAATATTACTTTTGCAGGTGTGGAGGCACTCATACACTGCATCATACCATATCTATGATCTAACTAACAGGTCAGTAACTCTATTGTCTTTTCTTGATGTTTCAATAGCTTACATTATATTGATATTTTTCTTTATGTTTCCTTCATAGAATCAAAATAACTGAGAACCCACTTCCTACAACTATCCAGTATATATCATGGTCACCTGTTGGACACAAGCTGGTTAGTAAAATATATAGGGTTTTGTTTCCTTCCTTGTAATACAAATTCAGGTATTCCTGTGCACTATTTGTATAATCAAAACTGCACCATAAATTCAACAGAAATTTCTGGAAAACTTAAGGGGGAGGGGGAGAGAAGAAGATGGGAAAGTTCCAGAATGTTTACGTAAGGACTTTGATACATTCAGCCAGTTTAAACATTAAATATACAGATAACTGGTGCCATATATATTTATCTTTATAGTAAATGCATAAAGGCCCAGTTCAAATTGAGGCCATTTGGGGTGGGGAGCTTAATTTTCTTTTGGCTCCTTATTCTAAAAGTCATCACATACATATTTTTTAAAATCAGCAATTTGTGAAAACATAAACCTGATTTCCCAGCTTAGTCAGAGTGAACTTGATTTGAACTGGGCTTTAATTCATGAACTTTTTAGGTTTTAAAAAATGGTAAGGTAGTTGCATGCTAAGTATTTATCATGTGGTTTAGCTCTCAGTGGCATGAAATACTGACAGAAAAAAATCCACCAGCTGGTTGAATGGGTCATAGAAGGAGAGGAAAGAAGAGAGCTGATCTTGGAAATATGGAATCTTATATCTAAACATCATGCTGCAAAGTTATTTCATAATACTTAAAGAGGCAAATACAAGAAATTAATAGAAAGAAAACCAATATTTTAATATAGAGGAAATTGGACAAAACAATGTTAAGAGTTCTCAGGACTAATTAGACAAAATGCAACATTCTAGATCTTTCCTGTGAACCATTTTGATTTTTTCTTGATTCTTAAAATAACAAGGGTAAAAGAAATTCAATTTCCTGTATTTAGATGGGTGAGAAGAATCTTATAGCACAAAAAAGAATCTCCACTTTAGAGCCGATGTGTAGAAATACAGCAAATGAAAGTAAACGTAATTTGTTTGATATAAAGAAAAGGTTATAAAATCTTTTTTTGTGATGGTAAATACTGTAATGTTTGTTTGTGGCAGGCTTATGTTTACCGTAATAATGTTTATGTGAAAACAACACCAAACACCAGCCCTGTTGAAATCACTGAGAATGGAGCCGAAAACAAAATTTTAAATGGATTAGCAGACTGGGTGTACGAAGGTAACTGTTTTTGAAAGGAAAAAAAAACCCTTAAGAGCAACTTAACTGCCATATATACAGAAATAATATAGGTTTATGTAAAGTTTCTTCTGAATCCACTGCTTGGAAAGAAGCTGCGGAGAGGCAACTTCCGTCTCTGAATCGCATAACCCTTTTCAGCTTTCAACACCCCCTTTTAATCCTTCTGAGAAGACACTTTGCTTCAGAAACAATCCCAGTGAAAGCGTTATCTGGGCAGGGATGAAGTGGCCTCACAAGACCAATAAAGAGCCTTAAGAGTGTTGATACCTTTCAGAAATACGGCTGTTCGAAGCAGCAAATCCAGCACAGTTTGTTCCTTGTTTGAGGAAGTGCCCTTCCAAATAGCTTATAAAATATGTCTTGGCTTTATTTGGTAATAGCTGTATTTTGGTAGTAACTATGGATTGGCCTAGGACTAAGTGGATATATTAAACAAGGCTTAGTCTCATATTTTACCTCTTCCTCTTTTCTCTTTCATTCACCCACAGTTGATAGGTAGAGATTCAGAAATATATGCTTCCATGCAGTAGAAAATCACTCTCTTCATCTTGGTGGGTTTTTTTCTGGGATAATTGTTTTTATTTTTATTTTATTTTTAATTCCATTTATATCCCGCCCTTCTCCGAAGACTCAGGGCGGCTTACAAGCTTAGCAGTAGCCTTCATTCTATGTATATGCCTGCTTATTAGGGCTTTCGCCCCCCCCCCAGCGGCATTATTACAAAGTCAGCTTATTGCCCCCAACAATCTGGGTCCTCATTTTACCTACCTCGGAAGGATGGAAGGCTGAGTCAGCCTTGAGCCTGGTGGGATGCGAACCTGCACTAATTGCAGGCAGCTGGTGTTACTTAAGGAGGCATTAGCCCACTGCTCCACCAAGGCTAATAACAACACAATCCAGAATCAGACAGAAGTATTACAATTAAAATAGGTGACAAAGAGAAACGTATGTATGATAAACCACAGCTGAACTCTTAAAACCATTTTTATTAAAGAATTGTTTAACAGTGTAAAATCATAAAAAGAAAGATAATAATAAGAATAATAAATAGTGGAAAAAGAAAAGAAAGATGATTAAAGAAGCAGCTTCCAGTCTTATTGATACTGGTTATAGATACATTTTTACTTCGCCCTCTTTCTCTAAGGCTGCATTCTCACCACAGCTGAATACAGTGGAATACAGTGTTATTACTATTACAATATTATTCATAGTTTGTATTGCATAGAGTCAAGAGATAAAATTTAACGTTGCCAATTTTTTGAGTGAAATATGCTTCCTTCTAAATTTTCTGTGAAATAATGCCCATAAATTGGCCAAAACATTTCATAGAATGAGTATCATAATTTATGAGGATTGATTCTACTTCTAGCAATAGAAGAAGATATTTATAGTTCAGGGTTAAACTGTGGAGGTCCTTGGTACTCTCTGAGCTTGGTTATTTTCTTGCAGACATTTCATTACCAAACTAGATTACATCATCAGGACACAAATCCACTTCTAGCTTATGTGGCCAAGCATACTGATCAAATAGGGATGCTATCAAATATCCCCAACCACTAACACCAAGGATAAAACATTGAACACAGATGGAAACTTTGTGTATTAAATAAATAGCTAGCAGTAGACATTCTGCCATGTTGTTCCTAAAGAGAAGAGAGCTGCTTTTGCATTTCTGAAGATCAGAATCTGATATCCATTTTTAAGGATCCTCTGGCTCTGACCATCCCCCATGAAGTCAAGATCAGAGAAAAGCACATCCAGTTGTGCATATAGCCTCCTAGTTGAAGATTATATGAACAGTTGGGTGTAATATTTTTTTGTTATTAATTTCATGAGAAATGGACAGAGCAAGACGACTTTTAATAATGGATTAATGAATTGAAATAATCCTGAAAGACTAAAAATGCAAAAGATTTTTTTTTTGAAAATGTTAGTTTAAGCCACTATATTTAAACAAGCTGGTTCTGGTCTTGATGGATATCACTGCAGATTTAATAATTAAGAAAGCAAACAGCATGGCATCGTTAAGTTTCTTTTCTAAATTCAGACTGGAGAATTTGCAGGTGCCTAAAATTTAGAGAACTGCAAATTACTTTGGGTCTGAATACTTGGAGGGCATCTTTAATAGACAGGAAGTTCAGGATAGCACTAGTGCAATTGTGTGGCATATGAAACATGTCAAGACCAAGAATCAGAAAATGAAACATTCCTATTTAAAGGATTGAACTAAAATGTTACATTCCATTAATTACCCATTCCCGCTTATTCTTCAAGGTCTCTTGCAAAAAAATCCTCATCATTTTGTTTTATTTTTTTTCTGATGATTTCCTGTTAGGTGTTCTGCCTCACAGTAAGTGGCAGGAACACTTGAATCTGACTTTTTAGGCCTACTGTATTTGTTGAAAGAATTGGCACATCACCCACATACTAGAGGATGATTATTGCCTTACCCATTCTTTTTTATAATTAGCTAGCTTATTTTGATGTTTTTATAGAAGTTAAACAGAAGGAAAGGCAGTGCATAGCTTTGCTTCATCCCTACTGAATTAAGATGTCTAAGCTGCATTAAAGTATTTTCATGTTATATCTTAATAGCAACAGCTGTAAATTAATGAAAGGGTTTTCCAAACTCTTCCACCGTCTGTCTCTAGGGATAGAATCAAAAGCTGTTTTTTAAATCACAAAGATTACCCAAAGGATATTTGCAGAATAGTTGAATATTCCTTTGCTAAATGTTGACCTAAAGGGGTCAACAAATACAAAATGTATTTTTAATGTTCAAAAATTAATGGAGGAATTCTTAGTAGTTGTTTTACATTTCTTTTATGTTAGAACTGTGGTAGTATTCTAGGCAAGATGGCTAGAATACAAGTTTAACAAATAAATAAATATTCCAGTTCTGGAATATACTAGATCACACATTCTTTAATTATTTCAAAGGGTTTTTCAGCTGTCAATTTAGCATTTTCTCTGTAATGGAGTAACAGAATCAAATGATCCTGGCTTAATTGTACAATATAATTTAAGTTAGGATTCAACCACAAGCTAAGGCAAATCATAAGTAAAAGCCTCTTATTTATTCTTACCTTATTAACTCCCAAGAGATACATAAAGAGGAAGAAATGCAATATGTGAAATTAAAAAAAACAGAATGAACAATTATTTTGTCAAAAAAAGGGGAGTGCTATTTGGGTATCCTGGCAACCTTGTTTGTGGCTGTCAGTGTGAAAAACCTTGCCATCTACTGGTGGCCCCATCTTTTCCCAATAATACTGATAGCTTTTCATTGCATATACCAGCCAGTATATGGGAACACCATTTTGTTGTCCTTTATTACCCAGGCAGAGAATTCCTCATGAGACTTAGATTTAGATGTGACTTCTCTTCCCCATTGGCCTGTGGTCTCATGTTCAGTGATCAGAAATATAATTAAACAATTTAAACCAATCTCAGATTTTATTATGTATGAAGTAATAAAAATTATTTGGAATGGTGGGTCCTGGTGCTAGTTTCATTTTCACAGCAATACATCATTCGGCCATGATACCAAAGGATTGGAGCTTGACTGTTCTAATATCAATATAAAAGAAGGGCAAAAGAAATGATCCTATAAACTATTGCCAAATCAGTTTGTTAAGTCAGATCAGCAAAATATATGCCAAACTATGCTGTCCTGCTTACTCATACACATAATCATGGTTTGGTTGGTTTATTAATATTCCCTAGCAGTTCCCGTCATCAAAAACCCAGAACTGTCCCAATTAAATCCAGCCACAAACAGACCAATGCTAGTCCACAGAGCAATGGCCAATGAGTCCACAAGGCACTTGAAAGTTTCCCAATTAAAATAAACCCACCAGGCAAAATTAAATTCACAATACAAGAGGGTTCACAAGGCAAGAAAAGTCCAGAGTTCACAAGTTACAATCCAAGTCAAGGCACAGTATCAATCCAAAATGAGGCAGAAATCACAACGACCAGAAAACACACAGCTAGGAAACAAACACATTCCCAGCATCACCTCCATTTGTCTGCTGTGCTTAATAGCCAGCTTCCGGTGCAGCCCATCAAGAAGGGCAAGGCTTTCTCCTCATGAGTAATCTGGCTGACCTTCTCTGCTCCTGCCTTTTCTGTGTCCTACATGTTCTTGTATCAGGTGCAGAAGGCAGTTCCTCCTCTTCCTCACTGACCAGCTGCAGCTGCATGCTTTCTTGCCCTGAAGCCTCAGGGCTGTCCTGCTGCAGCTGTGCTTGAGCCAAATCCCTCTTGGAGCCATTAACCAATTCCCCTTCAGACATGTGTGAAACTGGTTCATCTTCCTCCGAGCAGACATCTGGGGATGCATCTGGGGGACTCATGACACCAACATCTACAGGATAAACTAATTGATTTGCTTGAATCTAAAGATATTTTGAGGGACAAGCAGGACGATCATCATTAGACCATACCTTGATGCCGCACCAACTAGTAGAAAAGTATACCCACAACTCTGAACAATATCTGTACACAACTTTTATTGATTTCAGGTCAGTTTTTGATACAGTATCTAAAACTAAATTTCAGCATAAATTAAAAAAATACCACAATTGATAAAAGTCTGCATGAAAATACACGATTAAAAGAGAATATTTGTAGCTCATGGCTGAACGGTGGAGTCCTTGGTGCTCTCTGAGCTTAGTTGTTTTCTTGCAGAAGTTTCATTGCTAAACTAGGTAATGAAACATAATGTTATTTAGTTTGATAATGAAACATCTGCAAGGAAGCAAGCAAGCTCAGAGAGCACCAAGGATCCCATAGAATACAAGATTGAAGGTCAAGTGCAATAATCAAGGACAGGTCACAAAGAAAACACCCATAAGGAAGGAGGTTAGACGGGAATGTGTATTGTTTTATTCAGCTACTTCATGGTTCCATACTACCTACGGAACCATCTTCATCCCATTACATCGGCCAGTTGTGCAGGGCAGATGTGCATCAGACCCCATCAATTAAAGAACTTTGACTGGTGGGCTTCAGGGAAAGAGCCTTCTCTGTCATTTCCCCTGCCCTGTAGAAAATTCTCTCCCCCAGAGCTGAGAACCTCTCTGAGGGAGGTGGACAGTTGAAAAATGTGAAAAATAAATATAAACGTATTAGTTATTTACTGAAGTAACTACTTTTCATCTCTCCCCATATTAATCCAAAGATACATCGATTTGTTATTGTACGCTGATGATGTGGTAATTCTGTCACTCACCTCCATTGGTTTCAAAAGAGCTTCGAGATCACGTATGCATTATTGTACCGAGGGAGAGCTAATAATAAATTATACCAAGAGTTGGATTCTTACTTTTTCTAAACACCCAATCAGAGAAACTGGAATTTAGATCAGCGTTCCATTGAGCAGGTCGTGATTTTTAGATATCTAGAAATAGTTTTTTCAACCTTCAGGAAACAGAAAAGCCTGCCTGGACTACAGTATGTATCCCACAGTGAGCAGAGATCTGCATTAGTTTACAAACTTATTATTTTTCCAGAGGAGCGAATTCCTCTGCTGCAATTAAGTTGTTTTTAGCTATAGTCCAAGTGCAGTTGCTAAACAGGGCTCAAATAGGACCAAATAGCATGATCACCACAGAAAGGATTCATACAGAATTTCCAAGTATCTTCCAGATTACCTACTGTATTCCAAATCAGTACTTCAGTGAAAATAGGAGTCAGTAAACTTGAATCTATTCTCTGATAAATATCTTGTATCTACTGCTTAAAACGACCCCGCAACCCTAGTGGATTGACCCATGCAATATCGGCAGACAACTACAAACCTTCCTGGGAAACAACAGTCCCAAAAGAAACTGAACCACTATGATTTCTGCAATGATGTCAACTGTTAAGAGTCAGATCAGGTTAGATCCATACTAAGGCAAAGGATCTTAGATATAGAAGGTCATGTAGAAAATGCTCCTTTCTCTCATAATATAATTGCATATAAACAAAGTTTAGTGCCTAAACTTATATCCCAGTTCCTAAATTCAGAAGAGCTTTATCTGGCTTGATTTAATGCTCTCCTCACAATTGTCCAGTAGGGGAAATATAAGAAAACCCCACATGAAACCCAATACTGCCCCTGTGATATAAGTACCATAGAAATCAGAGCTTGTGTTCTTTTGTATTGCCGCCAGATGATTACCCCTTTTTTATTTAAATTTCCAGGGCATGCTGTATAAACACACTTCTCTTCATAAAGAAAGTGGGAACTCTTCAACATTTATCTTTTTATTATCTCAAATGCACCTCAAATCGTCCATAGTAATTGCACTTATTAAAGTGCCTTTTTTTGGACACAAAATATTCAGTGAATGTTTAATTTGTACTTGTATATTGTCTTCCAGATGAATATTAAGTTTGGGTACATAATTGGAAAGTTATGTTTCTTTGCATTTAATTATTGTTCATTATAGACGATACACTTGAAAATGTTATAGTATAAGCAAGAAACAATTATCCATAATATTGAAATCTGAGCTAAATCAAAATACTAGAATTTGCATCATTATTAAAGCCAGATTTTTATAACAGAATATTTCTATAGCACCATATTTCTATAAAAATGGCATTTCTGAGAGTTGACTTACTGTTTTGGTTGCAAAACGTTGCAAGTTATCTGAATCTCAGTAACTTGAAGTTCCATCTGAAATTATACTTACAAGTTATTATGAACAATGTTTCAGAGGAAAAAGCCATCAACTATTGCTTCAAAAGAACACATTTGCATCTTTTTCAGAGGAAATGTTTGGCACTCATTCTGCTCTGTGGTGGTCTCCAAATGGCAGATTTTTGGCGTTTGCAGAGATTAATGACACGGAGGTTCCTGTGATTGAGTATTCATTTTATTCAGAAGATACGCTGCAATATCCAAAGACCATTAAAATCCCATATCCTAAGGTCTGTGTTATTTATTAAACATAGTTGTTGAGTAAGAGAATAGTCACATTTAATCATTTGCTGTTAACAAAAATATTGTCTGTCTCTCCTCAACAGCTTGCTGTGATTACTGTGACTTAAGTCAATAGCATCTGGCAGCTCTGAAGTATTGTATTATCTCTAGGGAAACAGGAAATGAAAGCAATTGAAGGCTGTGGAATATTTAAGTTTCTAAAATGATTTGTTGAAGAGCACTTAGATGATCAATGGGAAAAGGAACATGAGTTGCATAGCAAATAAGGGACTAAGGACTATTAGCTCTTTCATGAACAGGGATGAGTGAACAGGTTACATTCATTTTCTGTTTGGGAGGACAGATTTCCATATATTTGCCAGGGCAGAAGTGAATTGTTCTGGGTTTTTTAAAAAAATGTATGCATTGGATCTGTACTTGGTTTCAGTTTTGTCAAACTTTAGAAATTGATACGTTCTCATTACTTCTAGAGTGTTTTCAGAGGCTGTTTTCTCTGATGCTCCATAGACTGATCACGTGGCTATAATATTACATAGCTAATCCAGGAAGTGATAGGGAAGAAGCCTCAATATAGAGAGTGTAGTTTTTTTTAAGTGTGGTAGGATTTTCAGTGGTTCAGCAAAGTGGGAAAAATGTCCCAGCTTGTCGTGCATTTTAGAAAGTAAACGTAACTTCTTTTCTGGAGTAGAATGAATACTAATGGCTTCCTGCTGTCAGTCTCCTTGGCATGGAACTTCTGAAGTAGGCCACCCATGTTCACTTTCAGCAGAATCTTTGATGGAATTTCTCAAAATCCCCTAATGGGACATGAATCTGGACCTCTGTTTATTTCTCCGAACCATGTAACTGAGAATGTTTGACATATCATAAAGTTATTTCTGGAAGTCAATAAAATTGTGACAGGCCAAAATTAAATTAGTTTCTATGCATGCTTGTGATTGATTCACTTGGTCCTGATGAGATTGCTTCCATCATCAAGATTAAAGCTATGGTTTGTTCCAAGAGGAAGCAGTTGTTGATCAAAGATCAAGAGTAGTTCTGAGAGGAATTTTCATTGAATTTTAATGTAGGAGGAAGAAGATGATTAATCGTTCCCTTGATCAGCGCTTCAATTAGATTTGGGGACACAACGTACTTTTCAATAGAAAGTACAAACAGAGCTGTTGGTGTCCCCCTTGTCATGGTCAGACCATGACCTAATTATCATGAGACTCTCTGGTGCCGCTATCCACTGCAAGGAGTCTGGACTTACTAGATTGGTCCACCCCCGACAACTGATGGAGCTGGAGAAGTTTCAGAGGGACCCTAGAGTTGTCACTCCTGGTCTGCTGGATGGTTGTTCTGAAATCTTGGTTGTTGCTTGGAATAAGGGGGCAGCTGAGACTTTGGTTTGGATTGCACTCCCTGTATTTTACAGAGAAGTTGAGGGAGATGTAATGGGAGAAGAAACATCTAGAGTGACACTAAACTCAACAAAGGATGATCTTGACTGAACATGGGCTAGAGTCACTATTAAGGTCTATCTTGTGGCAGTAAGGTGGCAAAGAAGCAATATTTGTACACTCTTAATGCATCTGCAGCCCTATGTCACCTACTGTTTACCTCCTGTGCAAGGGGGTGGCAGGAAACTTTGGCAGGGCTGTGTGAAGGAATTTGCTCACCATCTTAGATTCACTCGCAGTTTGACGCTAGCCTTCTTGCAGGTCCAGAGGAAAATGCCTAGGGTGAATCTTGCCCAGTTATCTGGGAGTGGTTGGAACCTGCTAGATAGACATCAGAAAGTTGACAAAGGCATGAGCTAAGCCTTTTTAGATCTGTGCCTCTCCTGGGATATGTCATGTGAGTGAATCCTAATAGTGGTGAATTCTTCTTTGAGTGAGGAGGTTGTCTCTTTACCTCTTAAGGAACCAATTGCCACTGGGCAATTTTTGCCCAATATCCTTTTTGAGGAGGGTGATTAAGAAGATGATTGTGCAGCATCTTCAGAGGACTAGTTGTGTTTTTAGTCTTAATGGAAAATAGAAAATTCATTTCTATAATAGAAATGTTTACTAAGTCATGTGATGAGGAGTTACACTGGCCTCTAAAAGAATAATTGTTCACAAAATGTCGGTGGTCATAACATCTCTGAACTGACTGTTTTTACAGACAGAAAAATTACATCATTTTTATCTGTATTGAACTAAATCTTTTAGTATAGCTTTCAGATTTTTAGCTGTGAACCTCTATAAAACACAATTTTTAAAAAAAAACTACACATAATTTTCTCATATTTCATGTTGAGCTTTAAAAGCTAATTACTTTGTAATTTTCTAATTAACATTGCCATTTGTTTTACGATGTTTTAATTTTATCCAGGCAGGTGCTATAAATCCAACAATAAGACTATTTGTTTTGGATATTCTATCCCTTTCACCTTCCCAAAAAAATATCTCGGAAATTGTTGCACCATCTAGTATAACATCAGGGTAAGTCCAACTAATATGCTTTGTTCTGATGAGTGTTGTAGATAATTATTGTTATTATTTTTTAATAATTGAATAATAATATAAGATTTTCAAAAACATTCATTTGCATTAAAAATCCTGTGGATTCTGTCATTTATTAATACTTGACTTTTTTCCAATATGTATTCAGCTGGATCAGTCATTCATTTTTTAAATCATATTTATTAAAACTGCCCAACTCCAAGAAGATTCTGGGTTGCAAATAGTAGGATATACATATAATTGTCCAAACTAAAACACTGTAAAACTTTTTTTATATCATAGTAACATAATTTGGGTATGTGTGTATTTGGTGTTGTAAAATATAAAGGATATTATAGGCAGACTCTACATAAGCCAGGATGAGCCATATCAGCTTCTATATTTAAAGATATTCTGCAAACACAGAGACACATATACAAATACTAATATAAATATACTTTCTCTTACTCATATACACATTACATGCACACATGCACATATGCACAGGAAGAGAGGGAGGGATCCTTTGTGTCTATTAGCTAGGTTGAAAGACGTCAAAAGAATTATTTGTAGATAAATCTCAACTTTCCAAGCCACACTTCCACCTTTTGTATTCTGTGGTTCATGGTATCAGATTTTAGTTTATATTCTTTAACTCTATCTTACCTTGTTCTAGCCTGTGATCCTCTATTTCTAGTCATGGAATGTTTCCAAAATCTGTAGTTTAGTTCTATTCTACAGAACCAAAAATTGAATTTTATTTGTACAGGTAGTCCTCAAGTTACGACCACAATTAACCCCCAAAATTATGTTGCTACGTGAAATATTTGTTAAGTGAGTTTTGCTCCATTTTACAACCTTTCTTGCCACAGTTGTTAAATGAACCACTGCAGGTGTTAAGTTAGTAACATGGTTGTTAAATGAATGTGGAAAAAGTCACTTTTTTCAGTGCTGTGGTAACTTGGAAGCGTCACTAAATGAACTGTTGTAACTCGAGGACTACCTGTATAGTACATGTTGTAACAGTAATAGCATGTTGAACATTGAATGGCATATAAATGATAAACATTTAGGTACAGAATTCAAGTGAACCCACATAGACAAATGCTGAGCAGTCTCTTTGTTTTTAACCTCCAGGGATCACTACCTGAGTGTTGTGACGTGGGTGATGGATGAGAGAATTTGTCTGCAGTGGCTGAGAAGGATTCAAAACTATTCTGTGCTCACCATCTGTGACTACTCGAGCGGCGCATGGGACTGCCCAAAGGTACAGTGGAGATGGATTGTAGAGGTTGAAGGGTGAAGATTGCTCGACAGCGCAAGCAGACAATGGCATCCTTCTGGTTGTTAGTGGGCAGTGCTTGGTAGGTGGGATAAATAATGGAGTTGGTGGAGGGGATGCTTGGGGAAACGTGTGATTTAGGAATGGGAGAGGCAGGTTTGTGGGGTCCCTAGTGCTCTCTGAGCTTCATCGTTTTCTTGCAGATGTTTCATTACCCAACTAGCTAATATCATCACTGAGGATGCCTACTAGTGAAATACCTGCAAGAAAACAGCCAAGCTCAGAAAGTATCAAGAACCCCACAGTTCAACCCCGAGCTACAAATATTCTCTTCTAGAGGCAGATTTCCACAGTAATCAGCAACTTGGGCTGGTTGCCAGTGTAGCCTTACCTGGACCTTGAAGCCCCGACAGCAGAGACTCTTGCCCTCATCCCCTAGACATGCTCTGCATGGGCCTGTTTTTGAAAATAGCTTGGAAACTGTGGCTGGTACAAAATGTAGTGGCCAGGATATTAGCAGGTGAGCACTGCCATCACCCTGATTCTCTGGTTGCTTCATTGGATAAGAATAGATTTCTGAGTTCAATTCACAGAGTTTCAGCTTTAAAAACCACACATAGCTTTTTCCTGTCTACTTAAGGAATTGCCTCCTTCGTGTAAATTAATGGCCCATGTGTGCAAAACTGATGAGTCTTGTTTAAAACAGGCATTTGGTGGTGATTGGTTTTTTACAATGCTGTCTTTAAGATTTTAAGATAATCGGGCTGCCAATATTTATTTGGGTAGGTTTTATGTACTTACCGTTTTGGTTTCTGTATTGTAATTCCCTGAGTCTTGGTAGAGAATCGATCGATCAATTAAAAAAAAAGGCATCGGTTTACAGAAAATTCTGTAAATATTGGCATTGAAAGAAAGAAGAGCTAGTTAACAGATAGAGGTTATTAAAACAATGAAAACCTTTCTCTTTTTCTTCAGGGAAGGGAGCGTCTTGAAGAAAGTAAAACTGGCTGGGTTGGCAGAGTAAGTTCAGTGATTTAAGGATCAACTTACGTGTTGCATGGTGGCCAAGCATCCTTTCCTGCAGAGAGAACATGGCTGAAAAGATACCTTACCATGAGGAAAGGAAGCATTTCATTGTACCTGCTAGCTGTTTTCTATCACATCTAAATTCATTCCTTCCTTGCCAGGTTCCAGCCCCGTATTAGTGAGATAAAGACAAGCTTGGAACAACATTAGAAAAAAAGTGTATATTTAAGTTTCAGGGCAGGAAAAACAACTGGTTGAGTAAGTGATTAAAAGCACTTGCCAACAAACTACCTGGACAATAGTGTAAGTTACTGCTTTGTAATATATAGTTTAATATACAGATAGAAAGTTAGCTCTTCTTAATAACTATTTTTTTTTCCAAGTGAAAAGTTTTGGATTTTTTTGGATTTTGGATTTTTTCCAAGGCCATTTAGAATTGCAATTATAGTCCCACCCCCAATATGAAAAATACACTGGTTTCTCAGCTTTTTAATTAAGACTATAAAAAGGCTTTTTTATAGTCTTTGTTATACTTTGTAGGTATAATATGGGACCTACGTCTCTCACATTTCTAACCTGTAATCCCTATTTTTTTAAAAAAGGATGTGTGATATCATGTCATTGCAATCTTTCCTCATTCTCTTCAAGCAGTAGGCAAAGAACCAAAGATTGTCCAAGATGATGTCATGTTATGGCTAGTTTTTATCAGTTGTTACAAGAGGGCACAAAAAGGTGACATTTCACGGCAAATCAATTTTTTATGGGATATCATACCCATTTATAGTATCTTTAGAAAAATAGAACTATTCCTGCGACGTCATGTTAATGAAATTAATGTAAATTATTATTTGCTGATGTGGATATTCATCCCGACATTGGCAATTTGTTCTTCTCTGATGGAATTCAGCTTAGCAAACTTTTGATATTTCTGATTTCATCTTTAAGATTATCTTTTGGTGGTTGGCATATTTGGTTCAAACTTCTAAATTGTATCAATATATTAAGTGGAACCTGGTGTTTTCATATTTAATGCATACAACTAGTAGTAGTCCACATTGTGGGGACATACAGGTAATCCTCGACTTATAACCATTTGTTTAGTGACCGATTGAAGTTTTAACGGCACTAAAAAAAAGTGACTTATGAACATTTTTCACGCTCACGACCATTGCAACATCCCCGTGGTCATGTGATCAAAATTCAGATGCTTGGCACGTGGCATGTATTTATGACGGTTGCAGTGTGCCAAGGCCAGGTGATTCACCTTTCTGACAAACCAAATTAATGGGGAAGCCAGATTCACTTAACAACCATGTTACAAACTTAACAACGCAATGATTAACTTAACAACTGTGGCAAGAAAAGCCATAACATGGGGCAAAACCTACTTAACAACTCTCTTGCTTAGCAACAGAAATGTTGGGCTCAGTTGTGGTTTCTCCCCATTGACTTTGCTTGTCAGAAACCAGCTGGGAAAGTTACAGATGGTGAGAACATGACACACAGGACAGTGCAACCCATCATAGGTACATGCCAGCCGAATTTTGATCATGTGACCATGGGGATGCTGCAGTGGTTGCAAGTGTGAAACCAGTCAAGTCACTTATTTCAGTGCTGTTGTAACTTTGAGTGTTCACTTAAAAATGGTTGTAAATTGAGGTTGTAAAATGAATTGTTGGAAATCTACTATATGGTCAGTAGATTGCCAGGTTCTGTCCCTAAAAGGGGAACAGGTTTATAGGAACAAGGAGTTGTACAATAACATCACTAGATCTATATATTAAGAACAATGTTTTTTTTCTTTCATCATTTGCTTAAAAGAGTCAAGATTTTTTTTAAAAAAACATCAAATATAGATAGATCTCCCCTGCAAAAATAATGGAAGTTAGTATCTTCTGCTGTCAAACCTAATCAGAAAAGAAAGACCTTAATATACCTAACACATTTTAGCTCTACATGATAAAATCTCAGGAAGCAACATGATAAGCAGATTGTGTGTGGTGTGAACAGTTAGGCAAAAAGAAAGGAAAGAAAAAATGGAGGAGTATAAATCTACTAGGGGGACGCGGTGGCTCAGTGGGTTAGGACACTGAACTTGTCGATCGGAAGGTCGGCAGTTTGGCGGGTCGAATCCCGAGTGCCGCGTAACAGAGTGAGCGCCTGTTACTCGTCCCAGCTTCTGCCAACCCAACAGTTCGAAAGCATGTAAAAATGCAAGTAGAAAAATAGGGACCACTGCAGTGGGAAGGTAACAGCGTTCCGTGTGCCTTTGGCGTCTAGTCATGCCGGCCATATGACCACGGAGATGTCCTCGGACAAGCGCTGGCTCTTCGGCTATGAAACGGAGATGAGCACCGGCCCCTAGAGTCGGAAACGACTAGCACACATGTGCGGGGGAACCTTTACCTTTTACCTTTATAAATCTACTATAAGAATAGAAAAGAATAGGTTAACATTATTATTGTCATGCTTGTTCCACTATGGTTTATATCAGGGGTCTTCAAACTTGGCCCTTTTATGACTTGTGGACTTATAACTCCCAGAATTCCTCAGACAGTGTGTCTGGCTAAAGAGTTCTGGGAGTTGAAGTCCACAAGTGATAAAAGGGCCAAGTTTGAAGACCCCTGGCTTATATGTTCAAATACGTCGGTTGCAGCAAGAAAGTATAAGGTATCTCATTACTCTAAAAGACACATTACCTGGAACCTCCTTTCTTTTAACTTTCCCTGAAAATTAGATTGAGATAGAATAAAAATTGGGTAGAGCCAGGAATAAAATAATTTGGATGGACATGGATCTCTCTTGGTGCTGTTGAGCTACCTCTACAATTCCCATCAATACTAGCCAGCTGATGGAAATGGATGCTAGAATGCTCATTCTTTACAAGAAAAAAAACTTCATTTTTTTTTTAGAAAGACAAAAAAAATCCTAAACGAAACATTTTAAAAATGTGCATTAAAAACAGGCAAAAACACAAATATGTATATTGTCCCCCTCCCAGTTGAATACTGATAGATGTATTACAACAATAATAGTATGACATTTTTGAAGAAAGACGTTCCAAAATATTTTTTTTATTCACATGTAATTCATCTCTTTACCAAGTATTTAAGTTTAGGTTTATATGACACACTAAATATTGTGGCTGCATGCAATAAATAAGAACAAAACCAATTCTAAGAATGAACTATTGTTCCAACAGCTCTGAGAAGATAACAGGGAGCAATTTGTTCACTGGTGATTTTATGAGGATGTTAATGGGTTTTTAAAGGCAATTGCTTGACATGTTTTGTGGAATTATTCAAATGGGTATTCAGAGTTCTACTGTACTGAAATAAATTTGTTGTCTGCAGTAAATTATGAAGCGTGAAAAAAGATGGTTTTTACTCAGTTGGAATATTTAATGAGATTAATTTGAAACTTCAAGTAAGATAGTGACACTGATTGCAAAAATGTTCTCTGCATTTATCCACAAAATAAGTTTTCCTCAGGCAAAATATCTTCCAGGAAAAAAAATCTGTCAATTCCTAAAAGTTTTCTCAAAGACAAACTTGAAACTGCTGACTTGAAGGTAAATTACATGCTCTAAGAATTGGCACACTGACTCAGTTTGGTGAGCTAATCAATTTGCTGTATGGACGATTAAGCCATTCAAGCTATGTGATGTAGATGTGTCAAGAGGATGACCAATGCAAAACAAGTTTCAGTTGAGAAGTTTATTTACAATTCTGGTTGAACAACAGTGGTTGTGGGCAGTACTAATTTCCCCGATTCATATTTTGTTGAGCCAGTTTAAGTACAGTTCATAACAACAACAACAACAATAATATTAGTCCAACCCCCTACTCAGGCAGGAAACCCTATACCAGGGGTAGGCAACCTCGGCTCTTTTATGACTCGTGGACAACTTCCAGAATTCCTGAGCCAGCATACCATTTCGGACAAATGGCTGTCCAGTCTCTTCTTAAAAACTTCCAGCATTCACCACTTCTGGAGGCAGGTTGAAGATACATGGTGGCACTGGTAACTTCTGGCAGGGTCTTTTTAGTGTTGCCTAGATCAAGAAGGTACCTGGGTGAGGAAGTTTGAAATCCCAAATCTTTCACATAGCCTTATTTATGCCACATCAAACATAATTTTTCTTTCTTTTTTCTTTTTTTTTGGTAAATAGATTTCTATGAATAACAAATTCATTTCCTTGAAATTTGTTAATATGCTGTATAGAAAATTTGACTTTAAATCTAACATTAATAAATATAATTAATGATTGACGGTACCAAAACCTACAGTAGCAATTTAACAATATCGATTTAAAAATTAGAAAAAGTGACAATTTCTTTGCGTAGTACAGTGAACTTTCTGCGGATATAAAAATATTGAACAACTAGGTCTTGTGTCAAAAAAGGCTGAAGATCACTGATCCAATTCTCCAAGGTGTATGGAACTGCAGATATTATTAAATCAATGATATATTCAGTTAACAGAAAAGCTACTGGACAAGCCATTCTCTGCAGAGTAACCTAAGTAAACATGCTCAGTATAGAACAGTTGAGCTGAATCTTTTGATTAAATTTCAGTGCTTGTGAACTTTCAGGTATCAGAATTTGAGAAGATGAAATTGGGCAGAGCTAGAACGTTGGCATCTCTTTGCTTCCTTCAAATTATTTATTGTTTTGTAAATATTCAAAAGTCTATATGTCAACAAATCATAAATTATTATTTCCTTTTTAATTAATTACCTTCTATTTCTTATATTACAAAAAACAACAAAAGAAAATAAAAAGTAAAGAGAAACGAACTGTTAAAGACCTGTGCATGAAAGAAAAGAGAAATAAGAGCCATGTAATTGCAATTCACTAATGTTTCATATTGAAGAGTCCTTCTATAAAAACAGCCAATGCCACAGTAGAAACCCATCTCTTTTGTGTCATTTATTTTGAAAACTTTAGGAATAACTTTTTTTTAATCCCTGAACAAAAATCTAATAGTCATTGCATTTTTCTGAGAGGTTAAAATTAATAAACCTATGAAATAGTATATTTATTAACCATTACATTTATAAACATGTTATTCTTCTTTTTTGCAGTTTCAGCCATCTGAACCCTTCTTTACTTCTGATAAAATTAGCTACTACAAAATTAGCAGTGATTCAGAAGGATATAAACATATTCACTACACTGATAGCGCAGGAGTAAGTAATGATTGTTTGTGCATGTTTCTTTATGTTTGTGCATGGATGTTCATAAGGAAGGGCAAAGAGAGGCAAATGATGACACATGTGTGATGTCATCACTCAATGTCAGGGGTGTCAAACTCGCAATGTCACGTGACGTGTCGCGACGTATCGTGACTTTTTTGCCCTTGCTGGCAAACGGGGTGGGCACGGTTTCGCTATGATGCATCTGGCCCATAGGCTGGCAGTTTGATACCCCTGGCTTATGTACTTGCATAAGACATAATGGCAGCATTTTTTATGATAATGTCATTACATACATATTACCATTTTGGAGTTATTGGAGATTGTCGTAGATTCATGTTTTATCTACTCTTTATACTTAGAAAGTTAAACCTATTACAAGTGGAAAATGGGAAGTAATCAGTATAGCTGCTGTAACAAATAACAGCCTGTGAGTATCTATTGTTAACTTTTGAATATGTGCCTGTGTGACAAATGCATAAATCATCTCTTTCTAGAGATAGCCTTTCCTGTTTGTTCTGCTTTTGTCTGTTGTATTAAAGTTGATACTGGATGAGAAGCATAAGAAATTTTGCATGGCAATGTTATGCTCCCTTGCCTGTTATGCAGATTGTGCTGACCTTCCTTTCCTTTGATTTATGTCTTCCTGATAAACCAAAATCTCGGTGACTCTTGAGATATAAATCTTCTTTCTCAATCTCATTAAGGCAAGTTGTTTTACATCCCACTGAATTCCGTGTGACAAGTTAGTCATTATTAATTTAAGCTTTAATATTTCAGTAAGACCCAAATGCTACTAATTTTAGTTGAACTGGAAGCCTATCTGTCAAAATAATCCATGCTCAGTGAGTAATATTCTACAATAGAATGGCAATGAGGCACATTGTCTTTTATCCATGATTATGAAAATACTGTTCTCTTTCCCCCATTGTCTGTTTTCCTTACATAGGACCCACTGCTAATATTTTCTCTTTATTACAATGCAATCAGAAAATGCAACACTGCATCATCAAATAAGTATAATAAATATACAATCTATAGATGTAATACAAAGCAAGCATAAAATGCAATAATGTAACATAAACATGCTAACACCCCACCCCACCCCCAATTGCATAGAAATCTAAACAAAGTCAACAATAGATTGTAGCTATTTAAGAAATAAATCCTGGAACATTTCACCAGTTTGTTTCCTACAAGTTAGTCACCTATTATATTTTCTCTTGATGGGATATTCCATGGAAATCAGATTAAAATTGTTGAATACATTCCTCTGATTTAATATTTGTTCATTATAACTGCTAAATACCTCATATATTCTCTATAGGTACTCTATAGGTTCAATGGAAAAAATTGATATTCAGAATTAGAGATCTGTGCTGAAAATTGCTAAATAATTGGTGCACTTGTTTCTCCTTTATATAACACATTTATATCACTGCCCAACTGATACACAATGACTTGGAGTGGCTTACAAAATTAAAAATTCACAATAAACTTTCTCCTTTGCCTACTACTTTCTGCTTAATGAGATGCTTTCTGTTATTTTGTGGTAGCATAATGGCTTTTCCAGTTTCGTTGCAAAATAACGTCTTTTCCAGTTTTCATGTAGAATAGCACTTTATTACTTAACCATTTAATCTTTTATAGCTACTTCTGTATTGTTGTCCTAGGCCATTTTTATTACAATAAACTAAATGATTATTGAGATGATGTATTAATCCATAAATAACCCATTTGCTTATTTCATAGATACTTTATTAGTAATGAATTCGATGGTAGACCAGGAGGAAGACATCTTTATAAGTAAGATGCTTTTTTATTATGGTTCTCCTATACAGAGCATACATAGTATATATCTTTATTTTTCACATTTTTAAATTGCCTATCTTCACTTTGCTCTAGTGTTTAAATATTAGCTTAGGAACCAGGAGACTATGAGTTTTAGTCCCACCTTATGCATGAAAGGGACGCGGTGGCTCAGTGGGTTAGGACGCTGAGTTTGTCGATCAGAAGGTCGGCAGTTTGGCGGGTCAAATCCTGAGTGCCGCGTAACAGAGTGAGCGCCTGTTACTCGTCCCAGCTTCTGCCAACCTAGCAGTTTGAAAGCACGTAAAAATGCAAGTAGAAAAATAGGGACCACTACGGTGGGAAGGTAACAGTGCTCCGTGCGCCTTTGGCGTCTAGTCATGCCGGCCACATGACCACGGAGACGTCCTCGGACAAGCGCTGGCTCTTCGGCTTTGAAATGGAGATGAGCACCGGCCCCTAGTGTTGGAAACGACTAGCACGCATGTGCAGGGGAACCTTTACCTTTACCTTATGCATGAAAGCTGGTTAGCTGATTTTGGGATAGTCTCTTTCATGGTTATTGTTGTGGGGAAAATAGGAAGAAGAAAGAATATTAGGTTTGTTTGCCACCTTGAGTTAGCATAAACAATAATCATTGTGGGATAAAAATCAAATAATACCCTAATACAAGGGTGATGATAATGATAAAAATTCTAAATTCAAAATTAAATTGTGGAAATACAAGTTATAAATGATGAGTGATACAAATAATCAAATATGTTGATGGTAGAGTAAATTGGACACAGCTTGAATTAAACTATTTAGATAAGAAAAACTGAAATAATGGATCCATGGAATAATGTTGATTGGCAATATTTAGTACTAAAACACTTGGTTTACTGCAGGTAAAGTAGGCAATCAAAGAAAAAAAGGACAAATCTGAATTAAATATGAAGAAAAGCAAAGAGAAAATGTCCATTGTAATGTGCAAAACAAAAACAATACCCACCCCCAGAGTAGCAAAGGCAAAAATTGGGTATAAAGTTGAATTGTTAGAAAACTGTTTAGAAAATTGAAGATGTAAACCATGGCATTGCTGGCACAAAAACCAAAACCAGACATGAAGCATTGGCACACACACACACAAGTAAAAATTATCCTGGCCATCATAGGGATGCAAAAACAAAAAGAAAAAGAAAAATGATAAATTCTCCTGTTGAAATGAAAAGTATTTGTAGTAGTGTGCCTTCGTGATGTGCAGTAGAGTGCTGATTTCTTCTGCCTTTCTCTTTCCCACATTTTTGCAGAGTGGACTTAAAAAATGACCTGAAGAAAATATGTATCACTTGTAATTCAAAGGAGGAAGCATGTCAGTATTTCTCTGTATCCTTCAGCACAGATTCAAGATACTATAAATTGAATTGTTACGGTAAGTACTGCAGACTCCCATCCGTACAGAAATGCAACTTGATCTTTAAGATCCTAATATTTTCATGATGCTTCTCCAATCCACGATTCAAAGAACTATAGTTGTTTGGGTGGCCACAAGCACAAACCTTTTCAGGGGATACCTGGGTCGTTGCCATCACCATTTGCTGTTTTTTTTTAAAATTGCTTTTTTATTCTTGCTTCTCTGAGAAGTCAAGGCATCTGAAGCTGTTAAAAAAACCCACTAGCCGCAGAGGAACAACTTTGTGATATAAATTGGGCTGAGAGAAAGGGATTGATCCACTGGAATCATCATGAGAACTAGAGGAAGGGCCACAATTATGCTCTTCTTGTATATTGATGAAAAAGTCCCCACTGGTTTAAAAATGAAGAGTATCACAGTGCATCATGAAAGACCTACTAGAAAACAAAGCTGCTTTTCTTCCGTTCCACTTGGGTTGCTTATTTGGTAGCATTAAGCAGAACAGAAGCAGTTGGTTTGGCTGCTGTTGAATGATGACATAAAACTCTTGAATCTAATCATTTGCGATTTGGTAGAATTTATGCCCTTAAAAGGGACGCGGTGGCTCAGTGGGTTAGGACGCTGAGCTTGTCGATCAGAAGGTCGGCAGTTTGGCGGGTCGAATCCCGAGTGCCGCGTAACAGAGTGAGCGCCTGTTACTCGTCCCAGCTTCTGCCAACCTAGCAGTTCGAAAGCATGTAAAAATGCAAGTAGAAAAATAGGGACCACTATGGTGGGAAGGTAACAGCGTTCCATGCGCCTTTGGCGTCTAGTCATGCCAGCCACATGTCCACGGAGACGTCCTCGGACAAGCGCTGGCTCTTCGGTTTTGAAACGGAGATGAGCACCGGCCCCTAGAGTCGGAAACAACTAGCACGCATGTGCGGGGGAACCTTTACCTTTACCTTATGCCCTTAAAAGAGTCCAGTATGCCTAAATATTTACTATTAAGAAGTGAAATGATATTGACTATCCCCATATACTTTGCAGGAATATTGTTTATGGAAGAGAGGCAAGCAGGGACAAACTCTTTGAGATGTCTGGGGGGGGGGGAGTAATACCAGAATGTGATAGGCCAGTGCTGTTCTAGCACACACACACACACACACACAGAGAGAGAGAGAGAGAGAGAGAGAGAGAGATATCTGGAGGGAGAACTATATGGGAGCTTCTTTACCTCAGTCACAAGCAGCAGAGGGCGGCTGCAGAAGTTGCCTTAGGAGAGCACTCTTGTTCCTGACACATAGGTGGAGATGACTTTCCACCCACCCACCCTTGTATTGGGAGACATGTTCCTCTCCTACCCACATTTGTTGGAATTTGCTGCCCATGCTACTATTGTTGCTTCCCACATTTCCCAAAGCAGCCATTCTCTTCTACCTGAACAGATGCAGAGTGCAAAGAGGCCCTGATAACTGCTAGCTGTCTTTCTTTCTCCTCTTGGTGCTCGGAGGAAATTTAAAGGCAGCAGGGATTTCCCACCCCCCACCCCCACTGCCTTCTTCCTGATGTGATGGCACCACAGTGTAGGGCTATGAGCTATGAGCTCAGCCACACTTTCTTCTTAACAGGGAGGATCCATAAGCAGCCAGTCAAGATTGGCAAGTTGCTCCATCACTGGATATTTTTAAGAACAGATACACACACCATTTGTCAGAAATGGTATAGGGCCATAGTGGCGAACCTTATGGCATGCGTGCCATAGGTGGCACGCAGAGCCCTCTCTGTGGGCACCTGCGCCATCACCCCAGTCCTAGGCCTTCAGCTGGGTTTTATAAAACCTTTTCACTTTAGGCCTCCACCGCCGTGTGCAAAAAAAAAGGTTCAATCAATCAATCAATTTCAATTTCCCGGGGGAAAAAAGATCCCACAAAGTTGGAATTGATTGATTGAATTTTTTAGTCCCACCCAGTCTGCCATTACCACCGCAGCCACGCCCACACAATGGGCCACACCCACCCAAAGGGCCAAGCCCACCCAGTACCCGATGATACATAAGTGGGGTTTGGGTTGCAGTTAGGGCACTCGGTCTCTAAAAGGTTCGCCATCACTGGTATAGGGTCTCCGGCTTAAGCAGGGACTTGGGCCTAGCAGACCTCCAAGGTCCCTTCCATCTCTGTTATTCTGTTTGCAATAGTAAGATAGAGGTGATAGAAAATATGGGCCATATGTTGCCATTGGGTCAGGATTTTGAGGTCCTTGTTCTAACAACTACACTGTGCTTTGGACATCCATACAACAGATGTGAAGAACAAAACTGATTTTTGGTTGGTTAAAACAGAAAGATAACCCCCCCATCCTCCAGTTTCCAGCTTATTAGCTGATATTACAATTAGTATTAATTTGTTGAAGAGAAAGCATTTTTGTGTACAGGGGCATGTGCTGTAGAGCAGAAAAAAGAAGATACACTAGTGTCCAGCTTATTCCAAAATCATAAAATTAGTATGACAATTGGTATTAGTGGGTTCAATCAAATGCACTTTTTATTCATTTATTTTAAATATATTTATGGATTACATGTTGTACCCCTTTAAATAATCTGTCCGCTAAATCATTGATAAAAGCTGCAAAGGAAGAAAATGCAGAATAAAATGCAAAACATAAGAACATCTCAATCAAAACACATTGACAAAGGAACAAAGAAATAGCAATAACTGGAAAAAAATTAACTTCAGTGAGAAGTTAACTTAATTAATTGGATTTTTTAACACTGCGAATAACAGGTCCTGGCGTGCCCTACTTCACCTTGCAAAACAGCATTACAGACAAAGGTATTTTATTTTAAATTTTTCCTCTTCTAGAAGAGTGGGAATGCATGTCTATCCTGGGATATTTGTGATTTAGCATTTGTAATATTTTATCCATACATACCTTGCAATAAGATCAATTATACATACTTAGCTTTATTTCTGATATGAATGCATGAGATTACACTTTGGTGATATAATTCAGTGATCACTCCCAGTTGGGTGCCGTACAGGTGTTGGACTTCAGTTCCCATCACACCTGAAAGCAACTCAAATTGCTGTTTGGCTGTAAACAATGGGACTTCTAGCCTAGCATGTCTGCAGGGCACCAATTTAAGAAAGCTTGTTGTTTTTTTCCTAACGCACATTAGTTAGAAGTAGATCCATGGGGTAGAATGAGATTAATTACTAAGAAGCTGTAACCGTTGTGTTAAAGGCATCAGTCTAATATGTCAGTATAATTTATATAACTTGATGAGGAAAAAATGATAAGAGTTTGTATGTATGTGTGTAAAACAGGAAGAGAATGTATAGTTCATTTTTCCCATCATTCAGGGAGGTACAGAGTTTGATTTTTTTCCCCATGATACATGTGTGTCTGTCTCTGTGCATACATATTGCAAGGAGATCAAATTTCCAATAGTAGCTGACAAAAGGGTACGGATCTGGGACAAGAGACTGTGATTTTTTTAAAAAAAATCCCTTCTTTGTGCAGCAATTCTGACAAGCTGATTATTGCCAGCTGAGCTCATATTTTTTGAGCTGGTGCTAGTTAGTTCTTGAATGTTACAGCATTGTTGAGAAACACTCCAGTTGGTATGAAAAGAAATATATTTGTGGAAATGAATTTGGATTGTTCTTTCTGTTGATTTAAGTGTGTGTCTTTTGCTCTTCTTTTTCCTTCCTTGCTTGTAATTAATGCTTGAAATCAGAGGCATTTTTTCATCAGTCATCTCTTACGCATCCTTACTAGGAAGTAAGTCCTAGATAGGAGGCACAATGGCGTAGCAATTAAAGATGCTGAGCTTGTCAGCTGGAAAGTTGAGAGCCCGGGTTCAAGATCCAAGTGCCGCAAAATGGGATAAGCTCCCGTTATTTGCCCCAGTTTATTTATTTATTTATTTATTTATTTATTTATTTATTCGGTTTATATACCGCCCTATTCCCAAAGGACTCAGGGCGGTTTACAAGGCAAAATTTAAAAACAATCCAATATAAAATTAAAATAAATTAAAATAAATTAAATTAAGTCTAGCCACAAAAATTAAATCACAATTTAAAAACAGTTCCTGACCATCTAACAACTCGAAAGCATGCAAATGCAAGTAGATAAATAGGTACCACTTCAGTGGGCAGGCAATAGTGTTGCGTGCATCTTGGTGTATGGTCACGTTGGCCACATCACCATGGAAATGTCTTCGAACACTGGCTCCCTCAACTAAGAAACAGAGATGAGCATTGCCCTCTAAGTAATAGATTTTTTTTAAAACCAGCTCTCCAAATTGTTTTAATTCTTTGATTATAACTTATCAAATATATCTGTTTTAATCTTAGCTATTAAGATCCTAGAAGATAATGATAACTTGAAAAATGTATTGAAAGATATTCAGATGCCCTGCAAAAGACTGAGAAATATTACTCTGCATGGACAAAGTAAGTTTGCAAACAAAATGTAGTTTTGAAACAAAATGAAGCAAATCATTTTTAAAAGTTGAATAAAACAGTATGTTTACATAGCTTTTAGAAACCATAATTTTGAATGAAATGAACGTTTGCAGCTCTTAGTTATTACCAACAGTGCCTCAGAAATTTTTTTCCTGCGATTCATAACAGGAAAGGAGCCATTATTAGGCTTAAGAATTTGTACTATGAGAGTTTGTAGATAAAGACCCAGCAGCTTGCTCAGCCAGCATTGCTGAAACCAGGATTATCTTTTTCTTGCTATCTCCATGAATTCCTGCTTTAGAGCCTGTAAACCATTTCAGGTGTGCCGATTCAGGATATGTGACATCTGCAGCCCAAGTGCAATTCTGATTATTGTCATGCTGATACCTATCAGTTTCAGCTTGCACTTTGGACTGGGAAGGTCAGTACAGTCAGCAACACACAAGAGTAATTCTCTGAAACATTTGCCTTAATTCAAAAGGGCAGAAAGTGAGGCTGTGGACCCGCCTGGCAGTGCAGTTGAACGTTGTGCTTAGAAAGTTGTCTCATTCACCCATCACAAAAGCTTCCTTCCTTCCTTCCTTCGTTTTATTTTTTTTTACAAATAACTCAAGATGGTGAACATATCCAACATACCTTCCTGTTCCTCTTTTCCCACAATAACAAGAACCTTGTGAGGTGAGTAAGGCTGAGAGAGTGTGACTGGCCCAGAGTCACCCAGCTGGCTTTCATGGCTAAGGTGGGACTTTCTAGCCTGGTGCCTTAACCACTAAACCAATCCTATCCTGTCCTGTCCCGTCCCGTCCCATCCCTTCCTTTTCCTTTTGCCTTCCCTTCCCTTCCTTTCCTTTCTTTTCCTTTTCCTTTCCCTTCCCTTTCCTTTCCTTTCCTTTCCTGTCCCGTCCCTTCCCTTCCCTTCCTTCCCTTTCCTGTCCTGTCCTGTCCCGTCCCGTCCCGTCCCATCCTTTTCCTTTTCCCTTCCCTTCCTTTCCTTTCTTTTCCCTTCCTTTCGTTTTCCTTTCCTTTCCTTTCCTTTCCTATCCCGTCCCGTCCCATCCCTTTCTTTTCCTTTTCCCTTCCCTTCCCCCTTTCCTTTCTTTCCCCTTCTTTCCCTTTCCTTTTCCTTTTCCTTTCCTTTCCTTTCCTTTCCTATCCCGTCCCGTCCCATCCCTTTCCTTTCTTTTCCTTTTCCCTTCCCTTCCCTTCCCTTCCCTTCCCTTCCTTTCCTTTCTTTTCCTTTTCCTTTCCCTTCCCTTTCCTTTCCTTTCCTTTCCTGTCCCGTCCCTTCCCTTCCCTTCCTTCCCTTTCCTGTCCTGTCCTGTCCCGTCCCGTCCCGTCCCATCCTTTTCCTTTTCCCTTCCCTTCCTTTCCTTTCTTTTCCCTTCCTTTCGTTTTCCTTTCCTTTCCTTTCCTTTCCTATCCCGTCCCGTCCCATCCCTTTCTTTTCCTTTTCCCTTCCCTTCCCCCTTTCCTTTCTTTCCCCTTCTTTTCCTTTCCTTTTCCTTTTCCTTTCCTTTCCTTTCCTTTCCTATCCCGTCCCGTCCCATCCCTTTCCTTTCTTTTCCTTTTCCCTTCCCTTCCCTTCCCTTCCCTTCCCTTCCTTTCCTTTCCTTTCTTTTCCCTTCCTTTCCTTTTCCTTTCCTTTCCTTTCCTTTCCTTTCCTATCCCGTCCCATCCCGTCCCGTCCCTTTCTTTTCCTGTCCTGTCCTGTCCCGTCCCGTCCCATCCTTTTCCTTTTCCCTTCCCTTCCTTTCCTTTCTTTTCCCTTCCTTTCGTTTTCCTTTCCTTTCCTTTCCTTTCCTATCCCGTCCCGTCCCATCCCTTTCTTTTCCTTTTCCCTTCCCTTCCCCCTTTCCTTTCTTTCCCCTTCTTTTCCTTTCCTTTTCCTTTTCCTTTCCTTTCCTTTCCTTTCCTATCCCGTCCCGTCCCATCCCTTTCCTTTCTTTTCCTTTTCCCTTCCCTTCCCTTCCCTTCCCTTCCCTTCCTTTCCTTTCCTTTCTTTTCCCTTCCTTTCCTTTTCCTTTCCTTTCCTTTCCTTTCCTTTCCTTTCCTATCCCGTCCCATCCCGTCCCGTCCCTTTCTTTTCCTTTTCCCTTCCCTTCCCCCTTTCCTTTCTTTCCCCTTCTTTTCCTTTCCTTTCCTTTCCTGTCCCGTCCCTTCCCTTCCCTTCCTTCCCTTTCCTGTCCTGTCCTGTCCCGTCCCGTCCCGTCCCATCCTTTTCCTTTTCCCTTCCCTTCCTTTCCTTTCTTTTCCCTTCCTTTCGTTTTCCTTTCCTTTCCTTTCCTTTCCTATCCCGTCCCGTCCCATCCCTTTCTTTTCCTTTTCCCTTCCCTTCCCCCTTTCCTTTCTTTCCCCTTCTTTTCCTTTCCTTTTCCTTTTCCTTTCCTTTCCTTTCCTTTCCTATCCCGTCCCGTCCCATCCCTTTCCTTTCTTTTCCTTTTCCCTTCCCTTCCCTTCCCTTCCCTTCCTTTCCTTTCCTTTCTTTTCCCTTCCTTTCCTTTTCCTTTCCTTTCCTTTCCTTTCCTTTCCTATCCCGTCCCATCCCGTCCCGTCCCTTTCTTTTCCTGTCCTGTCCTGTCCCGTCCCGTCCCATCCTTTTCCTTTTCCCTTCCCTTCCTTTCCTTTCTTTTCCCTTCCTTTCGTTTTCCTTTCCTTTCCTTTCCTTTCCTATCCCGTCCCGTCCCATCCCTTTCTTTTCCTTTTCCCTTCCCTTCCCCCTTTCCTTTCTTTCCCCTTCTTTTCCTTTCCTTTTCCTTTTCCTTTCCTTTCCTTTCCTTTCCTATCCCGTCCCGTCCCATCCCTTTCCTTTCTTTTCCTTTTCCCTTCCCTTCCCTTCCCTTCCCTTCCCTTCCCTTCCTTTCCTTTCTTTTCCTTTTCCTTTCCCTTCCCTTTCCTTTCCTTTCCTTTCCTGTCCCGTCCCTTCCCTTCCCTTCCTTCCCTTTCCTGTCCTGTCCTGTCCCGTCCCGTCCCGTCCCATCCTTTTCCTTTTCCCTTCCCTTCCTTTCCTTTCTTTTCCCTTCCTTTCGTTTTCCTTTCCTTTCCTTTCCTTTCCTATCCCGTCCCGTCCCATCCCTTTCTTTTCCTTTTCCCTTCCCTTCCCCCTTTCCTTTCTTTCCCCTTCTTTTCCTTTCCTTTTCCTTTTCCTTTCCTTTCCTTTCCTTTCCTATCCCGTCCCGTCCCATCCCTTTCCTTTCTTTTCCTTTTCCCTTCCCTTCCCTTCCCTTCCCTTCCCTTCCTTTCCTTTCCTTTCTTTTCCCTTCCTTTCCTTTTCCTTTCCTTTCCTTTCCTTTCCTTTCCTATCCCGTCCCATCCCGTCCCGTCCCTTTCTTTTCCTGTCCTGTCCCGTCCCGTCCCATCCTTTTCCTTTTCCCTTCCCTTCCTTTCCTTTCTTTTCCCTTCCTTTCGTTTTCCTTTCCTTTCCTTTCCTATCCCGTCCCGTCCCATCCCTTTCTTTTCCTTTTCCCTTCCCTTCCCCCTTTCCTTTCTTTCCCCTTCTTTTCCTTTCCTTTTCCTTTTCCTTTCCTTTCCTTTCCTTTCCTATCCCGTCCCGTCCCATCCCTTTCCTTTCTTTTCCTTTTCCCTTCCCTTCCCTTCCCTTCCCTTCCCTTCCTTTCCTTTCCTTTCTTTTCCCTTCCTTTCCTTTTCCTTTCCTTTCCTTTCCTTTCCTTTCCTTTCCTATCCCGTCCCATCCCGTCCCGTCCCTTTCTTTTCCTTTTCCCTTCCCTTCCCCCTTTCCTTTCTTTCCCCTTCTTTTCCTTTCCTTTTCCTTTTCCTTTCCTTTCCTTTCCTTTCCTATCCCGTCCCGTCCCATCCCTTTCCTTTCTTTTCCTTTTCCCTTCCCTTCCCTTCCCTTCCCTTCCCTTCCCTTCCTTTCCTTTCCTTTCTTTTCCCTTCCTTTCCTTTTCCTTTCCTTTCCTTTCCTTTCCTTTCCTTTCCTTTCCTATCCCGTCCCATCCCGTCCCGTCCCTTTCTTTTCCTTTTCCCTTCCCTTCCCTTCCCTTCCCTTCCCTTCCTTTCCTTTCCTTTCTTTTCCTTTCCTTTCTTTTCCCTTCCTTTCCTTTTCCTTTCCTTTCCTTTCCTTTCCTGTCCCGTCCCATCCCTTTCTTTTCCTTTTCCCTTCCCTTCCCTTCCCTTCCTTTTCCTTTCCTTTCCTTTCCTTTCCTTTCCTTTCCTGTCCCATCCCTTCCCTTCCTTCCTTTCTTTTCCTTTTCCCTTCCCTTCCCTTCCTTTTCCTTTCCTTTCCTTTCCTTTTCTTTCTTTTCCTTTCCTGTTCCATCCTGTCCCATCCCTTCCCTTCCTTTTCCTTTCCCATCCCATCCCTTCCCTTCCCTTCCCTTCCCTTCCTATGCAGCTTATTATCAAGAGGCCATGCAAACAAAATTTAATCCTCCCTTCCTTCCTTCCTTCCCATTCCAAAATATTGCTATTCCCTCCTTTTTGTCTCTTATCCGCTCCCTTTGTGTGGAGCTTGGCTTCTTCTTTTTTCTACTGGAATTTCTCCTTGTGACCTCAAACACCATCTTTCCCCAGTCCCTCCCGATTCCTCCCAGTCTATTCACTCTCTTCAAGTATCCATGCCTTCAACCCTAGCGTCTTGCCAGCCCAGCCAGCCAGCCAGCCAGCCACCCCATCTAATGGAAGGGTGCAACTTCTTTGCAGTGTTGTTGTTGTTGTTGTTGTTTTCTTTAGTAAAGAGAATTCTGTTCTTAATTAATAGCTTCTGCTACTAATGAGAAAAAAGATTTTACCTTTCTCCCCCACCATTCACTTTGGAATAATGAGAAAAAGCAACTTCCTTCCTTTCCTTTGTTCAAAAAAAGAGGCGTCCTTTTTCCCCCCAGCAGGAGAGGCTGTGAACCAAAGCAATAGTGTCATAGCACCCTCTATTGATATTTAAAAAACAGAAACACAAACATCACTTCCCCAAAATAAAATACAACTTAGTAATCCTTCAAAACAGAAAATAAAAAGAGAAAAACCTCATCAGTGAACAAAGCATGAAACAAACGGCGTTTGTATCTGACCTTTTTCATGCTGTATAAAGCACAGGGCTGCCTTCGAACTAATGGAAGACCTCAAGAGATGCTTCTCTGTCTTCCTTCCTACTACACCATGCCTCCCAGGTGATGACACAACACAAAACTGGTTGTAGGAGAAATTGGCATTTGGAGAAAGCCTATTTGAAATTGTTCTCAAAAGGTGACTTATTTTTGGCTAATTTTGCAATGTTTTATTTGAATGGCGATACAAGTAGCATCGACCATTCGTTAAGTGACCAAGTTACAACAGCACTGGAAAAAAAGTGTCTTATGACTGATTTTCATGTTTACGACCATTGCAACATCCCCCTAATCATATGATCAAAATTTGGACACTTGGCATCTGGCATGTATTTATGATGTTTGTAGCGTCCCCGGATCATGTGTCATGTTTTGTGACTTTCGGACAAGCCAAGACATTGGGGAAGCCAGATTCATTTAACAACCATGTTATTAACTTAACAACTGTGCTGATTCACTTAACAACTGTGGTAAGAATGGTCTTAAAATGGAACAAAGCTAACTTAACAACTGGCTTGCTTAGCAACAGAAATATTGGGCTCAGTTGTGGCCATAAGTCAAGGACCACCTGTACGTAGTTTTCCATTTGCCTGATCGATGCAAAGGAGTAGCACCTGGTCTAATTTTTCATTCTAGTCCCCTTATTCAGCTGCCGCAACAGCTGTACTATTTGTGAGCCTTGATTAATATGGAGTGACTGTACTTTCCTGCAGCCAATTCTTTCAGATGATTTCTATGATAAATGAGTATAACGCTGAAAGTTACGGAGATCAAAGTCACTTCCTTGCATGGAAATGTGTACAGATTTCACCCTTCACAATCATTGTCCATTAATTATCTAATGTATTTTCATAGAATCTGAGAGCTGCAAAAGACCACAAAGCCTCCTTGCACAGTGCAGGATCCAGTACAGCATCTCTAACAGATGACCTTACAATTCCATTAGAAGACCTCAAGTGAAGGAGAACTAACCATGTCTTGTGACACTCCACTGTCTGACAGCTCCTACTGTCAGGAAGGGTTTCTTGATGTCTAGTCTGATTCAGTTTTCTGTAGTTTAAACCCTTTGTTCTGATCCAGTCCTCTGGGACAAAAGAGACTAAGTTCATTCCCACTTCACATATTTGAATAGCAATTATATTTCTCCATCCTCATCTTTTCTGTAAACATATCCAGATCCTTTCACTGTTCCAATAGAACTTGGTTTCCAGACCCTTCCCCAACTTGGTAGCTCTTACTGTAATTTGTTACAATCCTTTTAGAAATGGGTGCTCTAAATTGGATACACTATCATAAATATTGACCAAGCCAGAGTAGACTGGAACAATTGCTTTATATGCTCCTGTTAATGCACCCTAATAGAGCTTTTTTTCATACCTGCATCATACCTTTAGCTTAGGTCAACAAGGATACCCAGATCTTTTATAGTATACAAAACCAGCTCCCATCTTACACTTATGGCTTATATTTTTTAAATGTACAAACGCAGAAATTTACACTTCTGTACGTTTTATTTCTTTTCCGTTATATACAGTACATACATATCACCCCGGTGCTCAAGTGTGGCTGGAACCTTTTGAATCTCTTTTTTTCCACCTAAAGTATTAACTACTGTTCCCAGCTTTTTATCCTCTGTATATTATTTAAGTGTCTTTAAGTGTCTTCTCAACTCACTCATCCAAGTTATTGATAAAAAGTGTTGAATAGCACAGAATCTAGTGGCACTCCACTCAGTACTTCCCTCTAAGCCAGGGGTCTTCAAATTTGGCCCTTTTATGACTTGTGGACTTCAACTCCCAGAATTCCTCAGCCAGGCACGCTGGCTGAGGAATTCTGGGAGTTGGAAGTCCACAAGTCATAAAAGGGCTACATTTGAAGACTCATGGCTTATATGGTCCATGCTGGCTGAGGAATTCTGGGAGTTGGAAGTCCACAAGTCATAAAAGGGCTACATTTGAAGACTCATGGCTTATATGGTCCATGCTGGCTGAGGAATTCTGGGAGTTGGAAGTCCACAAGTCATAAAAGGGCTACATTTGAAGACTCATGGCTTATATGGTCCATGCTGGCTGAGGAATTCTGGGAGTTGAAGTCCACAAGTCATAAAAGGGCCAAGTTTGAAGACCCCTGCCTTAGTGGTATAACAATGACCTGCTAAGGTTCCTGTTCCTTTCTGAGAAAAGATAAATGCAACATCGGACTTAAAAAAGCTCTGCCTTCTCTACATCACCCATTACTAATGGAGCCTTGGTGGAGCAGTGGGCTAACGCCTCCTTAAGTAACACCAGCTGCCTGCAATTAGTGCAGGTTCGCATCCCACCAGGCTCAAGGTTGACTCAGCCTTCCATCCTTCCGAGGTAGGTAAAATGAGGACCCAGATTGTTGGGGGCAATTAAGCTGACTTTGTAATAATGCTGCTTGGGCCCCCCCCAAAAGCCCTTATAAGCAGGCATATACATAGAATGAAGGCTATTGCTAAGCACATTGGTTTGTGCTTAAATTGTAAGCCACCCTGAGTCTTCGGAGAAGGGCGGGATATAAATGGGACTAAAATAAATAAAATAAAATAAAAAATTTTTTTTCGTAACAATAGATCTACAATCTCTTTGGCCTTCCTCCTATTTCTAATGTAGCTTTTTGTTGTTTTGGGATCTCTTATAAGCCTCAGCACTTTCTAAGTTCAGCCTTTCTAAATTTGTTCCAACAACCTCTGGAAAATGAAGTACTTAAAAAGCTCTTTCCTAGCTGGTCCTGGTTCTGAGATGCAAATGCAAGGCTTACTATAGAATTAGCAACCTTATTGCACCATGAAGATCTAGCCAGACTTGCTCACTGGGGGAGTTGGAGTTAATCACAGTTGCTGGTTCTGATATAAGACTGCATCAGAGGTTAATTTGACTATTAAATGTGCTTTGGGGTGTTTTGTTTTTATGGTCACGTTTTCCCTGGATTTTTAGTTGAAGTGATGATCAAACATTCAAGATTTCATAAGGCCTTTCCTTTTATTGTAATTAACACCGTAGCAATCAATTTTATCTAGCAAAAGTTTGCAGGTGGAAGTTTTTTTCCTATCACTGTAGTGCAAGCTTTTGATCCTATAGAACACGGGTGTCAAACTCACCACGTCACGTGACATGTCGCGACGTATCGCGACTCTGCGTTGATGGGAATGGGGTGGGGTGTGGCTTCGGTATGATGAAACTGGCCGGCGGGCCAGCAGTTCGACACCCCTGCTGTAGAACTTTTCCAGTTCCTGTCTCTCCCTGCCCTTCCTAGCTCAAGCTTACTGTGTATGTTCTTTACAACTATTAATGCATATTTCATGTTTTTGTTTGCTTTCCTATTTTTCTTCTTATTTTCAGCATACTGGTATCAGATGATATTGCCTCCTAATTTCGATGAGTCAAAAAAGTATCCCTTGCTCATTGATGTGTAAGTCAAACTACCTTTTTACCTTTATTTATGCTCATGTTACCCGTGACGTTTATTGTTATGTATTACCTGCCTAATGCTCTGTGGGTGCTGTGCAAAGGTTTAAAAAGCAAGACAGGTTGAGCCACACTGGTTTACTCGGGCCTCGGTTCTGAGTGCTACAGATTGTCCCCCTGAGAACCAGCTTGGATGCAGACAGTTCAGGGAGATGCAAGCCATCATTCAGCGGGCTGATGGCCCGTTTCTTCCACCCAAGAAGGCATTGTTGCTAATAAATTGCTGGTGAGGAAGAGGAGGAATTTATTGGCATCTGGTTGCATATTCTCTCAGAGGGCTGTGATGGAGTCATCAGATAAATACAAGCAACAGCTTTGCACTAGTAAGATTAGAAGAAAAAGAGCTGGCAGTATAACAACAAAAAAAGATTTCTAAGCAATTTCATTGACAAACATTTAAGACTTTAAGGTGCTTCAGGACACATTGCCTTTACCAGAAGAGTCTGATTTGGCTGCAGATTATCATGATGACAATTAATTTATGAGATAGAAAAGAGTTATCAGAAATAGGATGATCAGATGTAGGTTATAAAAAGCCAAACCATTGTTAAAGATCAGCAAAGAGTTTTCTGTGTTTCACTGGTGCCATCTAATGGTTGTTCAGAAACTGCACTGGTCATTAAGGCTGCCCTGTTCTGAACAAGTCACAATGACGTTAAAAGGCAAACCTCACTGTTACATATATGCATCAGGCACAAATGCATAAGCTTTAGTAATTGCATCATGCCACATATTTTGACAATCCCTCAAAAGTCTTGCCTTCATTGTCTTCAAATTGTTCCAACCAATGAGATACGGATAGTCCTCACTTAATGACCACCACTGAGACTAGAATTTCCATCATCAGTTGTTGCAGTCATTAAGCAGAACACCGTGAGACCTGACTTGATTTTATGACCGTTTTTATGACAGCCATAAAGTGAAACGTTAAGTGAATCATGCGGTCATTAAATAAATCCATTCCCCCAAATGGGCTTTTTTTTCCCCTTGAAACCAGGAATTTGTGAAAAAAAAGGCACAAATCACAATCGTGAGACAGCAGGATGCTGCAACCCGTCTTGAGCAAGATCCGCAGGATTGTCCGGGATGCTATACAATAGATCCTCTTCATTCGTGTGTGTGTGTGTGTGTGTGTGTGTGTTGTGAATGTGTATGGGTAGTATATGCTTCCTTTTGAGAGCAGGCAACAGAATTTCATTTTTAATGCGGGCCACTGTGTTGACAGTAAAAAATGACGATAAAGGTTACGTATCTTATCTATCTTTCTGTTACATCTCAACATACGTAGCTGAGAACTATTTAAATAAATCAGTATATAAATCAGGTTAGGACTACTGTACAGTTTGCAGTTAAGTAAAAACAATGGCCGAAGGATAGCTACTATTAGGAAAATGTGGATTAGACAATTGTACCATACATAAACCAGTTTTACTGTACACATACACGTATGTTCTTTACTGAGCCTGACCCTGCAAATAAAATTTAAGAAATATAACAAAGAAGGCACATTTCCTGGATCCTGAACATATGTTGTTGATGCTATTCCTCCTTCACACTCCTCTGCACATATTAAAGGATTTGCATTAATTAGCCTCTTCCTGTAATCTGCAAATTATAGAAATTTGCTTTTTATAGTAAATAAAATGCAAATATTCTGTATTTGGTGAAAATTGGTTGTGCAAGGAATGTAGCACACAGTAGTTGCAAGCATTTAATTTCTCTTTGTCCTATTCATATTTTAAACATAATGTTATATAATTATCATTGGAATTATTAATCGTTTCACTAATTAAAAATTTCAGTGAGCCATAATGATCAAAGACTTATTAAAATTCTGAACAGCAAAAGTGGATCTTGGTATGCTGTTTACATTTTTTGAAGATTAGCATTTGGATTTTAGAGTAGTATTCAGGGGGAACAGGAACATGGCCATGGTTCAGAGATTTATCTGTTTTCAATTAGGTACATTCTTCAGAAGATATATAATTAGCCTTCAGATCTATTGAAAAAAACCAGACCTCTTCATTTTTGCACTTGATCACTTTCTTAAAGAGTAAAGGTAAAGGTTCCCCCGCACATGCGTGTTAGTTGTTTCTGACTCTAGGGGCCGGTGCTCATCTCCGTTTCAAAGCCGAAGAGCCAGTGCTTGTCCGAGGACGTCTCCGTGGTCATGTGGCTGGCATGACTAGATGCCAAAGGCGCATGGAACGCTGTTACCTTCCCACCGGAGTAGTCCCTATTTTTCTACTTGCATTTTTACGTGCTTTCGAACTGCTAGGTTGGCAGAAGCTGGGATGGGTAACAGGCGCTCACTCTGCTACGCGGCACTCGGGATTCGACTCGCCAAACTGCCGACCTTCTGATCAACAAGGTCAGCGTCCTAACCCACTGAGCCACCGCGTCCCTTTCTTAAAGAGTAGAGCACTAAAAAACATTGAAAGAGGAGCTTGCGGCTTTTGTTAACAGTAGTAAAGTAGGCATCCTCAAAGCATTAAAGCAGCTGCATCTTTCAGAAGGGCAACTGCCTAGAAGGCTGTCCCTAGCATTTGTACATTAACTGTATATGTAGGTACAGATTCTTTGTTGCACGAGTACATGCACCACCAAGGACAGGCTTTGAAGCATCCATACAAGCCTTCTACAGGATGCAGCTGCTTTAATACTTCGAAAAGGATGCTATGCCTCCTCATTCCAAACAAGCTTTTCTGATCTGAGTCACAGAGCTGCCCTCTTGTACCCAATCAACATTCTGTCTGGCATCAACCTAAGGACTTCCATTTGGGGAGATATAATTGGGCAGCTGATTTAAGAGTGTTTGCTCTTCATATATTCCAGCAATGTTAGTGTTGTCAAGTAAGAGTATCCAGTGAGGAACTGAGCAAGCGACTGTGTGGTCCATGGCTGTAAGTGCTGTAGGAGCCCCAGTAGCTATAGGCAAGAGCAGCACTCTCAAGCAGCACCTCAGAAGCCATTAATTATGTTTGCTGGGCTTTGAGGCAAGACCTGATTGGCATTTGAATGTTCTGGATAAGGCAGGAGTCTGTTAGCAAATGTCACAATGCCAATCAGTATTTGGAAAATGAATAATTGAGCATTCCATGCCTTCCATTATGGAAAAAAGGGAAAAGGTGTGAGATATTGAGACATTCCTGCAATGAAGCAAAAACAAATCCTTGCAGCTTAAACTCAGTGTTGCTGTATTTGCACAAAGGCCAAGGGTGATGGAATGAGAGTTGGAATGTAGAAAATATAGATTGAAACTATCTCTATGGGCAGTCATTTAAATTGACAGGGCTTAGTCCTGAGCATTTAATGTTATTTGAGATTTCTTCCAGGAGCTTCAGGCTTATCCTCAACTTTACAATAGATTAGATTAGATTGGTCCAAAGTTACTCATTGTGTTTCATGAGAGGTGGTGGTGGTGTTGCTGATTTCCTGTTGGATATGCTCTACGTTAAACAAAGTTCCACAGCAACCATAAAGGAAGGAAGTTTTTAAAAAACCCTCTTTATTTTACAAGACAATGATGGAAATAATTCAATGGAGAGTGTGAAACGGAAGTTAAGATACCATAGAGTTCTGATTATGCCAGAAAAAACATCATATGATTCAGTCTCATTCCATATCATTTTGTGCTTCAGTTAAATTTTCTCTATCTAGAGCCTTCTTTGTTAATACCATTCTTATTAGAATGTATTAATTTTAACCTAAATTGCTGTCTATATTGAAGCTTTTGAATTTCCAGCCATATCTGTGTACAGTGAAATAAGCATCCAGTACAGCTAATGCCAGACAAATAATAAGAAAATACAAAATCCAGCATACCATCAAGATACATTTGACGGGCCTGAATCTCAGTTTTATTATTACAATGTTTGTGGCAAACTCAGATGAAGAGTAGGTTGCTGGACATTTTCTGTTCCAGCCAAAGTCCCTGTTTATATAAGAGTTTGGAAAATGCAGAACAGATAGAGCACAGCCTGGGTCAAGTCAGCCAACTTTCTTTCCACAGGTACGCCGGGCCTTGTAGTCAGAAAGCAGATGCCGCCTTCCGAATCAACTGGTCTACGTATCTGGCAAGCTCCGAAGGGATTATTGTGGCTAGCTTCGATGGGAGGGGAAGTGGCTTTCGAGGAGATAAAATTTTGCATGCGATATACCGAAGACTGGGAACCTATGAAGTTGAAGATCAGATCTCAGCAGCCAAGTATGTCTGTGCCTTATTGCCTTAGTTAGGATGGTTAACACCTTGACTGGATTTCTCTCAATGTTTCTCCTTCTTGCTGAATTTTTTTAGACTTGGTTTTTCTTCATTTCTCATTTTTCTGTTCACTAACTTTTATCACTCCCCTCCTTATACTAATTTAAAGCTTGGGTTTTTGTTTCTTTGGTTTTTTTAAAAAAAAAGTTTCAAAACTTACAGTAAATCTTTTTTTTTAACCAAATACACAGTTTTTGCAAACAGTTAACATATGACACAGTTAATTACTGTATTTGCACGATATAAACATTTTTGTGCAGGCCTTTCCTTAATGTTCCCTACTTTTTTTTTTGATTGATGAATTGGACTGAAATTAATTTTGATGGGTAGTTGAGTTAAGATTCATATATCAGTTTGAAAATGAAAATTTGATTCACACAAATGTGCTAATTTCTCTTCTATTTCTAACCCCAGTCGCCTTCTACCTGCTTCCTTTTGTTCTTTATTGGTACGCCAGTTATTTAAAAAAGTGGAACAGGAAAAAAAAACTTGTTTGGAATAAGTATTGAATATTAATATTTATGTATTACATTTTAATACACGTATTCTCCAAGGAGCAGGGCAAAGGAGGTTGTTGTTGCAAAGAAGAATAAGATAAAAATTTTCTGAGTATGTGAATTTTTCTGTTTTTTTTTTCTTTTCTTAGGCTATTTTCTGAAATGAGCTTTGTTGATAAGGATAGAATAGCTATTTGGGGCTGGGTAAGTATTAAAGCTAATTGTTTTGTTCAGATTTAAATATTCTGCTGCTATTGAGAAAAGGTGTTTCACTTGAATACACATTGTGAGAAATTGCTGTTTGTGGAGACACAGCAGACTTTTTTTTTTACAAGATGCTCCTCTGTATTTTAGTTGGCCCTCTTTCTAAGTAGAGAAATGTTTCCATTCAAACCCTGAATTATTGCTTCCATTTATCTCTCCCCACTTCTTTATGCCATCTGATGGACTGCTCAGACACAGAAACTAGAGCAGCAGCTGGACCATGGCCTTGATCCAGCGAGACTCTTTTTCTGCACTCACATATTCTTTAGTGGCCACAATAACTATGTGTTTGGGTTCATACTTTGCATTAAGCCATGAGTTGCTTATCCAGAGTTTATTGAGTAAACCATACTTGGATAGGTTCATACACTACCTTAAGCCATAAAGCATAATGTGTGAACTTCAATTGCTTGTTCCCACAACAAAAGCCAAAATCAAGCAAGCTGCATTGTGTTTTTACACTGAATCTATCTATGACTCTAGTCTGTCATGCTGTCCTCTTCGGTGTTTCTAGTGTAAGTTGTATAAGCTATATAAGGTTGCAGGAAATTACAACATTTAACTGTATTTCAAATTGATTGGGTCAACTTTCCACTTAAGAGTCTATTGTCATTATATTTTTGTGATATCAAGGGAATATTTTATGGTGCAAGGGAATGTCTCCTTGCACAAATACTCAAGTTCATCCTTGCAGTGGGAGAGCTATGTTAGTCTAGGGCCAGCTTAAAAAGGAGTTAAAAGCACCTTTTCCAATTGTAGTCTGGCTATAGATGATAGCTCTATTAGCCGGTCGCTATGCTGTAAGCTATGTTTAGCAGAGATGTTCAGCTGTTGGAATTAAACCAGCTATTCATGATACTCAACCACCCATCCAATGAGGTTAATAGACAAATTTATGAAGGCAGATCAGCTTCCAGGGAGGGCCTCTTAAAAAACAGACCACAAGAACGGAAAACAGAACAACAGAACTTCACTCATTGCCGCCTCCAGCTCGGAGCACAAACCACTCAAATGCATTATTAATATGCTGCAGCCCATACAGGACAATATTGTATTTTTTCAGGCCCACATTTGCATACAAAAAAACCATCTAACCTGGAGCAGATTCTCACAAGCAACAAAAAAACAACAGGATAATGATGTGAACCATGTCTTGCAACACGCCCAGATGTTTAGCTTATCCCTACATTTATACCAACAGCGCCATTGTGGGCCCCAACAAGTACACGTACACAATCAGAGATGCCTTCCCATGCTCTTCCTCTAATGTGATATGCACCAGCATCTGCCCCTTTGAACTCTACCTATGTAGGACAAAGTTTGCACACACACACACACACACACACACACACACACACACACACACACAGAATATTCATAGACACAAGTTTGACATCAGGAGTCAGAACAAGGTCAAAATAATAGAGAGCACTTCAGCCTCCTAGGACATTCATTGCAGACCTTAAAATGGCCATCTTGGAGCAAAAGCACTCTTAAGTGAAAGATTGCTGAACTCACATACATCAGATGTTTTCAGGCTATCTCAAAAGATCTCAGCAAACACAATGTTTTTTTATTAACACATTAAAAGTGTTAATTGATAGAATTATTACTTATAATCTGTCATATGTAACCTGTATCTGCAATAACCAACCTAAATTCCCCTATCCCAGCCTCATCACAACTTAACTCCTACATCAGTTAGTTAGTTAGTTAGTTAGTTTAGTTAGTTAGTTAGTTAATTAGTTAGTTAATTAAAACATTTATATAGCCACTCCTCATATAACCAACTCTGGGCAGCTACCAATCAAAGTTCTAGTTATGAAGAAGTGAACTGTTGCTGACAAAATATTTGCCTTTTAGTTAAAGTTGTTAATTAGAACAACTGATTCATGTTGCCCTGAGTCGCATGTCAAGTTGGCAGCTATATAATATGAAGGAAAGCATGTGACTATGTCTCATTCTGCCTAACCCAACCTAGATACGTCTCTTTTTGAAACTAAGACTAATGGGGCTCCCTTTGTATCCCTTTTTACAAAGGTACCATGCAAGTTTTACAAAGGGTTTCATTACCCAAAAAAGTGGTGTTAGAACAAGCCTTGCCTCATCGCTCAGCAAACTGACATCCTATTCTTTAACACACACACACTTTGTGAGAAGAATATTGCACCCCTCTTGGTCTCTTTGAAATATAATAATATTTCTTTTCTCTCAGTCTTATGGAGGTTATGTAACTTCCATGGTCCTCGGAGCTGGAAGTGGTGTGTTCAAGTGTGGAATAGCTGTGGCACCTGTCTCACGCTGGCAATATTATGGTATGTGTTTATTTCACAATAAAGTAGGAAGATCCTTTGTCAAGTAATACAAAAGTCATACTGGGAAATGGTATCAAGTATGAATAGTTGAGTACGTAATTCTCTCACATGAAAATACCATTTGGTCTGCCTTCCTGAACTCATGTGACGGATTACACATTGTCCCTGGATTAATATTTTTTTCCCCTACTGGAAACTTGGATTTGAAAAGAAGATAATTTGCTTAACCTTTAAATGGCACAAAATTACTTAATATTTGAAATTTTACTATAATGCAAATGTCTGCATTTGCATTCCTCAAAAGTGCCATGTGTTCCAAAGTGTGGAGGGATCATTTCTGAATGTCACAGAATTTGTTGGCACCACTACCAGCTTCCTTTATTACAATGAGCTCTGGAAAGAAGGGTCATAATTTTAATCATTTATTAGAATATTTACCAATGAAACAATAATGCTGATTGCCACTTAACATATATTAAAGTAGATATCAAACACTTAACCTTAGTTTGCTCGATGTTCTAAAAAGTCCCCAAAGGGAATTTTGAACATTAAAGCTATATATTCCTGCCTCACATTTTAATTCTAAGGATGAGTTCATTGAGCAAGTCCTGTGATGGCTTCCTGAGCTTCTGCTTTTCATTGGGGCTATGAGAAAACATTATTTGGATAAATTTGCTGGAAGTCAGAAAGGATGACATTTAAGCCCCTCTTTTCATGCTTTTCTTTTGAATATCATTGCTGTTTAACGTCCTCTGACCTGCTTTCAACGGTTAGATTTTACTGTTTGGTTTTTGCAAAATAATTATGCAACAAAATTATTCACGGATTGCTCTCATTGCAAATGAGAGTGCTATCTCCAGACAAATCATAACTTGGTTCTATATTTTGTAATGTTACAGAAATCTGTTTATCAAGAGGCAATACTGTATATGATATGCCTATATAGACAGACAAAGTGTTGGGATGTTTTGTTTTTTTTATATGCCATCTCTATCCCTCTTTTCATCAACAGCCCCAGAGGAGCAAATATGGTCCCTCTTCCATTTTTCCTTTTCAAGAAGCCTGAAAAGTAGCTAGATATTTGAAATAGCGTCATGCTGTCAGATTCCTGCTAATTTACCAGGATTTTCTCCAGCTCTTTTGTGGGGCATTTGTGTATTTTCTTGCTCTGGAGAAAGGAAAATCTCCTCCTTCCTATTAGTTGGTGGACTTGCTTCTACTGATGGAAGCATAAAGTTGGATCCCACCAATGAGTAGTCGAGACTCTAAAAAGGTAAAAGGTAAAGGTTCCCCCGCACATGCGTGTTAGTCGTTTCCGACTCTAGGGGCCGGTGCTCATCTCCGTTTCAAAGCGCAAGAGCCAGCGCTTGTCCAAGGACGTCTCCATGGTCATGTGGCCAGCATGACTAGACGCCAAAGGCGCACGGAACGCTGTTACCTTCCCACCATAGTGGTCCCTATTTTTCTACTTGCATTTTTACGTGCTTTCGAACTGCTAGGTTGGCAGAAGCTGGGACAAGTAACAGGCGCTCACTCTGTTCAGCATCCTAACCCACTGAGCCACCGCGTCCCAATCAAGACTCTACTGATGTACTATTTAAATTTAAATCTGCGTCTAGTCACACATAAGTCTTAACCAAGGTTTCCCAAACTGTCAGTTGTACCTCTCTTGGGGAAGTGCAGATAGAGTCCAGGGAAGATGTGAAAATAAATCCACATTTCCCACCTTAATTATTACTTTAAACTAAAAATGGGTGAGGACTGACTAAGGGTCTGGGGAGATTGAAAAATCATCTAGTTTTTTTTTTATGGTTACGGACGAGGGTACCCTGGGGACAGCCAAAAACATAGCTACACATCACACACATTGCCAGATGCTCTTTGTTTGGGGATTATTATTATTATTATTATTTTTAAAAAATGCTTAAAATGAAATAAACAATATGCTGAAGGGGGAAAAAATAAAAAAAAAGTTTGATGGTTTGTTTTAATGACCCTAAAAGAAATAGTCCTGTTTTCATAGCATCCTTAGTTTATTGCCATTCAGCCAGAGAAACAGACTTAGTAAAACTTCCATTTTCTTTCCAGTTGATCAGAGAATAATATTACTTTGGCATAAGGTTGCTGAGAATAATTAATAATGCTGTTGCTATGGACAACTGCATGCTGAATATTTAAAAATGTGATTCTTCAGTGCTTATTATTAAGAAAACAGTAAATTTGGGGGGAAACGTAACACAACAAAGCACTCAGTATATTGGTAAATAGGGACTCAGTGGCTCAGTGGGTTAGGATGCTGAGCTTGTCAATCAGAAGGTCGGCAGTTTGGCGGGTCGTATCCCGAGTGCCGCATAGCAGAGTGAGCGCCTGTTACTCGTCCCAGCTGCTGCCAACCTAGCAGTTCGAAAGCACATAAAAATGCAAGTAGAAAAATAGGGACCACTACAGTGGGAAGGTAACAGCGTTCCGTGCGCCTTTGGTGTCTAGTCATGCCGGCCACATGACCACGGAGACGTCCTCGGACAAGCGCTGGCTCTTCAGCTTTGAAACAGAGATGAGCACTGGCCCCTAGAGTCGGAAATGACTAGCACGCATGTGCGGGGGAACCTTTACCTTTACCTATATTGGTAAATAGATGCCATTGAACACCGGAGTTAAATAAGTAAGCATACCCTATAGATATTGCACAATGCCTTCTTTCTGTGTTCTCCTTCATCCTAGATTCTATATATACTGAACGCTACATGGGTTTGCCTGAAAAAAATGATAACCTGGATTTCTATGAGGTAAGGAGATGTCTTCCATACTTACTGCACAAAAGGAAAGCAACAGTGCAAGCTGAATCTCACTCAACCTGATTTCCATTCACCTTTTCTTCCCTGCACTTCTACAGTCAATTTTGGATCACACTCACGCACACAAAGTCCTACAGAACATGTGGGGAATGTGAGAAGTAAGCTGTGATAGCAATCGCCCCCCCTTTCGATCCTACTTATAAAGAAGTGGTTATATGGTAATTTATTTAGGACATCAGAAGCAATAGTTGTTCTAGGTGAAGAATACTCTAACAGTTTCAGTTGAGTGTTGCTAATATATTCCAGATGTTTCCTAAATTATTTACAGTGTTTTGCTATACTGTAGAGGTTAGGTGACTGCATTTGTTTGGAATATGGATTCCATCTGTTCTCTATTAGAATATAAATATTTATAAATATCTTTTGTGAAACTGTTTCTTATTAGGGAAATGAATTTGGTATGTTATTTGATATACCCTTGTGTAGAAATTTGGGTTCTGTAGACACTCTTGTCTACAATCTCTGGGTTGCAATAATCTATTCTAGACAACCATTAGGTGGCAGCAAATTGTACTTTGCAGTTTTTAATGTAATCTGAATATTTGCAGCCCAGAGATTATAAACCCTATTTATTTATTTTATTTTATTTTATTTTAATCCCATTTATATCCCGCCCTTCTCCAAAGACTCAGGGCGGCTTACAGTTTAAGCACAAACCAATGTGCTTAGCAATAGCCTTCATTCTATGTATATGCCTGCTTATTAGGGCTTTCGCCCCCCCCCCCCCAGCGGCATTATTACAAAGTCAGCTTATTGCCCCCAACAATCTGGGTCCTCATTTTACCTACCTCGGAAGGATGGAAGGCTGAGTCAACCTTGAGCCTGGTGGGACGCGAACCTGCACTAATTGCAGGCAGCTGGTGTTACTTAAGGAGGCATTAACCCACTGCTCCACCAAGGCTCCTATTAACATTATGTCACTTGGCACATTTATCACAAGAATGTGGTTGCATGGATCTGACCAGACACTCATGAAAATATCTTTTTATTCCCTCTTTCTTAATCTGTGGCATTTCTCCACTGAAACAGATTTAGGCATTTGTTCTTTGGCTTTTGAAGTTTGCATTGAAATGGTGGTATAGTCTCCAGGAGCAGTGAAATATTAACCTAAGGTATATCTTCTGCTAACCTTGCTCTTAAACAAGCACATCTTCTGTTATATCTCCTGTTGCAGCATCTCTACATGCCAGTGCATATCTGTACATTTTGTGCTCAAGTATGTTGTGTGCATGTTTCTGCTTCTTCCATATCACATTTATGATGCCCTTGCTCCAAAAAGAACTTTATAGTAAATTAGGATTCTAAGCATACTGTTCCTATTTTTCCATTACATCATAATAAAAATTCATGCACTCTGACATATCTACACGGTTTGAACACTTGTTGAAGTGTGCAAAAACTAAGCCCAAAGGAATGGAATGGATGTTGAGGGTGTACATCTGATCAGGAGATCTAAAATGGGTGGAAGATATCTTGTTTTGAAATAGAAATAGATATGCAATTGAATTAACACACCGACCACATACATCACAAAATCCACTGTGGACAAAGGCAGAAAATTTTTGCTGAGACCTGTTATCCTATATCTGCTCCTCTAGTTGCTACTTGATGAAGAAGCAGCCATTTAACAAACCCTGCTACTGGGCATCTGCTGTTCAGGTTTAACAAGAGAACAGGGAAGAGTGAATTATGGAGAAAAGGCCTGTTGTTGTTAGCTGCGAAGTCGTGTCCGACCCATCGCGACCCTATGGACAACATTCCTCCAGGCCTTCCTGTCCTCTACCATCTTCTGGAGTCCATTTAAGCTCGCGCCTACTGCTTCAGTGACTCCATCCAGCCACCTCATTCTCTGTCGTCCCCTTCTTCTATTGCCCTCGATCTTTCCCAGCATTAGGCTCTTCTCCAGTGAGTCCTTCCTTCTCATTAGGTGGCCAAAGTACTTGAGTTTTAGCTTCAGAATCTGGCCTTCTAAAGAGCAGTCAGGATTGATCTCCTCTAGGACTGACCGGTTTGATCGCCTTGCAGTCCAAGGGACTCGTAGGAGTCTTCTCCAGCACCACAGTTCAAAGGCCTCAATTCTTTGGCGCTCAGCCTTTCTTATGGTCCAACTTTCACTGCCATACATTGCAACTGGGAAGACCATAGCCTTGACTATACGCACTTTTGTTGACAGGGTGATGTCTCTGCTTTTTAGTGTGCTGTCTAGATTTGCCATGGCTTTCCTCCCCAGGAGCAAGCGTCTTTTAATTTCTTGGCTACAGTCCCCGTCTGCAGTGATCTTGGAGCCCAGGAAAATAAAATCTGTCACTACCTCCATTTCTTCCCCATCTATTTGCCAGGAATTGAGAGGGCCAGATGCCATGATCTTGGTTTTCTTAATGTTAAGTTTCAACCCAAGTTTTGCACTCTCCTTCTTCACCTGCAACAAGAGGCTCTTTAGTTCTTCTTCACTTTCTGCCATTAGAGTGGTATCATCTGCGTATCTTAGGTTGTTGATATTTCTTCCGGCAATCTTAATTCCAACTTTTGATTCATCTAGCCCTGCCTTTCTCATGATGTGCTCTGCATATAAGTTAAATAGGCAGGGCGACAGTATACAGCTTTGCCGGACTCCTTTCCCAATTTTGAACCAATCAGTGGTTCCGTGTCCAGTTCTCACTGTTGCTTCTTGACCCGCATATAGGTTTCTCAAGAGACAAATAAGATGGTCTGGTACTCCCATCTCTTTAAGAACTTGCCACAGTTTGTTGTGATCCACACAATCAAAGGCTTTAGCATAGTCAATGAAGCAGAAGTAGATGTTTTTCTGGAACTCCCTAGCTTTCTCCATGATCCAGCGTATATTGGCAATTTGATCTCTAGTTCCTCTGCCTCTTCGAAATCCTGCCTGTACTTCTGGTAGTTCTCGATCCACATACTGCTGAAGTCTAGCTTGTAGGATTTTAAGCATGACTTTACTAGCATGAGAAATGAGTGCAATGGTGCGATAGTTTGAACATTCTTTGGCACTGCCTTTCTTTGGAATTGGAATGTAAACTGATCTTTTCCAATCCTGTGGCCACTGTTGAGTTTTCCAAATTTGCTGGCAAATTGAGTGTAGCACTTTTACTGCATTGTCTTTTAAGATTTTGAATAGCTCAGCTGGAATACTGTCACTTCCACTAGCTTTGTTGTTGCTCAGTTTTTCTAAGGCCCACTTCACTTCACATTCTAGGATGTCTGGCTCGAGGTCAGTGACCACCTCATTGTGATTATCAGGGACGTTAAGCTCATAGTTCTTCTGTGTAATTTTGCCACCTCTTCTTAATCTCTTCTGCCTCTGTTAGGTCCCTGCCATTTTGGTCCTTTATCATGCCCATTTTTGCATTAAACGTGCCCTTCATTTCTCCAATTTTCTTGAAAAGATCTCTGGTCCTCCCTATTCTATTGTTTTCTTCTATTTCTTTGCACTGTTCATTTAAGAAGGCATTCTTATCTCTTCTAGCTATTCTCTGGAATTCTGCATTCAATTGGGCGTATCTTTCTTTTTCTCCCTTGCCTTTCGCTTCCCTCCTTTCCTCAGCTATTTGCAAAGCTTCCTCAGACAGCCATTTTGCTTTCTTGCATTTCTTTTTCTTTGGGACGGTTTTGGTTGCTACCTCTTGTACAATGTCGCGAACCTCTGTCCATAGTTCTTCAGGCACTCTGTCTATCAGATCTAATTCCTTAAATCTATTTGTCACCTCTACTGTATATTCAACAGGGATATGATTTAATTCATACCTGAGTGGCCTAGTACTTTTCCCTACTTTCTTCAGTTTAAGCCTAAACTTTGCAAGGAGAAGCTCATGGTCTGAGCCACAGTCAGCTCCTGGTCTTGTTTTTACTGACTGTATAGAGCTTCTCCATCTTTGGCTGCAGAGCATATAGTCAATCTGATTTCTGTGTTGACCATCTGGTGATGTCCATGTGTAGAGCCGTCTCTTGGGTTGTTGGAAAAGAGTTTTTGCTATGACCATCGCATTCTCTTGACAGAATTCTATCAGCCTGTGCCCTGCTTCATTTTGCACTCCAAGGCCAAACTTGCCTGTTATTCCAGTTATCTTTTGGCTTCCTACTTTAGCATTCCAATCCCCCATGATGATAAGAACATCATTTTTTGGTGTTAGTTCTATAAGGTGCTGTAGTGCTTCATAGAACTGGTCAATTTCATCCTCTTCAGCACTGGTGGTTGGGGCATAGACTTGGACTACTGTGATATTGAATGGTTTGCCTTGGATTCGAACTGAGATCATTCTGTCATTTTGAGGATTGTATCCCAGTATTGCTTTTCCTACTCTTTTATTGACTATGAAGGCTACTCCATTTCTTCTGAAGGATTCTTGCCCACAGTAGTATACCTGATGGTCATCTGAATTAAATTCACCCATTCCTGTCCATTTTAGTTCGCTGATACCTAAGATGTCAATGTTCAGTCTTGTCATCTCTTGTTTGACCACGTCCAGCTTTCCTTGATTCATGGATCTTACATTCCAGGTTCCTATGGAGAAAAAATCTTTACAGCATTGGACTTTCCTTTCACCACCAGACACATCCACAGCTGAGCGTCCTTTCGGCTTTGGCCCAGTCGCTTCATTCTTTCTGGCGCTACTAGTACTAGCCCTCTGCTCTTCCCCAGTAGCATATTGGACGCCTTCCGACCTGAGGGGCTCATCTTCCAGCGTCATATCGTTTTGCCTTTTGGTACTGTCCCCTTCATGGATTACTGCCTTGTCGTGGCGAAGGGGCTTGCGTAATTCAATGAAGCTATGAGCTATGCCGTGCAGGGCCACCCAAGACGGACAGGTCATAGCAGAGAGTTCTGACAAAACGTGATCCACTGGAGAAGGAAATGGCAACCCACTCCAGTATCTTTGCCATGAAAACCCTATGGACAGTACCAAAAGAAAAGGCCTACATTTCTAATAAATAAAAGCCATAATCATGAAAATGAGAGCTTGACAATGAGATAATATGTGTTAGAACTTAAAAAAAAAACCTAAGATGGGCAGCCATACAAATCATTATCATAAATAAATCTGGATTTCTGAAATTTGAGAACTAGTTTGGTGTAGTTTTTAAGGCACTGAACTAGAAACATATGAGTTCTATTCCCACCTTTATTTTTATTTTATTTTATTTATTTTTATTTTTATTCCATTTATATCCCGCCCTTCTCCGAAGACTCAGGGCAGCTTTACAAACTTAGCAGTAGCCTTCATTCTATGTATATGCCTGCTTATTAGGGCTTTCACACACACCCCAAGCGGCATTATTACAAAGTCAGCTTAATTGCCCCCAACAATCTGGGTCCTCATTTTACCTACCTCGGAAGGATGGAAGGCTGAGTCAACCTTGAGCCTGGTGGGATGCAAACCTGCACTAATTGCAGGCAGCTGGTGTTACTTAAGGAGGCATTAGCCCACTGCTCCACCAAGGCTTTAGCACAAAGCCAGCTGGAGACCTTGGGCCAGTGAATTTCTATTAGCCCTAGGACAGAGGTCCTGGCAAGCCACTTTAAAAACAAAACCTTGCCAGGAAAAGTGCCGAGACTTGTTTAGGCAATCACCAGGAGTCAAAAACTGACTCAAAGATACACCCAACAAACAAACCCCAGCCCTTAAAAACCCAAGATGGGCCGGTACACAAATCTATTAGATAAATAAATCTGGAGTTCTGCAGAGTCACCTGTATTCATGTCCCAACTTCCAATACTGCTGCAACCTAGAAGAGCGCAGTCCCATTCATTCACTCCAGCCCACCTCACAAAATAGTGAAGGCAGAATGGGACCATCTCAGGCAGCCTGGATCTTGTTTGTGAGTGGGTCCAAATGAGTTAGCCAGTTTTCCCTTCAGACAGGAAATAAAACTGCCATTGTAATGTCATTATGCAGGGAGCATGGTGGCCTAGT